>NC_088231.1:18443739-18486498 GCF_036934945.1 Oncorhynchus masou masou
TGCTTTGTCTCTTCTTCTCCTTCCCCCTTTGTCTCTTCTTCTCCTTCCCCTTCTCCCTTTCCCTCATTTGTCATTCTTCTCCTTCCCCTGCTTTGTCTCTTCTTCTCCTTCCCCTGCTTTGTCTCTTCTTCTCCTTCTTTCCCCTGCTTTGTCTCTTCTCTTCCTTCCCCTGCTTTGTCTTCTTCCCTTCCCTGCTTTGTCTCTTCTTCTCCTTCCCCTGCTTTGTCTCTTCTTCAAGCACCCCCCCTGCTTTGCTCTTCTTCTCCTTCCCCTGCTTTGTCACTCCTTCTCCTTCCCCTGTCTTTCTTCCCTTCCCTGATTGTGTTTCTTCTTCTGATGGCTCCCTTCCCCTGCTTTGTCTCTTCTTCTCCTTCCCCTGCTTTGTCTCTTCTTCTCCTTCTCCTTCCCCTGCTTTGTCTCTTCTTCTTCCCCTTTTGTCTCCTTCCCTTCTGCTTTGTCTCTTCTTCTCCTTCCCTGCTTTGAAGGACTCCCCCCTGCTTTGTCTCTTCTTTCTCCTTTCCCCTGCTTTGTCTCTTCTTCTTTCTCCTTCCCCTGCTTTGTCTCTTCTTCTCCTTCCCTGCTTTGTCTCTTCTTCTCCTTCCTTCCCGGCTCTTCTTCAGCTTTGTCTCTTCCAGGCTTCTTCTCCTGTGCTTTGTCTCTTCCTTTCAACTTCCCCTGCTTTGTCTCTTCTTCCCCTTCCCCTGCTTTGTCTCTTCTTCTCCTTCTCCTTCCCCTGCTTTGTCTCTTCTTCTCCTTCTTCCCCTGCTTTGTCTCTTTCTTCTCCTTCCCCTGCTTTGTCTGCTTTGTCTCTTCTTCTCCTGTCTCTTCTTCTCCTTCCCCTTCTCTTCCTTCCCCTTCCCCTGCTTTGTCTCTTCTTTCTTAACTTCCCCTTCCCCTGCTTTGTCTCTTCTTCTCCTTCTCCTTAGTTCAAATAAATCCCCTGCTTTGTCTCTTCTTCTCCTTTTTTGTCTCTCTTCTTCCCTTTCCTTTCCCCTGCTTTGTCTCTTCTTCTCCTTCTCCTTCCCCTGCTTTGTCTCTTCTTCTTTACTTCCCCTTTTGGTTTGTCTCTTCTTCCTTCCCCTTCCCCTGTTTGTCTCTTCTTCTCCTCAATTTAAAGGGCTTCTTCTGACATGGGAAACCTTCCCTGCTTTGTCTCTAGTAATTCTTCTCCTTCTCCTTCCCCTGCTTTGTCTCTTCTTCTCCTTCCCCCCCTGCTTTGTCTCTCTTCTCCTTCTCCTTCCCCTGCTTTGTCTCTTCTTCTCCTTCTCCTTCCCTGCTTTGTCTCTTCTTCTCCTTCCCCTGCTTTGTCTCAATTCTCCTTCTCCTTCCCCTGCTTTGTCTCTTCTTCTCCCCTTCTCTTCTTCTCCTTCTGCTTTGTCTCTTCTTCTCCTTCCCTTCCCCTGCTTTGTCTCTTCTTCTCACTCCTTCCCCTGCTTTGTCTCTTCTTCTCCTTCTCCTTCCCCTGCTTTGTCTCTTCTTCTCCTTCCCCTGCTTTGTCTCAGTCCTTCTAATTTGTCTCTTCCTTGTGCTCTCTTCTTCTCCTTCCCCTGCTTTGTCTTCCTCCTTCTCTTCTTCTAAATCTCTTCTTCTCCTTCTCCTTCCCCTGCTTTGTCTCTTCTTCTCCTTCTCCTTCTTTCCCTTCCCCTGCTTTGTCTCTTCTTCTCATTCTCCTTCCCCTGCTTTGTCTCTTCTTCTCCTTCCCCTGCTTTGTCTCTTCTTTCTCCTTCCCCTGCTTTGTCTCTTCTTTTCCTTCTCCTTCCCCTGCTTTGTCTCTTCTTCTCCTTCTCCTTCCCCTGCTTTGTCTCTTCTTCTCCTTCTCCTTCCCCTGCTTTGTCTCTTCTTCTCCTTCTCCTTCCCCTGCTTTGTCTTTGTTTGTCTCTTCTTCTCCCCTGCTTTGTCTCTTCTTCTCCTCCCCTGCTTTGTCTCTTCTTCTCCTCCCCTGCTTTGTCTCTTCTTCTCCTTCACCTTCCCCTGCTTTGTCTCTTCTTCTCCTCCCCTGCTTTGTCTCTTCTTCTCCTCCCCTGCTTTGTCTCTTCTTCTCCTTCACCTTCCCCTGCTTTGTCTCTTCTTCTTCCCTCCTGCTTTGTCTCTTCTTCTTCCTTCCCCTGCTTTGTCCTTCCCCTTCTGCTTTGTCTCTTCTTCTCCTTCTCCTTCCCCTGCTTTGTCTCTTCTTCTCCTTCTCCTTCCCCTGCTTTGTCTCTTCTTCTCCTTCCCCTTCCCCTGCTTTGTCTCTTCTTCTCCTTCCCCCTGCTTTGTCTCTTCTTTCTTCCCTTCCCCTGCTTTGTCTCTTCTTCTCTTCTTCCTTCCCTCCTTCCCTGCTTTGTCTCTTCTTCTCCTTCCCTTCCCCTGCTTTGTCTCTTCTTCTCCTTCTCCTTCCCCTGCTTTGTCTCTTCTTCCTTCCCCTGCTTTGTCTCTTCTTCCTTCCCCTGCCTTCCCCCTGCTTTGTCTCTTCTTTCTCCTTCCCCTGCTTTGTCTCTTCTTCTCCTTCTTCCCCTGCTTTGTCTCTTCTTCCCCTCCTTCCCCTGCTTTGTCTCTTCTTCTCCTTCTCCTTCCCCTTCCCCCTTCCCCTTCCCCTGCTTTGTCTCTTCTTTCTCCTTCCCCTTCTCCTTCCTTCCCCTGCTTTGTCTCTTTTTCTCCTTCCCCTGCTTTGTCTCCTTCTCCTTCTCCTTCCCCTGCTTTGTCTCTTCTTCTCCTTCCCTTCCCCTGCTTTGTCTCTTCTTTCTCCTTCCCCTGCTTTGTCTCTTCTTCTTCCCCTGCTTTGTCTCTTCCCCTGCTTTGTCTCTTCTTCTCCTTCCCCTGCCTTCCCCTGCTTTGTCTCTTCTTCTCCCTCTTCCCCTGCTTTGTCTCTTCTTCTCCTTCTCCTTCCTCCTTCCCCTGCTTTGTCTCTTCTTCTTCCTTTTGTCTCCTTCCCCTGCTTTGTCTCTTCTCTTTCCCCTGCTTTGTCTCTTCCCTTCTCCTTCCCCTGCTTTGTCTCTTCTTCTCCTTCCCTTCCTCCTTCCCTGCTTTGTCTCTTCTTCTCCTTCTCCTTCCCCTGCTGCTTTGTCTCTTCTTCTCCTTCCCTTCCCCTGCTTTGTCTCTTCTTCTCCTTCCCCTCCCCTGCTTTGTCTCTTCTTCTTCTCCCCTTCCCCTGCTTTGTCTCTTCTTCTCCTTCTCCTTCCCCTGCTTTGTCTCTTCTTTCTCCTTCCTCCCCTGCTTTGTCTCTTCTTCTCCTTCTCCTTCCCCTGCTTTGTCTCTTCTTTCCCTGCTTTGTCCTTCTTCCTTCTCCTTCCCCTGCTTTGTCCTTCCTTCCCTCTTCTGCTTTGTCTTTGTCTTCTTCTCCTTCCCCTCCTTCCTTCTTCTGCTTTGTCTCTTCTTCTCCTTCCCCTGCTTTGTCTCTTCTTCCCTTCTCCTTCCCCTGCTTTGTCTCTTCTTCTCCTTGCTTTGTCTCCTGCTTTGTCTCTTCTTCTCCTTCCCCTGCTTTGTCTCTTTGTCTCTTCTCCTTCCCCTGCTTTGTCTCTTCTTCTCCTTCCCCTCTTTGTCTCTTCTTCTCCTTCCCCTGCTTTGTCTCTTCTTCTTCCCCTTCTTTGTCTCTTCTTCTCTTCCCCTTCCCCTGCTTTGTCTCTTCTTCTCCTTCCCCTTCTCCTTCTTTCCCCTGCTTTGTCTCTTCTTCTCCTTCCCTTCCCCTGCTTTGTCTCTTCTTCTCCTTCCCCTTCCCTTCTCCTTCCCCTGCTTTGTCTCTTCTTCTCCTTCCCCTGCTTTGTCTCTTCTTCCCTTCCCCTGCTTTGTCTTTCTTCTCCTTCTCCTTCCCCTGCTTTGTCTCTTCTTCTCCTTCCCCTGCTTTGTCTCTTCTTTCTCCTTCCCCTTTTGTCTCTTCTTCTCATTCTCCTTCCCCTGCTTTGTCTCTTCTTCTCCTTCCCCCTTCCCCTGCTTTGTCTCTTCTTCTCCTTCCTTCCCCTTTGTCTCTTCTTCTCCTTCTCCTTCCCCTGCTTTGTCTCTTCTTCTCCTTCCCCTTCCCCTGCTTTGTCTCTTCTTCTCCTTCCCCTGCTTTGTCTCTTCTTCTCCTTCTTTCCCCTGCTTTGTCTCTTCTTCTCCTTCCCCTCCTTCCCCTTCCCCTGCTTTGTCTCTTCTTCTCCTTTCCCCTGCTTTGTCTCTTCTTCCTTCCCTTCCCCTGCTTTGTCTCTTCTTCTCCTTCTCCTTCCCCTTCCCCTGCTTTGTCTCTTCTTCTCCTTCCCCTGCTTTGTCTCTTCTTCTCCTTCCCTTCCCCTGCTTTGTCTCTTCTTCTTCCTTCCCCTTTGCTTTGTCTCTTCTTCTCCTTCCCCTGCTTTGTCTTCCCTGCTTTGTCTCTTTCTTCTCCTTCCCCTCTTTGTCTCTTCCTCCTTCCCCTGCTTTGTCTCTTCTTCTCCTTCCCCTTCCCCTGCTTTGTCTCTTCTTCTCCTTCCCCTGCTTTGTCTCTTCTTTCTTCTCCTTCCCCTGCTTTGTCTCTTCTTCTCCTTCCCCTGCTTTGTCTCTTCTCTTCCCCTTCCCCTGCTTTGTCTCTTCTTCTCCTTCTCCTTCCCCTGCTTCTCCTTCTTCCCCTGCTTTGTCTCTTCTTCTCCTTCTCCTTCCCCTGCTTTGTCTCTTCTTCTCCTTCTCCTTCCCCTGCTTTGTCTCTTCTTCTCCTTCTCCTTCCCCTGCTTTGTCTCTTCTTCTCCTTCTCCTTCCCCTGCTTTGTCTCTTCTTCTCCTTCTCCTTCCCCTGCTTTGTCTCTTCTTCTCCTTATCCTTCCCCTGCTTTGTCTCTTCTTCTCCTTCCCCTTCCCCTGCTTTGTCTCTTCTTCTCCTTCCCCCTGCTTTGTCTCTTCCTGCTTTGTCTCTTCTTCTCCTTCTCCTTCCCCTGCTTTGTCTCTTCTTTCTCCTTCCCCTGCTTTGTCTCTTCTTCTCCTTCTTTCCCCTGCTTTGTCTCTTCTTCTCCTTCTCCTTCCCCTGCTTTGTCTCTTCTTCTCCTTCTCCTTCCCCTGCTTTGTCTCTTCCCTCCTTCCCCTGCTTTGTCTCTTCTCTTCCTTCCCCTGCTTTGTCTCTTCTTCTCCTTCTCCTTTTGTCCCCCTGCTTTGTCTCTTCCTTCTCCTTCCCTCTTCTGCTTTGTCTCTTCTTCTCCTTCTCCTTCCCCTGCTTTGTCTCTCTTCTTCTCCTTCCCTTCCCCTGCTTTGTCTCTTCTTTCTCCTTCCCCTGCTTTGTCTTTTGTCTCCTTCCCTTCTCCTTCCCCCTTCCCCTGCTTTGTCTCTTCTTCTCCTTCTCCTTCCCCTGCTTTGTCTCTTCTTCTCCTTCCCTTGCTTTGTCTCTTCTTCTCCTTCTCCTTCTTTTGTCTCCTGCTTTGTCTCTTCTTCCCCCTGCTTTGTCTCTTCTTCTCCTTCTCCTTCCCCTGCTTTGTCTCTTCTTCTCCTTCCCCTGCTTTGTCTCTTCTTCTTCTCCTTCTCTTCTTCTGCCTTCTGCTTTGTCTCTTCTTCTCCTTCCCTGCTTTGTCTCTTCTTCTCCTTCTCCTTCCCCTGCTTTGTCTCCTTCCCCTTCCTTTGTCTCTGCTTTGTCTCTTCTTCTCCTTCCCCTGCTTTGTCTCTTCTTCTCCTTCCCCTGCTTTGTCTCTTCTTTCCCCTGCTTTGTCTTCTCTTCTTCTCCTCCTTCCCCTGCTTTGTCTCTTCTTCTTCTTTGTCCTTCCCCTGCTTTGTCTCTTCTTCTCCTTCCCCTGCTTTGTCTCTTCTCCCCTTCCCCTGCTTTGTCTCTTCTTCTCCTTCCCCTGCTTTGTCTCTTCTTCTTTTCTCTTCCTCCTTCCCCTGCTTTGTCTCTTCTTCTCCTTCCCCTGCTTTGTCTTCCCTCCTTCCCCTGCTTTGTCTCTTCTTCTTCCTTCCCCTGCTTTGTCTCTTCTTCCCCTGCCTCTTCTTCCCTTCCCCTGCTTTGTCTCTTCTTCTCATTCCCCTTCCCCTGCTTTGTCTCTTCTTCTCCTTCTCCTTCTCCTTCCCCTGCTTTGTCTCTTCTTCTCCTTCCCCTGCTTTGTCTCTTCTTCTCCTTCCCCTGCTTTGTCTCTTCCCCTTCCCCTGCTTTGTCTCTTCTTCCCCTTCCCCTGCTTTGTCTCTTCTTCTCCTTCTCCTTCCCCTGCTTTGTCTCTTCTTCTTTCTCTTTGTCTTCCTCCTTCCCCTGCTTTGTCTCTTCTTCTCCTTCCCCTTTTGTCTCCTTCCCCTTCCCCTGCTTTGTCTCTTCTTCTCCTTCCCCTGCTTTGTCTCTCTTCTTCTCCTTCCCTTCCCCTGCTTTGTCTCTTCTTCTTCATTCCCCTTCCCCTGCTTTGTCTCTTCTTCTCCTTCCCCTTCCCCTTCCCCTGCTTTGTCTCTTCTTCTCCTTCCCCTTTTGTCTCTTCTTCTCCTTCCCCTGCTTTGTCTCTTCTTCTCCTTCTCCTTCCCCTGCTTTGTCTCTTCTCCTTTCCCCTTTTGTCCCTGCTTTGCTTTGTCTCTTCTTCTCCTTCCCCCCTTTGTCTCTTCTTCTTCTCCTTCCCCTGCTTTGTCTCTTCTTCTTCCTTCCCCTGCTTTGTCTCTTCTTCTTCCTTTGTCTCCTTCTGCTTTGTCTCTTCTTCTCCTTCCCCTGCTTTGTCTCTTCTTCTCCTTCTCCTTCCCCTGCTTTGTCTCTTCTTCTCCTTCCCTTCCCCTTTTGTCTCTTCTTCCTTCCCCTGCTTTGTCTCTGCTTTGTCCCCTGCTTTGTCTCTTCTTCTCTTCCCCCTGCTTTGTCTCTTCTTTCTCCTTCCCCTGCTTTGTCTCTTCTTTTCATTCTCCTTCCCCTGCTTTGTCTCTTCTTCCCCTCCCCCTGCTTTGTCTCTTCTTCTCCTTCCCCTCTTTGTCTTCTCCTTCCCCTGCTTTGTCTCTTCTTCTCCTTCCCCCTTCCCCTGCTTTGTCTCTTCCCCTGCTTTGTCTCTTCTTCTCCTTCCCTTCCCCTGCTTTGTCTCTTCTTCCCCTGCTTTGTCTCTTCTTCTCCTTCCCCTTCCCCTTCCCCTGCTTTGTCTCTTCTTCTCCTTCCCCCCCTGCTTTGTCTCTTCTTCTCCTTCCCCTCTTTGTCTCTTCTTCCTTCCCTTCCCCTGCTTTGTCTCTTCTTCTTCCTTCCCCTTCCCCTGCTTTGTCTCTTCTTCTTTCTCCTTCCCCTGCTTTGTCTCTTCTTCTCCTTCCCCTGCTTTGTCTCTTCTTCCCTTCCCCTGCTTTGTCTCTTCTTCTTTCTTGCTTTGTCTCTTCTTTCCCTTCCCCTGCTTTGTCTCTTCTTCTCCTTCCCCTCTTTGTCTTCTTCCCTGCTTCTCTCTTCTCCTTCCCCTGCTTTGTCTCTTCTTCTCCTTCCCCTGCTTTGTCCCCCCCTTCCCCTGCTTTGTCTCTTCTTCTCCTTCTCTTCTCCTTCTCCTTTTGTCTCTTCCTTCCCCTGCTTTGTCTCTTCTTCTCCTTGCTTTGTCCTTCTTCTCCTTCCCCTGCTTTGTCTCTTCTTCTTCCTTCTCCTTCCCCTTCTTTGCTTTGTCTCTTCTTCTCCTTCCCCTTTTGTCTCTTCTTCTCATTCCCTTCCCCTGCTTTGTCTCTTCTTCTTTCCCCTCCTTCTTCCCTTCCCCTGCTTTGTCTCTTCTTCTCCTTCCCCTTCCCCTGCTTTGTCTCTTCTTCTCCTTCCCCTGCTTTGTCTTTCTTCTCCTTCCCCTGCTTTGTCTCTTCTTCTCCTTCCCCTGCTTTGTCTCTTCTTCTTTCCCCTGCTTTGTCTCTTCTTCTCTTCTCCTTCTCCTCTTTGTCTTTCTTTCTCCTTCCCCTGCTTTGTCTCTTCTTCTCCTTCCTTCCCCTGCTTTGTCTCTTCTTCTTTCTCCTTCCCCTGCTTTGTCTTCCCTTCTGCTTTGTCTCTTCTCCTTCTCCTTCCCCTGCTTTGTCTCTTCTTCTTCCCCTGCTTTGTCTCTTCTTCTCCTTCCTTTGTCCTCCTTCTCCTTTGCTTTGTCTTTCTTCCCTTCCCCTTCTTTTGTCTCTTCTTCTCCTTCCCCTGCTTTGTCTCTTCTTCTCCTTCCCCTGCTTTGTCTCTTCTTTCTTCCCCTTCCCCTGCTTTGTCTCTTCTTCTCCTTCTCCTTCCCCTGCTTTGTCTCTTCTTCCCCCCTTCCCCTGCTTTGTCTCTTCTTCTTCCCCCTTCCCCTTCCCCTGCTTTGTCTCTTCTTCTCCTTCTCCTTCCCCTGTCTCTTCTTCTTCCTTCTTCTCCTTCTTCCCCTTGTCTTTGTCTCTTCTTTTGTCATTCTTTCTCCTTCCCCTGCTTTGTCTCTTCTTCCCCTTCCCCTGCTTTGTCTCTTCTTCCCCTGCTTTGTCTTCTTCCCTGCTTTGTCTCTTCTTTTCCTTCCTCTTCCCCTTCTTTTGTCTCTTCTTCTTCCTTCCCCTGCTTTGTCTCTTCTTCTCCTTCCCCTGCTTTGTCTCTTCTTCCCTTCCCCTGCTTTGTCTCTTCTTCTTCTCCTTCCCCTGCTTTGTCTCTTCTTCTCCTTCCCCTGCTTTGTCTCTCCTTCTCCTTCCCCTGCTTTGTCTCTTCTTCTCCTTCTCCTTCCCTTCCCCTGCTTTGTCTCTTCTTCTCGTTCCCCTTCCCCTGCTTTGTCTCTTCTTCTCCTTCTCCTTCCCCTGCTTTGTCTCTTCTTCTCCTTTCCCCTGCTTTGTCTCTTCTTCTCCTTCCCCTGCTTTGTCTCTTCTTCTCCTTCTTTGTCCTTCCCCTGCTTTGTCTCTTCTTCTCCTTCCCCTGCTTTGTCTCTTCTTCTCCTTCCCCTGCTTTGTCTCTTCTTCTCCTTCCCCCTGCTTTGTCTCTTCTTCTCCTTCCCCTGCTTTGTCTCTTCTTCTCCTTCCCCTGCTTTGTCTCTTCTTCTCCTTCCCCTGCTTTGTCTCTTCTTCTCCTTCCCCTGCTTTGTCTCTTCTTCCCCTTCCCCTGCTTTGTCTCTTCTTCCCCTTCCCCTGCTTTGTCTCTTCTTCTCCTTCCCCTGCTTAGTCTCTTCTTCTCCTTCCCCTGCTTTGTCTCTTCTTCTCCTTCTCTTCCTTCTCCTTCCCCTGCTTTGTCTCTCTTCTTCTCCTTCCCCTGCTTTGTCTCTTCTTCTCCTTCTCCTTCCCCTGCTTTGTCTCTTCTTCTCCTTCCCCTTTTGTCTCTTCTTCTCCTTCTCCCCCTGCTTTGTCTCTTCTTCCCCTTCCCCTGCTTTGTCTCTTCTTCTCCTTCCCCTTCCCCTGCTTTGTCTCTTCTTCCCCTTCCCCTGCTTTGTCTCTTCTTCTCCTTCCCCTTCCCCTGCTTTGTCTCTTCTTCTCCTTCCCCTTCCCCTGCTTTGTCTATTCTTCTCCTTCCCCTTCCCCTGCTTTGTCTCTTCTTCTCCTTCGCCTGCTTTGTCTCTTCTTCTCCTTCCCCTGCTTTGTCTCTTCTTCTCCTTCTCCTTCCCCTGCTTTGTCTCTTCTTCTCCTTCCCCTGCTTTGTCTCTTCTTCTCCTTCTCATTCCCCTGCTTTGTCTCTTCTTCCCCTTCCCCTGCTTTGTCTCTTCTTCTCCTTCCCCTTCCCCTGCTTTGTCTCTTCTTCCCCTCCCCTTTTGTCTCTTCTCCTTCCCCTTCTTTGTCTTTGTCTCTTCTTCCCTTCCCCTTCCCCTGCTTTGTCTCTTCTTCTCCTTCCCCTTCCCCTGCTTTGTCTATTCTTCTCCTTCCCCTTCCCCTGCTTTGTCTATTCTTCTCCTTCCCCTTCCCCTGCTTTGTCTATTCTTCTCCTTCCCCTTCCCCTGCTTTGTCTCTTCTTCTCCTTCCCCTTCCCCTGCTTTGTCTCTTCTTCTCCTTCTCATTCCCCTGCTTTGTCTCTTCTTCTCCTTCCCCTGCTTTGTCTCTGCTTGTGACATCAGAGTGCTGCTACAGTGCAACATAGATTCTGTTCCATTAGCGGCGTTTTCTCTCTGTTTTGAGAAAGCGACATTCTGGCACAAGGCTGGCTTTCCCATTGACACTAAAGGACAAAGGAAGGAGAGACAGGGCCTTGGGTCGGGTCGGGTCTGGTCTGTCAACCGAAAAGATTCTGTCGGAGTTAGTCAACATTTTCCTGCTCTTTTTTTCTCTTTCCTTTCGCAATTGTGTGTGTGTGTGTGTTGTTTCTGTGTGTGTGTTGTTTGTGTGTGTGTGTATGTGTGTGGGTGTGTGTGTGTTTGCTTCAGTGAGCAGAGCAGGAATTCACCTCTAAGAGTGAGGGGCAACAGGTAGTGGACCGCTTGACTGGCCAGGTTTGAGAATGGCTGGAAGGCATGTTTTTCACACACACACACACACCATGCATCTCCCAGGTCCGTGAGAGAAATTTGAATCAATATGGCATGAGGGTCTCCTATACAAATTGATGGAAAGCCGTGTTGGGGGAGAAACATACAACATTATAAAATCCATTTACACAAACAACAAGTGTGCTGTTACAATTGGTTGAAAAAACACACATTTCTTTCCACAGGGCCGTGGGGTGAGACCGGGATGCAGCTTAAGCCCCACCATCTTCAACATATATATCAACGAATTGGCAAGGGCACTAGAACAGTCTGCAGCACCCGGCCTCACCCTGCTAGAATCTGAAGTAGGACTAGGTGATGTGGCCTGAAACTAATTTCTCAAGTTTTTTCAAACTTATGGGCTATTCACGATACATATCTCGATTTACAACAAAAAATACATCTCTAAATAAGCTGTGTTCTACAATTAAAGGTAACATACACTGCATTTAAAACAGTCAACAATAATCAAATTAATTCACGCTCATAAAAATAAATAATATTAAGAAAAACTCAATTCTGCGATACAGGCATTTGGAATATTGAGCAAAAACATACATTCGAATTAATCAAATGAATTTGATATATCGCCCAGCCCTAATCTGAAGTCAAATGTCTACTGTTTGCTGATGATCTAGTGCTTCTGTCCCCAACCAAGGAGGGCCTACAGCAGCACAGAGATCATCTGCACAGATTCAGATTCTGTCTGGTTGACCTGGGCCCTGACAGGAAATCTCAGTAAGACAAAACTAATGGTGTTCCAAAAAAGGTCCAGTCGTCAGGACCACAAATACAAATTCCATCTAGACACTGTTGCCCTAGAGCACACAAAACACTATACATACCTTGGCCTAAACATCAGCGCCACAGGTAACTTCCACAAAGCTGTGAACGATCTGAAAAACAAGGCAAGATGGGCCATCAAAACTAATATAAAATTCTACATACTAATTAGGGTCTTGCTAAAAGACTTGAATCAGTTATAGAACCCATTGCCGTTTATGGTTGTGAGGTCTGGGTTCCGCTCACCAACCAAAATTTCACAAAATGGGACAAACACCAAATTGAGACCCTGCGTGTAGAATTCTGCAAAAGTTTCCTCAGTGTACAACGTAAACCACCAAATAGTGCATGCAGAGCAGAATGAGGCCGATACCCGCTAATGACCAACATCCAGAGAAGAGACGTTAAATTCTACAACCACATAAAAGGAAGCAATTCTCAAACCTTCCATAACAAAGTTCTTCTCTAAGCCAGTTGTTTCCAAACATTTTATAGTCCCGTACCCCTTCAAACATTTAACCTCCAGTCGTGTACCCCTTCTAGCAACAGGGTCAGCACACTCTCAAATGTTGTTTTTTTGCCATCATTGTAAGCCTGCTACACACACACTATATGATACATTGATTAGACATAAGAATGAGTGTGAGTTGTCACAACGCGGCTCATGGGAAGTGACAAAGAGCTCTTATAGGACCAGGGCACAAATAATAACAATCCAGAATGTTGCTCTTTATTTAGCCATCTGACATATAACACTCTATTTGTTCATCAAAAATGGTGAATAACTCACCACAGCGTTCGGTGGTCCACGTCACCGGCTTCCTAGCCATCGCCACTCCATTTCTCACATTTCCATTTGTTTTGTCTTGTTCCAAACACACCTGGTTTTCATTCCATAATTACTGCATGTATTTAGTCCTCTGTTTCCCTCCACGTCTTTGTGTAATTGTTTATTGTTATGTGGATTTTGTCAGGCGCTATACTTTTCCTGTGTTCCGTGTTTTTGGCACGTTATTGTTCTTATGTGCTGTCATTTTTGGACCGGAATGAAAGTGCGCCTCCCGTACACACCCCTGACAACAGGTTAACGAAGGGTCTGCTTGAAAGGATGCACATCACTCTGTAATGTAGGGTTGTATTGGAGAGAGTCTCAGTATCGGTTGTTTTACACGTCTTACTACTCGAAAGTCGTCTTTATTCTCGCTCCAAAAACTCCTGTGGCTTATTAGACCCAACCAAATCATGACAAAACA
The DNA here is from genome assembly GCF_036934945.1 of Oncorhynchus masou masou. Classification (NCBI taxonomy): domain Eukaryota; kingdom Metazoa; phylum Chordata; class Actinopteri; order Salmoniformes; family Salmonidae; genus Oncorhynchus; species Oncorhynchus masou. The sequence continues at coordinate 18,456,024 of NC_088231.1, forward strand.
AAAAGATAATTACTTGACACATTGGAAAGAATCAACAAAAAAACAAAGCAAACGCGAATGCTATTTGGCCCTACACAGAGAGTACACAGTGGCAGAATACCTGACCACTGTGACTGAACCAAACTTAAGGAAAGCTTTGACTATGTACAGACTCAGTGGGCATAGCCTTGCTATTGAGAAAGGTCGCCGTAGGCAGACATGGCTCTCAAGCGAAGACAAGCTATGTGCTCACTGCCCACAAAATGAGGTGGAAACTGAGCTGCACTTCCTAACCTCCTGCCAAATGGTTGACCATATTAGAGACACATATTTCCCTTAGATTACACAAACTCCCATATCTATTGGGTGAAATACCAGCAAGATGTGTGACATGTTGCCACAAGAAAAGGGCAACCAGTGAAGAACAAACACCAATGTAAATACAACCCATATGTATGTTTATCTTCCCTTTTGCACTTTAACTATTTGCATATAGTTACAACACTGTTACAACACTGTATATAGACATAATATGACATTTTAAATGCTTGTCCGTGTAATGTTTACTGTTCATTATCTATTTCACTTGCTTTTTAGAGAGAGAGAGAGAGAGACCCCTGAGACAGGTGGATAGACTGTCCATCTGGAACCTATTGTTCCCCTCTGCTTCACCCCTCCTGTCAACACACACACTCCGGTTCTCACACACACACTAGCTGACCAGTACAGACTGTTGATTGAGTAACGGTGGGAGGAAGAGGAACAGCCATCTGTTGAAATAGTAATGTTGGGAGGAAGAGGCCAACCACAGTTACATTGTCTGATCAACAGTTTCAATATCACCCTCATGGGAAAGCGACTTCATCATAAATCAGATGTTTTATTCCAATAGGATCTTACTGTACTCCTCTGTCTCATCTGCCATTCAGTCAGTTTACCATGTCCACCATGTAATAGTTGAAGAGCAGGTTAATGAACAGCCATGGTCATTGTCACCAGCGAGCTTCCCCTACCCCTAGGAGACTCATCAGAGACACCTCTCCCCCTACCCCTAGGGGACTCATCAGAGACACCTCTCCCCCCTACCACCCCTAGGAGACTCATCAGAGACACCTCTCCTCCCCTACCACCCCTAGGAGACTCATCAAAGACACCTCTCCTCCCCTACCACCCCTAGGAGACTCATCAGAGACACCTCTCCTCCCCTACCCCTAGGAGACTCATCAAAGACACCTCTCCTCCCCTACCACCCCTAGGAGACTCATCAGAGACACCTCTCCTCCCCTACCACCCCTAGGAGACTCATCAGAGACATCTCTCCTCCCCTACCACCCCTAGGAGACTCATCAGAGACAGCTACCCTCCCCTACCACCCCTAGGAGGCTCATCAAAGACACCTCTCCTCCCCTACCCCTAGGAGACTCATCAAAGACACCTCTCCTCCCCTACCACCCCTAGGAGACTCATCAGAGACATCTTTCCTCCCCTACCACCCCTAGGAGACTCATCAAAGACATCTCTCCTCCCCTACCACCCCTAGGAGACTCATCAGAGACATCTCTCCTCCCCTACCACCCCTAGGAGACTCATCAGAGACATCTTTCCTCCCCTACCACCCCTAGGATACTCATCAGAGACATCTCTCCTCCCCTACCACCCCTAGGATACTCATCAGAGACATCTCTCCTCCCCTACCACCCCTAGGAGACTCATCAGAGACATCTCTCCTCCCCTACCACCCCTAGGAGACTCATCAGAGACACCTATCCTCCCCTACCACACCTAGGATACTCATCAGAGACATCTCTCCTCCCCTACCACCCCTAGGATACTCATCAGAGACATCTCTCCTCCCCTACCACCCCTAGGAGACTCATCAGAGACACCTCTCCTCCCCTACCACCCCTAGGAGACTCATCAGAGACATCTCTCCTCCCCTACCACCCCTAGGAGACTCATCAGAGACATCTCTCCTCCCCTACCACCCCTAGGAGACTCATCAGAGACATCTCTCCTCCCCTACCACCGCTAGGAGACTCATCAAAGACACCTCTCTTCCCCTACCACCTCTAGGAGACTCATCAGAAACAGGCTCCAGATTATAATACTAACACCTGGGATTATAGTTAACTAGGTGTTGAAGAGGTGGAGATGGGTGTAATGTGTATATTGATGTTATATATACAGGACACCTTTGTAAAAGAGGCCGAGGTCTCAGTGTGTCTTCCCTGTAAATAAAAAGACAGAAGGAAAAACAAACAGAACGAGTTGGGAGGGTTTTACGATCCACCGTTAAAATGACTACATATTCATTTGGGAACTTTGGGTAACCTGAGCGTAGTGGATTTGGAGGGTAACGTAATCTGTGGCGACATGTTCTAAGAACCGGTTCTCAACAAGGAACCTTTGTGGAACTAGAAGGCTCAGGGGGCGAGCTGGAACAGTCCCTCAGTAGTGATGGAGGCTGCTGAGGGGAGGACGGCTCAGAATAATGTCCAGAACGGAGCCGACGGAATGGCATCAACCACCTGGATCCCATGGAAACCATGTGTTAGATGTATTTGATACCATTCCACTGATTCTGTCCCAGTCATTACCACGAGTCTGTCCTCCCCAATTAAGGTGCAACCAGCCTCCTGTGCTCAGTAGTTGGTACCCAGCTGGCCACTGTTTTACCTTCACAGCAACCTGTTATTAAGTCACCTTCAACCCCCCGTAGACACACATCCACACACCTCACTTGCTCACCCACCCACCCACCCCCCACCCAAACCAAAACACACACACACCCCCTCAGCCTGCCCTTTCCCCAGTGGCCGTGGTGAAAGACAGTGAAGGGGCCAGAGAGGTGGATATTATCCCTCAGATCAAAGGAGAACAGTGTTTTCCCTCCCTTCAAAGAGAGGAGCGTCTGCAAACACACTGACAGGGTGGATAGTTGTTCTCCCTCTGGCTGCACCCCGGTGATGAGCCTCGGCCCTGTTCATCCGGGCACACCCGTTCCGGTAGTCCCTCCCTGTTTCAGTCCCTTATCGTCCGTTTGGTGCCTGATGAACACAGCCCTCTCTGTCTTCAGTAGAGACTATAGAAGGTGATTGAAGGACATTGACGTGGCCGGGGTCTATCGCAGGACGGAAACTCGAAGGGGGGGCACGGCTGTCTTGTCTCGTCACCACAATCCATTCAGCTAATCAGAACCATTGATTGTGTCGCCGGCGACGCTATTCTCCGTCTTTTCTTACGTGCCCGTTGTGAACGGCTCTGTGCAAACGGTAGCGAGAGTGAAATATTAAGACGAGGGGCCCGGAGTTTATCCTTCTGGCCAGGAAAGAGGTGGGCTGAAGTACGACCCATATGTTTCTCTTCAAAGCTCATCCATCACTAGAGGTTTCTATCAGAATCCAGTCCACCCGTGACTGTCCTCATCCATCACTAGAGGTTTCTATCAGAATCCAGTCCACCCGTGACTGTCCTCATCCATCACTAGAGGTTTCTATCAGAATCCAGTCCACCCGTGACTGTCCTCATCCATCACTAGAGGTTTCTATCAGAATCCAGTCCACCCGTGACTGTCCTCATCCATCACTAGAGGTTTCTATCAGAATCCAGTCCACCCGTGACTGTCCTCATCCATCACTAGAGGTTTCTATCAGAATCCAGTCCACCCGTGACGGTCCTCATCCATCACTAGAGGTTTCTATCAGAATCCAGTCCACCCGTGACGGTGACGGTCCTCATCCATCACTAGAGGTTTCTATCAGAATCCAGTCCACCCGTGACTGTCCTCATCCATCACTAGAGGTTTCTATCAGAATCCAGTCCACCCGTGACTGTCCTCATCCATCACTAGAGGTTTCTATCAGAATCCAGTCCACCCGTGACTGTCCTCATCCATCACTAGAGGTTTCTATCAGAATCCAGTCCACCCGTGACTGTCCTCATCCATCACTAGAGGTTTCTATCAGAATCCACTCCACCCGTGACTGTCCTCATCCATCACTAGAGGTTTCTATCAGAATCCAGTCCACCCGTGACTGTCCTCATCCATCACTAGAGGTTTCTATCAGAATCCAGTCCACCCGTGACGGTCCTCATCCATCACTAGAGGTTTCTATCAGAATCCAGTCCACCCGTGACTGTCCTCATCCATCACTAGAGGTTTCTATCAGAATCCTGTCCACCCGTGACTGTCCTCATCCATCACTAGAGGTTTCTATCAGAATCCAGTCCACCCGTGACTGTCCTCATCCATCACTAGAGGTTTCTATCAGAATCCTGTCCACCCGTGACTGTCCTCATCCATCACTAGAGGTTTCTATCAGAATCCAGTCCACCCGTGACTGTCCTCATCCATCACTAGAGGTTTCTATCAGAATCCAGTCCACCCGTGACTGTCCTCATCCATCACTAGAGGTTTCTATCAGAATCCAGTCCACCCGTGACTGTCCTCATCCATCACTAGAGGTTTCTATCAGAATCCAGTCCACCCGTGACTGTCCTCATCCCAGCTAGAGGTTTGTCTTTGTGAGAGCTGGCCTTTGTTTCTGTGGAACTGAAAGAGGCCTGTTTCCTCTACAGTCTGAATCTCACATGCTTCTCCTGGGGTCAAGTGCTCATTTCTCTTTTAGAACCATTGTATCGTTTTATAGAGTGAAGAAGACCTCGCAGCTCAGCCTTTAGTCCCCCCCCATACACACACACACACACACACACACACACACACACACACACACACACACACACACACACACACACACACACACACACACACACACACACACACACACACTTTTTCTCTCTTTCTCCCTCACTTTCTCTCTCAATCCAATTCAATGGGTCTCTCTCTCTCTCTCGTTCAATTCAATGGGTCTCTCTCTCTCAATTCAAAGGGTCTCTCTCTCACACACACAATACCCTTGACTGTGTGCCTCTAACAAACAGCGCTAGGCCTGCTGCATTCAGCCACCTCTTTTGATGTCTGTGTGTCCCAGTCTGTCTCGGCCAGGCCTCAGTGTGGGTCCCTCTTCTCTCTACCTTGGCATTGGCTGAATGGTCGTGCCACACATTGCCCCTGGTTACCAAGCTCGTCTCTGATTGGACGGTTCTTGATCCTCCTCGGTTTGGGACCGATGTGTGGTGCCATACTAGTCCTGCTGGTTTGGTTGATTTTAAACCCATTAAACATCTCTATGGTTACCACTATCGATTCATCATAAACCAATATGCATTTCAAATGTAATTTTGACAACTATTCGCTTCCCTAAACAACTGTATTACTGTTGGTCATTAAGAGTGTCTTTGTAGCTGTTTGGCTGACTGCATTTGGAAATACTTTAATTTGAGTTATGGTCATTTGAGTTAGGGTTGAGTTCAGGTCATTTGAGTTGGGGTTGAGTTCAGGTCATTTGAGTTGGGGTTGAGTTCAGGTCATTTGTGTTGGGTTTGAGTTCAGGTCATTTGAGTTGGGGTTGAGTTCAGGTCATTTGAGTTGGGGTTGAGTTCAGGTCATTTGAGTTGGGGTTGAGTTCAGGTCATTTGTGTTGGGGTTGAGTTCGGGTCATTTGTGTTGGGGTTGAGTTCAGGTCATTTGTGTTGGGGTTGAGTTCAGGTCATTTGAGTTAGATAAGTTCAGGTCATTTGAGTTAGGGTGGAGTTCAGGTCAGAGGATGTGTAAATGTGTGTAAGAGCTCATATTAACTTTCACTTCTGTGGGGAGAATCTAGCTTGTCAATTAAAACCATACGAAAGTGTTCTCACATGCATTTCTGTTCCTGTTTCAACCTCTCCACACTGAAACGACAATGTTCGTACCATTTCCTACTCTTTTCATGATGTAGTCATGCATTCCTGGTTCCTCTCTTCCATCCAGGGACTTCGTCCTGTCCACCGTGCTTCTGCTTGCTCTTCTGTGTCTAGACTAGTTTACTGTGAAGCCCTTTGTGACAACTGCCATTGGAAAAATACATTTGATTGATTGATAGCCGGACTAACCCCAGCATCTCCCCCTGCAGGTATGATCCGGCCGGTGCGCCGTAGCTTCTACGATCCCACGTCGGCGCCGGGCCAGGGTTGGCTGTGGGAGTGGGAGAACGACACGGGCTCCTGGACCCAGTACGACACGGAGGTCGGCATCGCCATCCAGACGGCCCGGGACCGCCAGCAGCCCTGGCTGGACCTGGCGCCGCTGGGCTTCTGCTACCTGGTGGACCTGCAGGGCATGACCCAGATCAATAGGCAGACACAGAGACAACGCAGGATACAGCGGAGGTCAGGCGTGGCCTACCCACTAGTGTCAGGACCGGTACCGAGGAACGGAGGTGGAGGATCGGGTCCGACTGGAGCGTTACTGGGTGTTGGGGTGTCGGGCGTCAACGGGCGCGCTGTGTACCCAAGCGGCGGGCTGGCGACCATGCAGTCCCTCGCCGGGCAGGCGTGCTCCTGCCAGCAGTGCATGCTGGTCTTTAGTGTGAAGCAGAGTACTGTGAAGTCATCGACGCACAAGTTGGGCCACCGGCCGAGTAAACCTCAGAGTAAACCACCCAGCCCCAAATCTGCCACCCTGGGGCGGGGCCAACTCAGGAGCTCCCCCGCTAGAACTGCCTACTCCAAAACCTTACCTCACGGACTCTCCATATCCCGGAACCAGTCCTCACCGCGACGGAATGCTGCCCTCTTCGCCCGCTCCCTCTCCCTCCTCAGCGCCCAAACGGGCACCCTCTCCATCTCCAACCGACCCCCTCCTCCCTCCCTCCCGCCCCCTCAGCCGCCCTCCTCCAATCAGGGCCGTCGTCCGTCCATGCCGCCCCCCTCTCCCTCCGCCACGAGTCAACCGGTGCCCACCGCCACGCTCGTCACCCCGGCGACCGCCGTGACGTCACCACCCTCTCCCGTGCCGTCCCCGTCGCCGCGGCCCATGGCTCCTCAGCGCTCGGCGGCGTGCTCCGCCCCCTGCCCCAGCGGTCCAGTCTGGCTGGGCTCAGCCGGCCCGCCCTGCAACGCATAGCCATGGCCCAGTCACGAGCCCTCATTGCCTCTGGGTGAGTGACACACATACACTCACAAACACACACACACTGATGTAACTGATACACACAAACACTCAGTGGTTGCCACGGTGAGTGAGATGGTTTTGGTTGAGTTGTTGTTATGACTGAATGATTCTGGATGATCTCATCTGGTTCTACTTGGTCTTCCATTATGGAAACACTGTGTTGTTGAGATGGCTACATCCTTCTACTCTTTGGATGCCTTGGAAGTGAGTCTTTACGGGTCAGTGGATGTGGGACTGTGTCTACTTGTGAGAGGGAGGACGCAGAGGACGAGGGAGGAGGGGAAGAATGGGGGATGGAGGGAGGGGAGGAATGAGGGGATGGAGGGAGGGGAGGATTGAGGGGATGGAGGGAGGGGAGGATTGAGGGAAGGAATGAGGGGATGGAAGGAGGGGAGGAATGAGGGGATGGAGGGAGAGGAGGATGGAGGGAGAGGAGGATGGAGGGAGGGGAAGAATGAGGGGATGGAGGGAGGGGAAGAATGAGGGGATGGAGGGAGGGGAGGAATGAGGGGATGGAATGAGGGGATGGAGGGAGGGGAAGAATGAGGGGATGGAGGGAGAGGAGGAATGAGGGGATGGAGGGAGGGGAAGAATGAGGGGATGGAGGAATGAGGGATGGAATGAGGGGAGTAATGAGGGGATGGGGAATGAGGGGATGGAGGAATGAGGGGGTGAGGGGATGGAGGGAGGGGAGGAGGCCTCCCACCGTCACTCTCTTCCCCCTCTACCCTGCACTCGCCCCCCCTTCAACTCTTCCTTCGCTCCGTCTCTCTCTCTCTCTCTCTTTGGATTTCCCAGGACTCCTGTGTTCTGGGGGCCCATCCCGGGCTCTATTGTGTGCGCCCAAGCATTTCCACGGCAACCTTTGTGGCTGCATTGAGGCCTAGTCTGCATTAGCAACACAATGCCCGGCTCTGCAGTGGCCAGCCCGGGACGACAGGGTCTGGGCTGGGGAAGCAGTGAGGCAGGTAGGGGGGTTGTTTTGGGGAGTAGAAGGTTAGGGGCGGAGGAGGGGATTTCTGGATAGTAGGGAGTGGGGGGGTAGAAGCAAGACAAAAGCAGAAGCCACAGTCATCATTGTAATGCTTCGTCTCGGTCTGTCCTGAGGCTTTTGTCAAGGAGGATCTTGGGGGGTTTGGGAGCAAGAGAGACCTACATTTAGGGAGTTTGGGGGTTAGACATAGCCAGCCAGACACAGACACTGTCAGAGGGAAGGAGGGGAGGGACGGACAAAGGAACAACTCAGCAACTAGCAGAGATTTATCACAATCAGGCCACAGCCGGAGGGAGGGAGGGAGGGAGGGAGGGAGGGAGGGAGGGAGGGAGGGAGGGAGGGAGGGAGGGAGGGAGGGAGGGAGGGAGGGAGGGAGAAATAGAGCAAACCTAGATTGTTGATTGTAATATGCAGAGCTGTGTTACGTTGTCAGTCAGTTGTCGCACACACACAGAGTTGTGAAATTGTTTCAAACCAAGGGACACACACACAGAGAAAGTCAATATTGAAGTCCTCACAAAGCTGCAGGAATGTGTCTCTCTTTCTTCTAGTGTGGGAGTGTGAGAAAGAGACGACAGAGTGAAAACAGAAAGGGGGAGGAAGGGTTTCAGAGGGCTGAGAAAAGAGGAGTGAGAGAGAGACAGTGTGGTAACACTGTTACACTGTATATAGACATAATGACATGTTAAATGTCTCTATTATTTGGGAATGTATCAAACTGTTCACTTTTTGTTTATTTCAATAACAAACTGGCCAATAAAACCCTTAAATAGAATTGAATTTAATTGGAGAGAGAGAGAGAGAGAGAGAGGAAGGGTAATAGAATCTCTGGAAACCGAGCCAAAAGTTTAAAAAAATAATAGAACACAATTGAAATCGATACAATTGATTCATATGGCAACAGGTACAGTATTTTGTAACACAACAGGGTTATGTTGCATTGACTGTGTCTGGCCAATAGGGGAGCTCTCTGCCACTTTAATAGTCCACCAATCTACCGCTTTGTCTGGCTGTGATGCCGTTTTCATACAGCATATTGGTTAGCAATTTTCAAATGTATCAAAGTTATGGAATAACAAACTGGCGTTTTAAGTGTGTGTGTGTGTGTGTGTGTGTGTGTGTGTGTGTGTGTGTGTGTGTGTGTGTGTGTGTGTGTGTGTGTGTGTGTGTGTGTGTGTGTGTGTACTTACACACGAGAGTATGAGAATGCTTGGAAGTTTGTTGCTCCCAAGGCTAAATCATTCAATCTTCATGACCATCTGGGGACACAGGGAGGAGAGGAGGGGGTGGAGAAGAAGAGAGATAACAAAGAAGGGGAGGAGTGTGTGTGATGGAGTGGGGGTTAGGGTCGCTAGGGGTCAATAGGCTCTCCCATCCCACCCTCCTTTCTCTTCTCCCCAACCCTCCTCTAACCCACCCCACCCTCCTTTCTCTTCTCCCCCACCCTCCTCTCCCCCACCCCACCCTCCATTCTCTACTCCCCCACCCTCCTCTCCCCCACCACCCTCCCCAGTCTCACTGTCTGTCTGCCCCTCTCCCACTAAGACACTAGATACACAAACAAACAACCCCAAAGAGAAATAAACTGTGCACTGCAATGTCCACATTCCATTGTCTTCCTAAGCTAACTAGTAAAGTATGTACACTGGGTGCACTAGGTTGACTAGTACAGTAGTCTTAGTAGATCTAGGATCAGCCTTCCTAATCCTAACCTTAACCAAACTGATCTTAGATCAGGGTTTAGGAGAAACTGCATCCTATTCAGAAGCAGGAAGTGTGATTATCTGGGAACCAGAGTTTCTCACCTGGCTGAGATGCAGAGATGCTAATTCAAGTCTATAATAATGCCTTTATTAACTAATTAGCACAGGAGGTGTGAGAGGGAGGGAGGGAGGGAGGGAGGGAGGGAGGGAGGGAGGGAGGGAGGGAGGGAGGGAGGGAGGGAGGGAGGGAGGGAGGGAGGGAGGGAGGGAGGGAGGGAGGGAGGGAGGGAGGGAGAGGGAAGGATATAAAGAAGGGAGAGGAATATACAGATAAAACAACAGACAGACTCAGAGGGGAAGGGCCTTGGAAAAAGTAAGACCTCATCTGACCCTGAGAAAAGAGGAACAGATGAATGGAAGAGAAAGAAACAAATAGAGATATGGGTGAAGGACGTAGAGGAAGAGGAGCGTGGGAAAGACATTCAGTTCATTTGTTTCATATGCATTTTGTATAATGGGCTCCATGTCGTAAAGACCCAATGCAGATGTTTTTATCTCAATATCAAATCATTTCTGGCTAACAATTAGGTACCTTACTGTGATTGTTTTCAATTAAAATGGTCAAAAAGAAACAAAAATAGCTTCTTGGCAAAGAGTAATTTCTCAAGCAAGAATTCTGCTAGGGCTGTCTGGGAGTGGTCTGAGTGGGGAGGGGAAAACTGAAAACAAGTTATTATTGGCAGAGAGTTTTGAAACTCTCTTTCTTATTGGTCTATTAACTAATTTCCCGCCTGGTGATGTCACCAGGGAGGCCAAAACTCCACCCCCCTAAACAGCTCTTACACTAAAAGGGCATTATCATCACTTTCACAATTTCTCAGTATTATTCCAACCTCGTAGCATGGAAATATACACTGAGTGTACAAAACATTAAGGACAACTTCCTGATATGGAGTCACACCCCCCCGCCCTCCCCCTGCCCCCAGAACAGCCTCAACTCGTCAGGCATGGCCTCTGCAAGGGTGTCGAAAGCGTTCCACAGGGATGCTGGCCCATGTTGACTTCAATGCTTCCCACAGTTGTGTTAAGTTGGCTGAATGTCCTTTTGGGTGGTGGACCATTCATGACACACATGGGAAACTGTTGAGCGTGAAAAACCCAGCAGCGTTGCAGTTCTTGACACAAACTGGTGCACCAACAATACCCCGTTCAAAGGCACTAAAATGTTTTGTCTTGCCTATTCACCCTCTGAATGGTACACATACACAATCCATGTCTCAATTCTCTCAAGACTTTTTTTTTACCTGACTCCTCCCCTTCATCTATGCTGATTTGAAGTGGATTTAATAAGTGACATTAATAAGGGATCACAACTTTCATCTGGATTCACCTTGTCAGTCTATGTCATTAAAAGAACAGGCGTACTCAATGTTTTGTACACTCAGTGTATATAATAAAATATGGAAATCACGTTTTGACTGCACTGAGCCTTTAAGGTCAAATGTGTTAGTGCCTATGTACTATAGGTGAAGCAGGCCATGTGTTAGTGCCTATGTGCTGTAGGTGAAGCAGGCCATGTGTTTGTGCCTATGTACTACTGTTAGGTGACAGACTTTGTGCCATGTACTATAGGTGAAGCAGGCCATGTGTTAGTGCCTATGTGCTGTAGGTGAAGCAGTGCCATGTTGTTTGCCTAGAGAACACCAAGATTGGCAAGGTGAAGCAGGCCATGTGTTAGTGCCTATGTGCTACAGGTGAAGCAGGCCATGTGTTATGGTGAAGCCTCATTTGCTTAGGTGAAGCATGTGTTAGTGCCTATGTTGTATCAGCCTGTGTGTGAAGCAGGCCATGTGTTAGTGCCTATGTGTGACTGAAATCCAGACCTCCATGGGTTGATAAATTTGGTGAAGCAGGCCATGTGTTAGTGCCTATGTACTATAGGTGAAGCACATTCAACTATGTAAAGAAAAAAGTATTTAATAAGAAAATGTCATTCATTCAGATCTAGGATGTGTTATTTTAGTGTTGCCTTTATTTTTTGAGCAGTGTATTTATATATATATGGTGGATTACACCTATGGTCTCTAGTTGCAGGCCATGTGTTAGTGCTCACTCATTGTTCCAGTGTGTATGTGTTAATGCATTGTAGGTCAAGCAGGCCATGTGTTAGTGCCTATGTACTGTAGGTGAAGCAGGCCATGTGTTTGTGCCTATGTACTATAGGTGAAATGGTATCAAATATATCAAACACATGGTTTCCATGGTTTCCAGGTGTTCATGCCATTCCGTTGGCTCAGTTCTGGACATTGTTATGAGCCGTCCTCCCCACAGCAGCCTCCACTGGTCTAAGTGGGTACATGGGTGTGTCAGGTGTATATATATACACTGCTCAAAAGAATAAAGGGAACACTTAAACAACACAATGTAACTCCAAGTCAATCACACTTCTGTGAAATCAAACTGTCCACTTAGGAAGCAACACTGATTGACAATAAATTCCACATGCTGTTGTGCAAATGGAATAGACAACAGGTGGAAATTATAGGCATTTAGCAAGACACCCCCAACAAAGGAGACAGGTGGGGACCACAGACCACTTCTCAGTTCCTATGCTTCCTGGCTGATGTTTTGGTCACTTTTGAATGCAGGCGGTGCTTTCACTCTAGTGGTAGCATGAGACGGAGTCTACAACCCACACAAGTGGCTCAGGTAGTGCAGCTCATCCAGGATGGCACATCAATGCGAGATGTGGCAAGAAGGTTTGCTGTGTCTGTCAGCGTAGTGTCCAGAGCATGGAGGCGCTACCAGGAGACATGCCAGTACATCAGGAGATGTGGAGGAGGCCGTAGGAGGGCAACAACCCAGCAGCAGGATCGCTACCTCCGCCTTTGTGCAAGGAGGAGCAGGAGGAGTACTGCCAGAGCCCTGCAAAATGACCTCCAGCAGGCCACAAATGTGCATGTGTCTGCTCAAACGGTCAGAAACAGACTCCATGAGGGTGGTATGAGAGCCCGACGTCCACAGGTGGGGGTTGTGCTTACAGCCCAAAACCGTGCAGGACATTTGGCATTTGCCAGAGAACACCAAGATTGGCAAATTCGCCACTGAATTGAGCACATACATCATGTGGCGTCCTGTACTCTTCACAGATGAAAGCAGGTTCACACTGTCCTGTACTCTTCACAGATGAAAGCAGGTTCACTGAGCCTCATTTTGACTTGTTTTAAGGACATTACATCAAAGTTGGATCAGCCTGTTGTGTGGTTTTCCACTTTCATTTTGAGTGTGACTCCAAATCCAGACCTCCATGGGTTGATAAATTTGATTTCCATTGATAATTTTTGTGTGATTTTGTTGTCAGCACATTCAACTATGTAAAGAAAAAAGTATTTAATAAGAAAATGTCATTCATTCAGATCTAGGATGTGTTATTTTAGTGTTGCCTTTATTTTTTTGAGCAGTGTATTTATATATATATATGGTGGATTACACCTATGGTCTCTAGTTGCTGTGTGTGTAATGATGAGTGCTTGTCTCTGTCTCTGTCTCTTGCTTTTCTTCCATTCATGGTTTAGGGTTGTACACTGGTCATTCACTCTCTGACTCACTCATTGTTCCAGTGTGTGTGTCAGTAGGACAGCTGGGAATTGTGTTTGTAATGCATTGATAAGCCGGGGCTCAAACGAGACTAAACCTTCTCCCCAGTGCATTTCTACCTCACAGTAACCGGCACTCTGCACGGTCAGCGGTCTCGTACCCTTACTGTGGTATTAATAACCTCACTGACTGGGTCCTGTCTCCATCTTCATTCAGCTCAGCTCTGGTCATCGGTCTAATGGGCCATTCAGCACTTAACATGACCCCTGTGTGTGTGTGGTTGTCAACAACACTGACTTGAGGTCAGACTGGATCTACTGTAAACTCTTAGCCCCATAAGGGTTGTTCAACTGTCCCCATAGGAGAACCCCCTGAAAAACATTTTTTGGGGGTTCCAAGTGGAACTTTTTTCACCACCAAAGGGTTCTTTCTGAAAAAATCTATACAGTAACATATGGGGATATTATATCATTTTTGACGATATATCGTGTCTTGTTGTTTTGACAATATCGCAAGTTTGAACACATGCATTTTACCCCCAATTCTGATCTTGTCTCATTGCTGTAATGGTCCCCAACAGGCTCGGGAGGCGAAGGTGGAGTCATGTGTGCTCTGAAGCATGACCCACCTAACCACCCTTCTTAAATACCCACAGTCGCTGTGGGACCTCCCGATCACGGTCGCTTGTAATACAGCCTGGGATCAAACCCGGGTCTGTGGTGACCCGCACTCCAGCACTGCGATGCAGTGCCGTTAGACCGCTGCAGTGGACCACTGGCAGGAAGCCCTCGCAGTCTTATTTCAGCGCCAGCTGCCTCAACTCCAGTGTCCTTCCTTCAGAGCTTGTTCTCCATCTGTTTCAATAGGGAGACATTTGGTTTTCATCACTTTCATTTCCATGACTGATTAAAAGTCATGTTCTCATGGCTCCCTCTTGTCCCTCTGCAGCAGACATGACGTGAGCAATATGTTTGGAACATCCAATTGCAATGAAATCACAGTAGCGAATCGAAATACATTTAGAATCGTGAGAATTGTAATACATATGGTATCATGATGATATTGTATCGTGAGGTCCCTGGCGACACACACACACACACACACACACACACACACACACACACACACACACACACACACACACACACACACACACACACACACACACACACACACACACACACACACACACAGTGAGTCACTCACTCAGTGACTGTGACACCTGCAGGGGTGGCTTAACCAAAGGTAGTGGCCTCTTGGAGCTCCAACTTGAAGCTTGTTAAGTGGCAGAACCCTGGTAACCGGAAGCTACAGATGATGATGATGACAGTCACCTGGTAGTGGCACCAGTCCCTTTCACTGTCCTCCTGTCTGTCTGTCTCCTGTGGACTCCTGTCTTCCTTAGTAGTGGCTTGTGGACTTAGGTAGTGGCTCCTTAGGTAGTGGCTGTCCCCTTAGGTCTAGTGGCCTCCTGTGGACCTCTTAGGTAGTGGCTTGTGGACCTGTTAGGTAGTGGCTGGTGGACCCGTTAGGTAGTGGCTGGTGGACCCGTTAGGTAGTGGCTGGTGGACCCGTTAGGTAGTGGCTGGTGGACCCGTTAGGTAGTGGCTGGTGGACCCGTTAGGTAGTGGCTGGTGGACCCCTTAGGTAGTGGCTTGTGGACCCGTTAGGTAGTGGCTGGTGGACCCGTTAGGTAGTGGCTGGTGGACCCCTGGTACCCCTTAGGTAGTGGCTGGTGGACCCGTTAGGTAGTGGCTGGTGGACCCCTTAGTGGCTGGTGGACCCGTTAGGTAGTGGTGGACTTGTGGACCCGTTAGGTAGTGGCTGGTGGACCCCTTAGGTAGTGGCTGGTGGACCCGTTAGGTAGTGGCTTGTGGACCCGTTAGGTAGTGGCTGGTGGACCCGTTAGGTAGTGGCTTAGGTAGTGGCTGGTGGACCCGTTAGGTAGTGGCTGGTGGACCTGGGTAGTGGCTGGTGGACCCGTTAGGTAGTGGCTGGTGGACCCGTTAGGTTACCAGTTAGGTAGTGGCTGGTGGACCCGTTAGTTAGGTAGTGGCTGGTGGACCCGTAGGTAGTGGCTGGTGGACCCGTTAGGTAGTGGCTGGTGGACCCGTTAGGTAGTGGCTTGTGGACCTGTTAGGTAGTGGCCCGTTAGGTAGTGGCTGGGACCCGTTAGGTAGTGGCTGGTGGACCCGTTAGGTAGTGGCTGGTGGACCTGTTAGGTAGTGGTCTGGTGGACCTGTTAGGTAGTGGCTGGTGGACCCGTTAGGTAGTGGCTGGTGGACCCGTTAGGTAGTGGCTGGTGGACCTGTTAGGTAGTGGCTGGTGGACCTGTTAGGTAGTGGCTGGTGGACCTTAGTTAGGTAGTGGCTGGTGGACCTGTTAGGTAGTGGCTGGTGGACCTGTTAGGTAGTGGCTGGTGGACCCGTTAGTGGCTAGTGGCTGGTGGACCCGTTAGGTAGTGGCTGGTGGACCCGTTAGGTAGTGGCTGGTGGACCCGTTAGTGGCTGGGACCCCTTAGACCTTTAGGTAGTGGCTTGTGGACCCCTTAGGTAGTGGCTGGTGGACCCCTTAGGTAGTGGCTGGTGGACCCCTTAGATAGTGGCTGGTGGACCCGTTAGGTAGTGGCTGGTGGACCCCTTAGGTAGTGGCTGGTGGACACGTTAGGTAGTGGCTGGTGGACCCGTTAGGTAGTGGCTGGTGGACCCCTTAGGTAGTGGCTGGTGGACCCTTAGTAGTGGCTGGTGGACCCGTTAGGTAGTGGCTGGTGGACCCGTTAGGTAGTGGCCCTGGTAGTGGCTGGTGGACCCCTAGGTAGTGGCTGGTGGACCCCTTAGGTAGTGGCTGGTGGACCCCTTAGGTAGTGGCTGGTGGACCCGTTAGGTAGTGGCTGGTGGACCCCTTAGTTGGCTGGTGAGGTAGTGGCTGGTGGACCTTAGGTAGTGGCTTGTGGACCCGGGTAGTGGCTGGTGGACCCGTTAGGTAGTGGCTGGTGGACCCGTTAGGTAGTGGCTGGTGGACCTGTTAGGTAGTGGCTGGTGGACCTGTTAGGTAGTGGCTGGTGGACCCGTTAGGTAGTGGCTGGTGGACCCGTTAGGTAGTGGCTGGTGGACCCGTTAGGTAGTGGCTGGTGGACCCCGTTAGGTAGTGGCTGGTGGACCCGTTAGGTAGTGGCTGGTGGACCCGTTAGGTAGTGGCTGGTGGACTGTTAGTGGACCTGTTAGGTAGTGGCTGGTGGACCTGTTAGGTAGTGGCTGGTGGACCCGTTAGGTAGTGGCTGGTGGACCCGTTAGGTAGTGGCTGGTGGACCCGTTAGGTAGTGGCTGGTGGACCTGTTAGGTAGTGGCTGGTGGACCCGTTAGGTAGTGGCTGGTGGACCCTGGTGGACCTTAGGTAGTGGCTGGTGGACCTGTTAGGTAGTGGCTGGTGGACCTGTTAGGTAGTGGCTGGTGGACCCGTTAGGTAGTGGCTGGTGGACCCGTTAGGTAGTGGCTGGTGGACCTGTTAGGTAGTGGCTGGTGGACCCGTTAGGTAGTTACCCCTTAGTAGTGGCTGGTGGACCTGTTAGGTAGTGGCTGGTGGACCCGTTAGGTAGTGGCTGGTGGACCCGTTAGGTAGTGGCTGGTGGACCTGTTGGCTGGTGGAGGTAGTGGCTGGTGGACCTGTTAGGTAGTGGCTGGTGGACCCGTTAGGTAGTGGCTGGTGGACCTGTTAGGTAGTGGCTGGTGGACCCGTTAGGTAGTGGCTGGTGGACCCGTTAGGTAGTGGCTGGTCGACCCCTTAGGTAGTGGCTGGTGGACCCCTTAGGTAGTGGCTGGTGGACCCGTTAGGTAGTGGCTGGTGGACCCGTGGCTGGTGGACCCCTTAGGTAGTGGCTGGTGGACCCCTTAGGTAGTGGCTGGTGGACCCGTTAGGTAGTGGCTGGTGGACCCCTTAGGTAGTGGCTGGTGGACCTTAGGTTAGGGTAGTGGCTGGTGGACCCGTTAGGTAGTGGCTGGTGGACCCGTTAGGTAGTGGCTGGTGGACCCTTGTGGACCCGTTAGGTAGTGGCTGGTGGACCCGTTAGGTAGTGGCTGGTGGACCCCTTAGGTAGTGGCTGGTGGACCTGTTAGGTAGTGGCTGGTGGACCCGTTAGGTAGTGGCTGGTGGACCTGTTAGGTAGTGGCTGGTGGACCCGTTAGGTAGTGGCTGGTGGACCCGTTAGGTAGTGGCTGGTGGACCCGTTAGGTAGTGGCTGGTGGACCCGTTAGGTAGTGGCTTGTGGACCCGTTAGGTAGTGGCTGGTGGACCCGTTAGGTAGTGGCTGGTGGACCCGTTAGGTAGTGGCTGGTGGACCCGGCTTGGAGGTAGTGGCTGGTGGACCCGTTAGGTAGTGGCTGGTGGACCCGTTAGGTAGTGGCTGGTGTGGACCCGTTAGGTAGTGGCTGGTGGACCTGTTAGGTAGTGGCTTGTGGACCCGTTAGGTAGTGGCTGGTGGACCCGTTAGGTAGTGGCTGGTGGACCCGTTAGGTAGTGGCTTGTGGACCCGTTAGGTAGTGGCTTGTGGACCCGTTAGGTAGTGGCTTGGTGGACCCCTTAGGTAGTGGCTTGTGGACCCGTTAGGTAGTGGCTGGTGGACCCGTTAGGTAGTGGCTGGTGGACCCGTTAGGTAGTGGCTTGTGGACCCGTTAGGTAGTGGCTGGTGGACCCGTTAGGTAGTGGCTTGTGGACCCGTTAGGTAGTGGCTGGTGGACCATCTTAACTATTTTACTATACCCGTTACCATCTTAACTAGTGGCTTACTGGACCATACCATCTATATACCATCTACAACTATTATAGTGGACCTGTTAGGTATGGCTGTTTAATCACTACATACCATCTATACTGTGGTTAATAGAGGACTTATGGAAACTGTTAGGTAGTGGCTGGTGGACCCCATGTTAGGTAGTGGCTGTGGACCTCACTACTATACTACCATTATACCATCTATAACTATTATTAGTATACTACCATCACTACCTGTTAGGTAGTACTACTCACTACATACCATCTATAACTATTATTACTATACTACCATCACTACATACCATCTATAACTATTATTAGTGGCTACCATCACCCGTTAGGTAGTGGCTCACTATACCACCTATTAGGTACTACCATCACTGGTACCATCTAGGTAGTGGCTTGTGGACCCGTACCATATAACTATTATTACTATACTAGTTTAATCTATAACTATTATTACTAGAGATCACTACATACCATGTATATCTATAGTGTTACTATAACTATTATTACTATACGACTGACTGGTTACCATCTATAACTATTATTACTATACTGCTGTCACTACATACCATCTATAACTTTATTACTGTACTGTGGTAACTACATACCATCTATAACTATTATTACTATACTACCATCACTACATACCATCTACAACTATTATTACTATACTACCATCACTACATATTACTATACATCTATAACTATTATTACTATACTACCATCACTACATACCATCTATAACTATTATTACTATACTACCATCACTACATACCATCAATAACTATTATTACTATACTACCATCGCTAAATAGTATGCACAGTATGTAAACATGCAGTGTAGTTGCCTATTTGAAAGGTCACACAAAAGCAATGATGTCTTAGCTTTGGTGGGTCACAACACGAGGAACAAAGCTCCCAAGCTCAGCCCTCCTGCCGTGTCCGTGTGGTTGCTACCAGCGACAGTAACTCACAGCTCTCAGAGCAACTGACTAATTGCATGTCGGGAAGCAACAAAACGAACAACAAACCCTGTTTGTGATGCGTGGCAGCGCAGGAGGAACAGCGCAGGAGGAACAGCGCAGGAGGAACAGCGCAGGGGGAAAAACTATTGTTTTTGATCATATTTGCCCATTCTAAATGACACCCCCCCCCGTCGAGGGGAGATGTAACATGGTTAGTTAGACTCATTTCCACAACTCTGCTGTGGTGTAGCCTGTACAGTACCGTTTACACATGGGAAGCTCTGTAGTTAATATATTACTAGTCATTTAAAAGACCAGGCCAAGTCGTGTCAAGACTGGGTTGTGTTGTGGTCAAGTTTGTTGTTCATTATTGGAGATTTCCCAGTTGTGTGTGCGTGTGTGTGTGAGTGTGAGTGTGTGTGTGTGTGTGTGTGTGTGTGTGTGTGTGTGTGTGTGTGTGTGTGTGTGTGTGTGTGTGTGTGTGTGTGTGTGTGTGTGTGTGTGTGTGTGTGTGTGTGTGTGTGTGTGTGTTTCCGTAAGTGGTTAGTCAGGGTGGTATTAGTCAATAGAGCCGGTGACGTGGTGAAGGTAATCCATGATCCTGGGTGTGTGATGTGATGCTCACTGTCAGTTCTGTGACGTCTCCTCTCTCTGAGGTCACTGGCCAGCAGATGGAAACTCACGGATTACATATATAAGACAGGACACACACACACTTGGTCCGATTCACACACTGCTTCTAGGACAGAGGGAGAGGAGGAGGTCTGTAGAGAGAAAGAACAGAAACTGAGTCCAGCTCAGAGACAGAATAAAGGTTTGCGTAGCAGCCGATTCAAGCTGTGAGAGAGAGAGAAGAAATAGAGAGAGAGAGAGAGAGAGGGGGGGGGTAAAGAGGAGTGGAACCTCTTCTTCAACTTCTAATTGACACATCCCTAGTGGTTCTCTGTTCCCCCGGTGAAGAGAAAGGAAATCGATTCCTCCGTGACTCGTTTTCTTGTAGTTTATTACTTAATTGATTGTGCTGGGACTGACCTCTGTGGGAGAATGACAATCCTCACGTCCTTAATGTGAGTATCCATCCCTAGGAATAACTGTGTGTGTGTGTGTGTGTGTGTGTGTGTGTGTGTGTGTGTGTGTGTGTGTGTGTGTGTGTGTGTGTGTGTGTGTGTGTGTGTGTGTGTGTGTGTGTGTGTGAACTGCTGCTGATTTTATCGACAATGTAGGATACCCAAGGACAACGCAGATCGTCATATCTTATCTATCTGCTCCGATATCGTTGACACTCAAAAGCTGTGTTGTCTGTGGTAAAAGTAGACGAACTGGGGAGCTAGAGTATAGTACAATATCTTTGGTGTGAATGACACAGGCGTTCTACCTGGACTCTAGAATGGTAGAGTTGCTATTGGCGCGTTCTAGAATCATCCAGAAATATGTCAAAGCACAAACAACATAGGATTGTTTGACTGACACCAACAGAGCCGTATATAGCTGGAGGCATCCTACGTGAGCTCTGGTCAGGCGTAGCTCGCTGTGTAGGGAATAGGGCGCCACTTAGACCCAACCCGTGTTCTCTGAAACGTACAGGCTAGACAGAGGATATCTGGCAGTACCATCTATGGTATGAGTCTTTGACCCAGATCAGGAGACTGGCCAGTGGGCCACACACACACACACATACACACACACACAGCCACACATAGAAATAGAAATAGATTATTCAAATTTTATGGGCACACACATACAGGTCATTGGCTCCTGGATATTTGTTTAATTGGTCACATGCAGCAGCTGGTCGTAGTAGGTGAGGTGTTGTTGCCAATAGAGATTACAGCTGGCCCGTGTACACCTCCTGAACGACTGCTTCCCAAATGGCACCCTATTCCCTACACACTACTTTTAGTGTGCTATCTATGGTGGGGTGCCATTTGGGACAGACTCCTCTACCTGTCTATACTGTAGGTGGCTTGGTTAACGTCTTGTAATCACACGGACTAGGCTCGTCCCAACCCTGTGTGGGGGTCAGCAGTAAGCCTGCTGTATTTCTGTCTGTTAGTGTCAGGGAGGGTTTGTTTAGTGCAAGTCCTGTAACAGCTGATCCTAGGTCAGCGCTGCAACTCCCAGAGTCTTCCCAGGCATATGTTTGGTGAGATGCTAGTGTGTAACCAGCATCTGGTTCCCGGTGTGTTTCAGAGTGCCCACTGTCCCAGTGAAGAACCTCAGTGGGAACAGCCCGGTCCACCCAGCGCTGGCCGGTATCACGGGGATCCTGATGAGCGCTGCAGGGTTCCCTGTGTGTCTCACCCGCCCACCCAAACTGGTGCTGCACCCCCCGCCCGTCAGCAAGAGGGACATCAAGCCCGTCCCCGGCCTGGGTCACTGCTGCCGCAAGACCACCAAGAAACAGGCCCGCAAAGGTACATTAGGACACACTATAAAACCAGCACTAATATATAGACCTATACACACACACACACACAGTCACACACACAGACACCCCTATACACAAATTCATTACATTGTGTGGAAGATTTTTGCTCTACACACTCATATGTTCTCTCTCCTTCTGTCTCTCCTCCTGTCTCTCCTTATGTTTTCTCTCTCCTTTCTCTCCTTCTCTCTCTCCTCCTCTCTCTCCTTATGTTTTCTCTCTCCTTTCTCTCCTTCTCTCTCCTCCTCTCTCTCCTTATGTTTTCTCTCTCCTTTCTCTCCTTCTCTCTCCTCCTCTCTCTCCTTATGTTTTCTCTCTCCTTCTCTCTCTCCTCCTCTCTCTCCTTATGTTTTCTCTCTCCTCTCTCTCTCTCCTCTCTCTCCTCCTCTCTCTCTCCTTATGTTTTCTCTCTCCTCTCTCTCTCCTCCTCTCTCTCCTTATGTTTTCTCTCTCCTCTCTCTCTTCCTCTCTCCTTATGTTTTCTCTCTCCTCTCTCTCCCCTCTCTCTCCTTATGTTTTCTTTCTCCTTCTCTCTCTCCTCTTCTCTCTCCTTATGTTTTCTCTCTCCTTCTCTCTCTCCCCCTCTCTCTCCTTATGTTTTCTCTCTCCTTCTCTCTCTCCTCCTCTCTCTCCTTGTTTTCTCTCTCCTCTCTCTCTCCTCCTCTCTCTCCTCCTCTCTCTCCTTATGTTTTCTCTCTCCTCTCTCTCCTCCTCTCTCTCCTTATGTTTTCTCTCTCCTCTCTCTCTTCCTCTCTCTCCTTATGTTTTCTCTCTCCTTCTCTCTCTCCCCCTCTCTCTCCTTATGTTTTCTTTCTCCTTCTCTCTCTCCTCTTCTCTCTCCTTATGTTTTCTCTCCCCTTCTCTCTCTCCTCTTCTCTCTCCTTATGTTTTCTCTCTCCTTCTCTCTCTCCTCCTCTCTCTCCTTATGTTTTCTCTCTCCTTCTCTCTCTCCTCCTCTCTCTCCTTATGTTTTCTCTCCCCTTCTCTCTCTCCCCCTCTCTCTCCTTATGTTTTCTCTCTCCTTCTCTCTCTCCCCCTCTCTCTCCTTATGTTTTCTCTCCCCTTCTCTCTCTCCCCCTCTCTCTCCTTATGTTTTCTCTCTCCTTCTCTCTCTCCCCCTCTCTCTCCTTATGTTTTCTCTCCCCTTCTCTCTCTCCCCCTCTCTCTCCTTATGTTTTCTCTCCCCTTCTCTCTCTCCTCTTCTCTCTCCTTATGTTTTCTCTCTCCTTCTCTCTCTCCCCCTCTCTCTCCTTATGTTTTCTCTCTCCTTCTCTCTCTCCTCTTCTCTCTCCTTATGTTTTCTCTCCCCTTCTCTCTCTCCCCCTCTCTCTCCTTATGTTTTCTCTCTCCTTCTCTCTCTCCTCCTGTCTCTCCTTATGTTTTCTCTCTCCTTCTCTCTCTCCTCCTCTCTCTCCTTATGTTTTCTCTCTCCTTCTCTCTCTCCTCCTCTCTCTCCTTATGTTTTCTTTCTCCTTCTCTCTCTCCTCTTCTCTCTCCTTATGTTTTCTCTCCTTTCTCTCTCTCTCCTCTCTCTCCTTATGTTTTCTCTCTCCTTCTCTCTCTCCTCCTGTCTCTCCTTATGTTTTCTCTCTCCTTCTCTCTCTCCTCCTCTCTCTCCTTATGTTTTCTCTCTCCTTCTCTCTCTCCTCCTCTCTCTCCTTATGTTTTCTTTCTCCTTCTCTCTCTCCTCTTCTCTCTCTTTATGTTTTCTCTCTCCTTCTCTCTCTCCCCCTCTCTCTCCTTATGTTTTCTCTCTCCTTCTCTCTCTCCTCCTCTCTCTCCTTATGTTTTCTCTCTCCTCTCTCTCTCCTCCTCTCTCTCCTCCTCTCTCTCCTTATGTTTTCTCTCTCCTCTCTCCTCCTCTCTCTCCTTATGTTTTCTCTCTCCTCTCTCTCTTCCTCTCTCTCCTTATGTTTTCTCTCTCCTCTCTCTCCCCCTCTCTCTCCTTATGTTTTCTCTCTCCTTCTCTCTCTCCTCTCTTCTCTCTCCTTATGTTTTCTCTCTCCTTCTCTCTCTCCCCCTCTCTCTCCTTATGTTTTCTCTCTCCTTCTCTCTCTCCTCCTGTCTCTCCTTATGTTTTCTCTCTCCTTCTCTCTCTCCTCCTCTCTCTCCTTATGTTTTCTCTCTCCTTCTCTCTCTCCTCCTGTCTCTCCTTATGTTTTCTCTCTCCTTCTCTCTCTCCTCCTCTCTCTCCTTATGTTTTCTCTCTCCTTCTCTCTCTCCTCCTCTCTCTCCTTATGTTTTCTTTCTCCTTCTCTCTCTCCTCTTCTCTCTCCTTATGTTTTCTCTCTCCTTCTCTCTCTCCCCCTCTCTCTCCTTATGTTTTCTCTCCCCTTCTCTCTCTCCTCCTCTCTCTCCTTATGTTTTCTCTCTCCTTCTCTCTCTCCTCCTTTCTCTCCTTATGTTTTCTCTCCTTTCTCTCCTTCTCTCTCTCCTCCTGTCTCTCCTCATGTTTTCTCTCTCCTTCTCTCTCTCCTTCTCTCTCTCCTCCTTTCTCTCCTTATGTTTTCTCTCCTTCTCTCTCTCCTCCTCTCTCTCCTTTATGTTTTCTCTCTTTTTTCTCTCTTCTCTCTCTCCTCCTGTCTCTCCTCTCTCCAGGTAAGACAACCGAGGAGGTGGTGAAGCAGTATCTTCAGAAAGTCAGGATAGCACCAGAGGAGGTGAGACCTGTTCTCTCCAGTCATTGGTTTGAAAGGACACCCTATGCCCTATAAAGTGCCATACGTTTCACCAGGGCCCATAGGGTGTCATTTGGGACGCGTCCATTATCATCACAACACATTATCTGTGAAAGGAAATGTGGATAGCCAAGTACATATTTAAAGAAAGACCTGCACGCTGCTCTGGCCTGTAACACTTTCATTGATTAACATTACCTATTGGCCAGCTAGCCTTCATCGGCGCTTTCAAGAATTTTATTGAATGATTCCCACTCACCTGCACCAGGCTGACTCAGCTGTGTGGGTGCTTTTCCTATTTTGGATAGCTAAGTACTTACAGGTTGGCTAAAGGATCCCTCCTATCTTCTCCTTTTCTCCTCTCCTCTTCTCCTCTCCTCAGAACTGTACCATCTGTATGGAGGCCCTCGGGGGGGCGTCAGGCTACAAGGGTGGTGACTTCATAGGTCGCCTGGCCCAGTGTGGGCACCAGTACCACCTCCAGTGCCTGGTGGCCATGTACAACAACGGCAACAAAGATGGCAGCCTGCAGTGTCCTACCTGCAAAACCATCTACGGCGTGAAGACGGGCAACCAGCCGCCCGGGAAAATGGAGTACCACGTCATCCCCCACTCGCTGCCTGGCCACCACGACTGCAAGACCATCCGCATCATCTACAACGTCCTGCCTGGCATCCAGGGCCCAGAGCACCCCAACCCAGGCAAGCCCTTTACAGCCAGAGGGTTCCCGCGTCACTGCTACCTTCCAGACAGCGAGAAGGGACGCAAGGTAAGAACCTACGCTTTGACATATTCCATTGTAGCAGATACTGTTGTCCAGTACAAATCAAAGCTTTCTGGATTTTAGCCCAATCTTTGTCCTTTATAAACCCGTGACGTTTTCCCTTGAAGTTGTATCGAGGGAACTCAAAGTTAAAATTATGAATCCCTCTCTAACCATCTCACCTCCTTTTCCCCCCACCTCCTCTCCCTTCTCTCCCTCCACCTTCTCTCCCTCCACCTTCTCTCCCTCCCTCCACCTTCTCTCCCTCTACCTTCTCTCCCTCTACCTTCTCTCCCTCCACCTTCTCTCCCTCCACCTTCTCTCCCTCTACCTTCTCTCCCTCTACCTTCTCTCCCTCCACGTCCTCTCCCTCCACCTTCTCTCCCTCCCTCCACCTTCTCTCCCTCCACCTCCTCTCCCTTCTCTCCCTCCACCTTCTCTCCCTCCCTCCACCTTCTCTCCCTCTACCTTCTCTCCCTCCACCTTCTCTCCCTCCACCTTCTCTCCCTCCACCTTCTCTCCCTCTACCTTCTCTCCCTCTACCTTCTCTCCCTCTACCTTCTTTCTCTCCACCTCCTCTCCCTCCACCTCCTCTCCCTCTACCTTCTCTCCCTCTACCTTCTTTCTCTCCACCTCCTCTCCCTCCACCTCCTCTTCCTCTACCTTCTCTCCCTCTCTCCCTCCACCGTCTCTCTCTCCACGTCCTCTCCCTCCACCTCCTCTCCCTCTACCTTCTCTCCCTCCACCTTCTCTCTCTCCATGTCCTCTCCCTCCACCTCTCCCTCCATGTCCTCTCTCTCTCCCTCCACCTCCTCTCCCTCCACATCCTCGCTCTCTCTCTCCCCCAGGTACTCAGACTCCTGCTGACCGCGTGGGACCGGCGCCTGGTCTTCTCGGTGGGCACGTCCAGCACCACAGGCGAGTTGGACACGGTCATCTGGAACGAGGTGCACCACAAGACGGAATTTGGCTCCAACCTCACGGGCCACGGCTACCCCGACCCTAGCCACCTAGACAACGTCCTGGATGAACTGAAAGCACAGGGCATCACCGAGGAAGAGGAGCAATGATAGGAGGAAGAGGAGGAGACAGGACGATTAATTAATTCAGACTCTACCAGCACTTAAATGGGGTGGCGGTTTGGTGTAGAGGGGAAAGGTCCAATTACACTTTGGAAGATTCTCTGAAGATGCTGATTGATTGGAGGGTCCTAGAGGTTTGGGAAATCATACAAGCACACAGCGGAGTGTTAGGGTGTTTGTTTGAGTGATGGCACAGGAGCGAGGGAACAAGAGAGAGAAATAGGCTCAGGCTTTGTTTAGATTTGACTGTGGTCAAAATGATGACTACACTGGTATAGTTAGGTACTAGCTAAATAAATGACTAAGAGTTGAGAGGCGGTACCAAGTTATTTACTAACTAATTTACACTACTAAAAGAGAGAGAGAGAGAGAGAGGGAGAGAGAGAAAAGGATAGAAGAGATCAAGAGACTGAGGGAGAGAAAGGACAAAGATTGAGAGATGTGAAAGGGAGGGGGAAGGGTATTAAGAAAGGAGGAAGAGAATAGAGTGAGCTAACGAGAGAGAAGATGGCAAGAGAATGTAGCTAGTATTAAATAGGAGTAGGGTAAATTAACTTAGAAATGGTACTACTTTAGCAGAGACACAGGAAGAGAGTGAGAAAGAAAAGAGGGGGAGGGAGACAGAGACAGAGACGGAGAGAGACAGACAGACGTGCCTATAGTAACCACCTGCTTGAGTTTGATTATCAAGTAGCTTGTGCCCGTTGTGACTGTTTATATGTGTAGTCAGACGCCACCTAGTGGCCACTCTACTGAAAATACATTCAAAACACTGAATGTGACGAAAAAAACAAACAAATCACACATTTCTTTTTATAATGATACTTCGCTTATATTTGTATAATGAATGCATTGTCGTTATTGTCTTCATGTAACATCATTCCATGCGTCATTCCTCTTTGCATATATTTCAAAATGGTATTTTATACTCTGAATGATTTGAAGTCGTGGATGTTGTATGTTATGATGCGATGACAGTTAGCCCAGAAGATATATATGGTACTACCCATAAAACAACCTTGATGGGTACTGGGAATGACTTCTTTCCCTTCCTTTACAATTCAGATAGTTGTTGATTCTGAACCGATGTTTTGCTGTTTGTACTGTATGTACCCGTTGTATGTATGGAAAGGGGGACATGTCAATAAATCGAGTGCTGCTTACTTTTATAAAGGAGACGAGCATTTGAGATTCCCTGGGAAGACGCACTTGAGAAATGGGCCATGATATGAGCCGCCAGTGTTTGAAACCAGGGGAGAAGACACCAGGAACCCAGAACTTAAAGATTGGACAGGTTGTGGTGTGTTGGTGGGTGAGGAGGGAGTCCAAGAAGGAACATAATAGCCTGTGAAGAAGAATTGAGTTTTATCATTGCATTAATGACCAGACTAAAACCAATAAATACCTCACTATTAAACAAACAACATCCGTAGCATATCCACACTGTAACGGATGTACAAAATGTCTGCCTCCATTGGCTGGATTGGCTTCAATGCAACTGATTGGGTGGGCAGTGTAATGCCATTCTTGTGTAGAATGTCGTTAGAAGGCGTCTACCTCCTGCCGGCAAACAGTGTCTTTGGTCTTGTTCCTTATGGAGACCCTGTGCATCACCAGCCACTACGCCTGTCCAGTCTCAGAGTTGGGTCTATGAAGGACCTATTTATAAGGATGTGTGTGTGTGTGTGTGTGTGTGTGAGCTCATGCATATAACATATGCATGCCTTTATACATGACATGCGTTTTAATGTGTACTGTTTGTCCATCAACGTGTTTTGAGGTTTGATTCTGTTACTAAACAGCACACTTGGTCGTTTTTACCCCATTAATATCATGATCCACTTTTCTGTTCTTTCTTTCTTTTAAATTGTCTGTTAACACTTTATTATTATTATTTAAATTAAAAAAGTTAACAGTTGTCTTAATCAAATGGTATATCCAGCTCTTTCTCATTTTGTACGTAAGCGTTGTTAGTGTCTGTTTGTCATTTTTTGGGTCAAATCTTTCTTACGGTTGAGTTGACAACAGATAGTACTTTTCTTTTATCCACGGTGTACAGAAGATCTGTATACTAAGTGTATTTTCATTGTGAAAAGGAATTTGAAGGTAGACTTTTTCTGACTATAATGTAATGTACTTTTCCACCAAGCCACTAAGGGCGGCCTTCCCTCCTCCTGGAGACCTACCGCAGGTGGAGGCTTTTGTTCCAGCTCTGCTTTCCCATTGCCTGACGACTCATCCTGAACTGAATTCTGCTTCTCTATCGATCACTCCACAGGGCAGGGATGGGTAACTCCAGTCCTCTGGGACCATCCCTCCCAAACACAGCTGATTAAGCTAATTGCGATGTAAACTGAAGATGGATTATTTGCGGTTTATTGGACTGTGTTAGCTGGGGCTAGGGAGAAAACCAAAACGTGCACCCCTTGGGGTCTCAAGTTTGGGAAATGCTGGTCTAGGCCCAACCCATCTCAATCTACTAACATTCTGCTCATCAGGGAACCTTGATTAGCGGAATCAGGTGTGGTATAGCAGGGCTGGAACATAAGCCTGCACCCCAAGCCTTTCAGAGGGAGGGTTTGCCACCCCTTCCCTATGTCCCCTTTCCCCATTCAGATGACCCAGTTGTTCATCCTCGAATACAACCTTACGTGTCTTTTGATGTGTACAGTCTTCACACAGCATCCCTTCATCATTGTCCAATTGTTCGTTTAGGGGAACATGAGAGGTGTTTTACCTCATTCTGAGTTTGAGAAGGGTGCTGGGTGTAGTGAATAAAAAGTGATGCATTAAAAAAATATGTACGTACACCAAAAACAATTGCTGGAATACGAATGATTAATACAAATAAAGAATCGAATGAAGAGTTGTTGTTTTTTTTTTGATTTCCTGTTCTGAAATATAAGCTGACTGACCACTGGTTTGATCAGACAGAGAACCCCTCTATTTGCCACAGTAGGTTACTGGTTTGATCAGACAGAGAACCCCTCTATTTGCCACAGTAGGTTACTGGTTTGATCAGACAGAGAACCCCTCTATTTGCCACAGTAGGTTACTGGTTTGATCAGACAGAGAACCCCTCTATTTGCCACAGTAGGTTACTGGTTTGATCAGACAGAGAACCCCTCTATTTGCCACAGTAGGTTACTGGTTTGATCAGACAGAGAACCCCTCTATTTGCCACAGTAGGTTACTGGTTTGATCAGACAGAGAACCCCTCTATTTGCCACAGTAGGTTACTGGTTTGATCAGACAGAGAACCCCTCTATTTGCTACAGTAGGTTACTGGTTTGATCAGACAGAGAACCCCTCTATTTGCCACAGTAGGTTACTGGTTTGATCAGACAGAGAACCCCTCTATTTGCCACAGTAGGTTACTGGTTTGATCAGACAGAGAACCCCTCTATTTGCCACAGTAGGTTACTGGTTTGATCAGACAGAGAACCCCTCTATTTGCCACAGTAGGTTACTGGTTTGATCAGACAGAGAACCCCTCTATTTGCCACAGTAGGTTACTGGTTTGATCAGACAGAGAACCCCTCTATTTGCCACAGTAGGTTACTGGTTTGATCAGACAGAGAACCCCTCTATTTGCCACAGTAGGTTATGAACTGGCTGCAGCCCAAAACTGAAAGTGGATCGTTCTTCTACTTCGCTCCATGTCTGAACTCCCGCTCAAAGCCTCGCGTTCAACTGCCGAATGTCTTTTAAACCTAGAAGTTGACCTCTTTACTTTCACGGTATGACGCTCAAAATAGATCTAATATATTTACTGTGTATTGCAATGTAGTTGTCGCCATATCAAGCCCTGGTACTTTATTGCGAAATAGTGGAGTTAACGTGGTTGATCGATACAGTATCTAACTAGCAGCAGGCCGGAGGTCAGATGTCAAGCTGTGGCTAGCTAAAGTAGCTGACATTAGTTCCAGAGAGCCTACTATTGCAAATAGCTGACAAAAACAACTGACTGGTTATATATGAGCTACAACAATTATGTAGATACAAAATACTTTTGTCTAATACATTTTGTGGCAACATCTAACAATGGAACTTGTGATGGATAATCCAAGTTAATCCAATGTGCACGCACGCCCCCTATGACCTATTGCTGGATTTACACTCCCATTCCACCAGGAACAGTCTATCGAGCATTACGTATAGTGAAGTAAAAAAAAAACTAACAATATTTCGTTTTTTTTTCTATTTTATTAAGATCCCCAATATGAATTGATTATAAATTTAGATCAGATCAGGCAAAAGCCTGGCTAGCTCAGTCGGTAGAGCATGAGACTCTTGTTTTGCTGCTGGCATTATTACCAGTGTTCTTTGCGTTAGATATACAAAGGCCAGGGCTTGTTTTTGGGATGGGGCCCATAGGTTCCATGTAGCTTTGAAAATGATTTCTGCATGACATTAAACAAACAGTAACTTTACCATTTCATATTGTGAACCGATTCATAAA
>NC_088231.1:18486998-18488384 GCF_036934945.1 Oncorhynchus masou masou
GCAGCCCGGGTTCGATTCCCGGTCAGGGAAATAGTCTATGCTCCTTGTTTACAAGTGCAACCTGTCACTATCAATTTAGTTGGTTGTCGCACAAATGTACCACTTCAAATTGCAAACCGATTTGCCCTGCAGTGTCCTTCCCAGGTGTTCTAGTGGTGCACCAGACCCTCCTGCAGCAAAGCACCCCCAAAACATGATGCTGTGCTTCACGGTTGGGATGGTTTTCTTCGGCTTGCAAGCCTCCCCCTTTTCCCTCCAAACATAACAATGGCCATTATGGCCAAACAGTTCGATTTTTGTTTCATCAGACCAGGGGACATTTCTCCAAAAACTAGGATCTTTGTCCCCAAACTGTAGTATGGCTTTTTTATGGCGGTTTTGGAGCAGTAGCTTCTTCCTTGCTGAGCGGCCTCTCGGGGTATGTCGATATAGGACTCGTTTGCCTGTGGATATAGACCATTTTGTACCTGTTTACTCCAGCATCTTCACAGGGTCCTTTGCTGTTGTTCTGGGATGGATTTGCACTTTTCCACCCAAAGTACGTTCATCTCTAGGGGACAGAACGCGTCTCCTTCCTGAGCGGTAGGACGCCTGCGTGGTCCCATGGTGTTTATACTTGCGTACTATTGTTTCTACAGATGAGCGAGGTACCTTCAGGCGTTTGGAAATTGCTCCCAAGGATGAACCAGACTTGTGGAGGTCTACATTTTTTTTCTGAGGTCTTGGCTGATTTCCTTTGGTTTTCCCATGGAGTCGAGCAAAGAGGCACTGGGTTTGAAGGTAGGCCTTGAAATACATCTACAGGTACACCTCCATTTGACTCAAAGGATGTCAATTAGCCTATCAGAAGCTTCTAAAGACATGACATCATTTTCGGGAATTTTACAAACTGTTTAAAGGCACAGCCAACTTAGTGTATGTAAACTTCTGACCCACTGAATTTGTGATACAGTGAATTATAAGTGAAATAATCGGTCTGTAAACAAATGTTGGAAAAATGACTTGTGTCACGCACAAAGTAGACGTCCTAACCGACTGCCAAAACTATAGTTTGTTAACAAGAAATGTGTGGAGGGGTTGACAAACAGGTTCTAATGACTCCAGCCGAAGTGGATGGAAACTTACGACTTCAACTATATGTACCATTTCAAACTGTGAACCGATTTTCACTCTAGTACCCTTCCCTGGTGGTCTAGTGGTTAGGATTCGGCGCTCTCACCGCCGCGGCCCGGGTTCGATTCCCGGTCAGGGAATTTCTCTTTTGCTACATGTTTACTTGTGCAACCTGTCACAATCAATGACGAAGGTTATCGCACACATGTACCAGCTCACACTGGGAACCGATTTTCACTCTAGTACCCTTCCCTGGTGGTCTAGTGGTTAGGA
>NC_088231.1:18788884-18888884 GCF_036934945.1 Oncorhynchus masou masou
CCCTCTGCTGTTCTGGGTTGTGTTACTGGTGCTGTGGGGACTCTTCCCTCTGCTGTTCTGAGTTGTGTTACTGGTGCTGTGGGGACTCTTCCCTCTGCTGTTCTGAGTTCAGTTAATGGTGACTCTTCCCTCTGCTGTTCTGAGTTCAGTTAATGGTGACTCTTCCCTCTGCTGTTCTGAGTTCAGTTAATGGTGACTCTTCCCTCTGCTGTTCTGAGTTCAGTTAATGGTGACTCTTCCCTCTGCTGTTCTGAGTTGTGTTACTGGTGCTGAGGGGACTCTTCCCTCTGCTGTTCTGAGTTGTGTTACTGGTGCTGTGGGGACTCTTCCCTCTGCTGTTCTGGGTTGTGTTACTGGTGCTGTGGGGACTCTTCCCTCTGCTGTTCTGAGTTGTATTACTGGTGCTGTGGGGACTCTTCCCTCTGCTGTTCTGAGTTGTGTTACTGATGTTGTGGGGACTCATCCCCGTGCCATGGAGTGTGACCCTGTCTCATTGCTAATGCATGAGTTAGGGCTGGGCGGGCGACTGCAGACCTGAGTGTGTGTGTGTGTGTATCACACTGGCCTTATCAAACATGCATTAGCCCTCTGCAGTTGTGGGAACGCTAGCTGACAGGTGAGCTGGTACACCTGAGACAGAGTCCAATATAGAGCCACTGCCCTTTGGTATTTACCTCAATACAGAACAGGTCACCTGAGAGTGAGGGAGGTACCACTGTAGCATTGTACAGCTCTGCCATACAGGGGGTGTTAAAGGGTTGTTAGAGCTGAGGTGTAATGTCAAGAGAATTGTGTGTTTCCTATGACAAGAGTGATTTGAAGGCTTCATGAATGCTACATTAAGGTTTAGTTTATCGTCAAGGTGTACAACATTGTCAGCTAAGAGCTGATGTGAATAAATAAACAATAATTAAGTAAAGAAATGAATCATGTGACATGGTGTGATACATGTCTGTGTGGAGGGAGGGAGCATCAGTCGGTCACAGCCAGGTAAAAGACTCAGGAGCCTTGGTCAGGGACCAGGTCAGAGGTCTGGACCCGGAGCAATGATGACTGGTCTCTGTAGCCGGGTAGCTATGCTCACTGTACGTCGAAAATTGTCCAAAGTAACCTTGTCGTACTCCCGAGCATCTGCGCTCGTCCTCTCATCTCAGATGTCCTCTTTTGGCTCTTGCTATAGGCTTCTCTGCTCAACCTTGAACTCAGAGCATCCAGCTAGCCAGCTGCTAATTAGCTAGCCAGCCAAACCAACCATCCATCCAACTGACATGTTTGACAGTTTTGAAATGCGGTGGTGGTTTAAGACAATTGTAATTGTAAAAAAATATACAAAAATGCAATTTTAAAAAACGAAATATTTACACATGTTTCCCGTTATATAACAGACCTGTCGTAATACTGTACCATCGTTTAAACGAGCTTTTAAACTCCGCCGGAATAATGCCCATCATTCACCTTGTATGGTGACAATAACGCCCTTTTTGCTGTATACTTTGGAAGTATTGGAATTAGGCCAAGACATTTGCTGTAAGCCTTCTGGCCGTTTCTAAAAACAGGGGAAAAAATGCTCATTATTTTTGACCTGGAAACAGATCGTTTGAAATCAATAAATGTTTTGCATTTACTTTCTCAGAACCTAAATATGCTGCACTGCTCACAAATTCTGAAATATTGGTTTACTCAGATTTTTTTTTAAACTACAGTAGGCCTACTTACAGTGGTAGTCTACACACTTCAATGCAAAAGATCAACTGTGTTCACCTGTTTGTTATAAACCGCGCTCCCTTTCGGACGCATGGAACAAAAACGTTCAATTAGAATATCTAATAGGCCCAATTAAATTAGAGATGCGCATGGTCATTTGTTGTACGGCTACTTCATGGTCAGAAAAGGTGATGAATTTATTCTGCAATGGTTATGATATATATATTGTGTTTGTAAATGAAATGCCTAAGCAACTCGATGAATTTTACGTCACAGTAGGCTATTCAGACGGAGTCTACAAACATCAATGGAGAGGTGAACCGTCTGTTCTAGCACTTCGGATTAGCTCGCATTGGGCAAAATACTTAAACATACCGGTAGCTTTTCTATTTACTACTGTGATGTGAGTCCAATTAAAAGAAACGAATGGTAGCCTGTCCTAACTTGTTGTTGGCCTATAGGCTACTTCGCGAGTATTGAAACCATCAGTCAGAAAAGATGAGGAATTTATTCTGCAATGGTCATGGAAATGACAGATTTCAAAGTATTTCAGAATGCAAAGATAAAATAAATCGATTCTCTTTCATCTCACTAACAGCCATTAATTGCATTGTTATTATATTTAGCTACCTGTTTTTTTGTTGTGAATAATTCATCATATATTCATGTACAAGGCTACTAGGTTACTTTTGTTAAAGTTTTGTATTGCAAATATACCTCTACAAACTGTGCATAAGCATGGTC
Source organism: Oncorhynchus masou masou (assembly GCF_036934945.1). Lineage (NCBI taxonomy): Eukaryota > Metazoa > Chordata > Actinopteri > Salmoniformes > Salmonidae > Oncorhynchus > Oncorhynchus masou. The sequence continues at coordinate 18,791,333 of NC_088231.1, forward strand.
TAAAGTTTGCGGGAGGATAAGCAATCTCACGTCAAGTTCAGTTTTTTATAAATGCCTACTTGGTGTATGCATGTTTTGGGGCATATTTTGTGCACACACAACATTTATAAATGAGGCCCCCGGGGGTATAAACTTGAGCAAGCATACTTAACAGACTACCATCCCAACCACACTAAAAGTGCACGGTTAGAGTTGGCACCATAGTGTGAAAGACCCACCTAGTTCAAGTAGAGTGGCCCGCTTAGAAAGAGACTACAGCCCTCTAACAATGTGCAATCCTATAGATCCTCACATATCACTGGATCAACTCCATTTAGTAAGAGCAACACCCACACTCCAATGACATCCATCTCTACACACTGGCCTATACATGATCATTTGAATTAAGGACACAGCGAGTGGCACGTTTGGTCAAAAGGCTCTTGAACGGAGTCCAAGTCCCAAACAGTACCCTATTCCCTCTATAGTACACTACTTTTGACCAGAGTCCTATGGGTAATCCTATGAGTCCCGGTCAAAAGTAGTGCACTTAGGGAATAGTGTGCCATGTGGGACTCTGACTGACATTCTGGGCTTCAGTTAGAGCTGCCCTCCCCACATCTAAGAGTTGGTGTCTGTTCATGTTACGCTCTTAGGTCTTTGTCCCCCAGGGGATTATGGGTAACTGTACACGCCTGGCGATTGTTGGAGGGGGAGAGAGACCCTGGCACGCTTTAGTGCAGGCCTGTCGAGTACTATAAAGAGAGGGAGGGGATGGAGAGGTGGAGGGGGAGAGAGACCCTGGCATGCTTTAGTGCAGGCCTGTCAAGTACTATAAAGAGAGGGAGGGGATGGAGAGGTGGAGGGGAAGTTGAGAGATTCAGAGGTTTAAAAAGAGGCACCACTGAACTATTAGCCTATAACTCATAACCTAACGAGGGAAGGAAACTAGAAAGGTACGCAAGCCAACACGACAGACTGTCGTGTTGATGATACCTCTGCTAAGTCTGTCGTGTTGATGCTACCTCTGCTAAGTCTGTCGTGTTGATGCTACCACTGCTAAGTCAGCAGAGGTAGCATCAACATGAGACTTAGCAGAGGTAGCATCAACACGACAGACTTAGCAGAGGTAGCATCAACACGACAGACTTAGCAGAGGTAGCATCAACACGACAGACTTAGCAGAGGTAGCATCAACACGAAAGACTTAGCAGAGGTAGCATCAGCAACAAGCTAAAAGGTCATCTTTAAGTGTCAATAGGAGATTGGGTATCAAAAATAGACACTATCTGAGTTACCGCGCACACACACACACACACACACAATGTTTGGTAAGGGATTGAGAGTGAGGGTTTTAAAAACTACCCATTAGAACATGTTGATAGTGGGGGAAGTGCAAGTCTCTCTCATTTCACCCTGTTCCGGACCACAGCAGAGCTGCTGATGGATGACCACTCATCCGGAACAAGGAACTAAGATACCCAGAGAGAGATGAGACTGTGGGCCACACACGGTCTTCCTGCCTGGCTCCTGCAGTGTAATCATGTACATTTTACACTTTATCCACAACTGGTATTAGAGTGGAGCAAGAATTCACTAACCAGGAAGTAACCTTTAACGTGATTAGTTTAATTTGACTATTGGTCAAATGGCAATAACGGAGTACATTGAAAACCAACTCCAGCACACTTGACGATCTTGATGCTCCACACACAGATTTAATCAATGTCTATACCAAAGACTGGTCAATTGACCTCCATCAATAATAGACTATAACACAGGCTAAAGTTACAGATCAATATTAGACTAACACAGGCTAACGTTACACAGTATAGGTCCAAATCATATGATACAGCCTACCTCCCAATGCTCCTGGACAATACGCAATCAGACCAAACAACAACACTTCCTGTTGGAGCCGAGACTCAAACTTTGGCAGTTACTTCAGCATCTAAGCTTATCTATTGCATAACGTCCTTTGAAGATCATGGAATGAAAACAAAATAAAGAGGTGAAAGTAAATCATTAGTAAACAAATACAGAAAAATATCAAAACTTCTATTATGAACCTGCCTCTCTCTCGTTATGCCTCTCCACAGACTCCACAGAAAACATGCCTCTCTCTCTCGTTATGCCTCTCCACAGACTCCACAGAAAACCTGCCTCTCTCTCTCGTTATGCCTCTCCACAGACTCAACAGAAAACCTGCCTCTCTCTCTCGTTATGCCTCTCCACAGACTCCACAGAAAACCTGCCTCTCTCTCTCGTTATGCCTCTCCACAGACTCAACAGAAAACCTGCCTCTCTCTCTCGTTATGCCTCTCCACAGACTCAACAGAAAACCTGCCTCTCTCTCGTTATGCCTCTCCACAGACTCCACAGAAAACCTGCCTCTCTCTCTCTCTCGTTATGCCTCTCCACAGACAACAGAAAACCTGCCTCTCTCTCGTTATGCCTCTCCACAGACTCCACAGAAAACCTGCCTCTCTCTCGTTATGCCTCTCCACAGACTCCACAGAAAACCTGCCTCTCTCTCTCTCGTTATGCCTCTCCACAGACTCCACAGAAAACCTGCCTCTCTCTCTCGTTATGCCTCTCCACAGACAACAGAAAACCTGCCTCTCTCTCTCGTTATGCCTCTCCACAGACTCCACAGAAAACCTGCCTCTCTCTCTCTCTCGTTATGTCTCTCCACAGACTCCACAGAAAACCTGCCTCTCTCTCTCGTTATGCCTCTCCACAGACTCAACAGAAAACCTGCCTCTCTCTCGTTATGCCTCTCCACAGACAACAGAAAACCTGCCTCTCTCTCTCGTTATGCCTCTCCACAGACTCCACAGAAAACCTGCCTCTCTCTCTCGTTATGCCTCTCCACAGACAACAGAAAACCTGCCTCTCTCTCTCTCGTTATGCCTCTCCACAGACTCCACAGAAAACCTGCCTCTCTCTCTCTCTCGTTATGTCTCTCCACAGACTCCACAGAAAACCTGCCTCTCTCTCTCGTTATGCCTCTCCACAGACTCCTGCCTCTCTCTCTCGTTATGCCTCTCCACAGAAAAGAAAACCTGCCTCTCTCTCTCGTTATGCCTCTCCACAGACTCAACAGAAAACCTGCCTCTCTCTCTCGTTATGCCTCTCCACAGACTCAACAGAAAACCTGCCTCTCTCTCTTATGCCTCTCCACAGACTCAACAGAAAACCTATGCCTCTCCACAGACTCCACAGAAAACCTGCCTCTCTCTCTCGTTATGCCTCTCCACAGACAACAGAAAAACTGCCTCTCTCTCTCGTTATGCCTCTCCACAGACTCCACAGAAAACCTGCCTCTCTCTCTCTCGTTATGCCTCTCCACAGACTCCACAGAAAACCTGCCCCTCTCTCTCTCGTTATGCCTCTCCACAGACAACAGAAAACCTGCCTCTCTCTCTCGTTATGCCTCTCCACAGACTCCACAGAAAACCTGCCTCTCTCTCTCTCGTTATGCCTCTCCACAGACTCCACAGAAAACCTGCCTCTCTCTCTCGTTATGCCTCTCCACAGACTCCACAGAAAACCTGCCTCTCTCTCTCTCGTTATGCCTCTCCACAGACTCCACAGAAAACCTGCCTCTCTCTCGTTATGCCTCTCCACAGACTCCACAGAAAACCTGCCTCTCTCTCGTTATGCCTCTCCACAGACTCCACAGAAAACCTGCCTCTCTCTCTCTCGTTATGCCTCTCCACAGACTCAACAGAAAACCTGCCTCTCATTCCAGGAAGATTAGTCTAGGTTTCCTCTTTACCCGGTTGGTTGTCATGCACTTGTAAGGCTAAAGACACCTTGCTTTCACCGTCACTAATCTGACTGGAGATAAGTACCAGCCCTAAAGCTTGTTCCACAGCGTCCCCACTTGCACTAACCGTCAGTGAGCGCAGTCAGTCACTCAGTCAGGGCTTCGGGGTACAGCTGTTCCAGAAGTGGAGGTTGGGAATGTTCTTTCCCTGCTGGGGGCCGGACAACTATCTCTACCTCGCCCACTCTCTCCCTCCCTCTTACTCTCACTCTCTTCCTCCCCCCACCGCCACCCTCTCTTCCTCACCCACCCCTTGCCCCTCTTCCTCCCTCTCCTCTTTTGCGTCTGGTGGAAACAGCATCAGCCGGAGTAATGGAGCAGACTTACTGTAGGATCAGCAGCAGGTTGGGTCACCTCCCTGTGAGTGGCTATTCCCTGGGCTATAATCCCCGTCACACTGGTCAGTTCCAGCCACAGCATATTACAGCACGTCCTGTCGGAAGCTACTAAGACTGCTAAGCTCCTTTGTATTGGGGTATTCATTCATATATTAATTACAACGCATGGTCCGTTCTCCGATTTAAACCACTTCATGGATAAGCCATTCATATTTTTTCGCTTAGACTTTCCATAGATGTCAACGTTCCTAGTAAAGGTGCATGGGGACAATCAATAGTTGTCAGCATTTATCTTTCCTGTAGGCTGATTTACGTCAATGTTACCAGACTTCACAACAGTCTTAGAAATCGTGACATATGCTTGGTCACAACACCTGTACTGTCCCATAATTTAAACAAATCAGAAACGGAACAAAAATGACCCAACGTGTTGATTACTTGCCGAGAAGAGCACAGTACAGCAGATCTTAAATACACACCTTATCTTCATGAGAAAACATCTTGGTCGGGCCTTTGGTTTCTGCTGTATGACACCCCCCTCTACAGTACAGCAGATCTATATGAAATACATACCTTATCTTCATGGGAAAACATCTTGGTCGGGCCTTTGGTTTCTGCTGTATGACACCACACCATGACTACTGATATCAGACCGTACCTCGAAGCCCTGCATTGACACCCCCCTCTGCAGCTCCACTGCCTGCCTGAACTAAAACTCACCCTGAGCTTGTTAATTACTGACATGCCGGTAATCATGTCAATTCATCGTTAATGCGTCTCACAGCCATCGATCTTGCCTGCCCTAGGACTGTGGTAACAATACAATGATTAGATACTATCTGTATGGTATCAACAGGCTCTTTCTAATCAGGAAGTCAGACGACACCAAGGCATGTAGCAGTCAGATACTTCATAATCCTGTGTCTTTAGATTCCCCGGACAGCACCTCGGTCTAGCTGAGAACGCTGTCGGAACAAAAATGGTTGCCATAGGAATGAGCAGCGTGCTTAGTCACTCACAGACCAAGGACGAGACGTTTCAGGAGAATGGTGCACTAACAGAATACAAACAGCGCTGTATCTGTGGGATCGGAAAGAAACAAATGCAACTACAGGCTGTGTGTGTGAAATCTAACACTGTTTTAAGAGGTAGACCGTATTTGGAGTGTGTCTGTGTGAATGCGACACTATCTGACTGTTAAGGGGTGTGTGTGCGCACGTCACACTGTTTTCCCCTGGCGACATCATTAACAAGTGTGTTGACCCGGTGTATATGGCCTTGTGCTGTGTAACAGTGACGCGTGTCCCGGCCCCACACACACACACACACACACACATCAATCTAGTCTCTTAATAACGTCAGAGAGAGGTGCTGGATAGCTGCCAAACCAGATAGCTACAGAGCAGATCACTACAGTACAGAGCTCATAGCTAATATATGGACCGGACCACAACTTTATACAATTTATCAAACATGCTGATGGAATCCATGCCCCTCGGCAGGCTGATTAAAAACAACTGATGCTCAGTCAGGTGGTTAAAAACAACTGATAGTCAGTCTTATGGTGACATGCTAATAAAGCACATTATTCCTATGTACAAGAAAGTCAATATTAAGTGATATCTTACTACAGTATAGCTAACTACAACAACAGTACTGGCGTCAGGTAGCCTAGCGGTTAAGAGCATTTAAGAGCATGCCAGTAGCCGAAAGATCGCTAGTTCAAATCCCCAAGATGACTGGGTGAAACATCTGTCGATGTGCCCTTGAGCAAGGCACTGGATAGGAGTGTCTGCTAAATGACTAAAATGTCAAATGTACTGGAACATAGGTAATTATGGAAATGTCGAATTAGCAATAACATACTGACCAACTTGTTTCAGTTCCAACATACTATTCAAATACCCAGGTTGAAACATGCCCCAGAGTCAAGGCAAAGTTATCTTTACATGTTATCTACATCCCCTTCACACACAAACTCCATCATACAAAGTACTGCTGCTCCAGCCATAACTTACCCAGACATCCAGCCCCTCTGTACACTGAGAGAAAACACAGCCAGAATGGTGCTGCTTCTCCTTTTACACACTCCTCCTTTTTCCTGGAACACACTTAGCCCTCTCCCTTTAGCGCTACCACACACACGAACACACGAACGAACACACACGCTGCTGCACAGTTAATGTGGTGGGAGAGTTGTCCCCGCTGTGTCCGATACTATCAGTGTTCTACTCAGACTGACGAGGTTCAGAGAGAGAGGGAGAACCACCCCTCCCCTTCAGCTCTGAAGCTGAGCAGTACTGCAGTAACTAACCCCAAAGCTTCTCAGAGAGAGAGAGAGACGGGGACGAGTAGTGTGTGTGTGTGTGTGTGTAAGGCAGCCATGGAATGTGTTTCCCCCCCTTACCATGAGCACCTCATGCCAGCAGCAGCTCTCCTCAACTCTCTTCACGACACACACTTCCAGTGCGCACCCACACATACACACGCCTCCTCCTAAAACACACACAGCCAGGCATGTTCAAGGTCTAACTTAGAGTGGGAGGGGAGAGTTCAGTTCTGTTGACACTGTTGGAAAGGAATGCATGTGTGTGTGTGTGTGTGTGTGTGTGTGTGAGAGCAGGTAACCTGGTCAGATTGCTGCCCCCCCCCCCAAGTGGGAGGGGACTTTTCCCAGCAAGCCAAATCAGAATTCGCTGTTGCTTAGCAGCCAAAGTCTCCCACCCTTATTTGCTGCAGCAGAAAAGTAGAGCCAGGTTCCGGAGGGAAAGTACAGCAGACAATTACAATATGTGACATGCCGATACACAGGGCTGCTGACCAGCTAGTCCCGTGTAAATAGATTATAATGTGTGACATGCCGATACACAGGGCTACTGACCAGCTAGTCCCGTGTAAATAGAGAGATTAATGACAAAGGTCATCCATGCACGACTGCTAATTTTATGCACACATGCATGCGCCCACACACACAGGTCACTCAGGATAACGCCTATACTGATGACACACACACTTCTAACAGGGGAGCTACCTTAGATATCTGACCTCTGAACCCAAACCCAGCACACAGAGGTCATGAACTCCAGCATGTGGACAAATACAGAATAAATACAGGAGGATCAACACAGTAAGACTGTGACTTATGATCAACAACAATAGTTAAATATTACAGCAACTGCATCTTCGGCCTACGCTAACGCTACTTAAAAATCAGAGGAATAGTGTAAGACCAGACCAGACAGACATGTCCACTGCCCTAACCAGCGCTGGCAGGCTGAGTGAAACCATCAGAACGCCATGGCGATATGAAGATGACAGGAGGAAAGGAAGACTCTCTCTCCAAAAGAAGACAGAGACAACTCTGTATTCAGGAAAACATCTCCATGATGACGGACTCACTTGATAACTTCAGAAATGAATTTTTCCATGGTATCTTATGAGAACACACACACACTGTTAATGTCCTTGCTGCATATCTGGATCACACCAACATTTCAAATGAAAACAGTCTCTGGGAATTGGATGCCATTGAAATGGCAAATCGATTGCATAACACACACAGAACACAAAAGGAAGGAGACAATGTAAATAAGCAGAGCCCATGCAGATTTGTCCGAGCAAAGAGCAACACACACCCAACACTCATTCTTCCCACAGGGAGAAAATGTAGAGACTTTACACGAAAGGGAGATAGAAAGAGAGAACGAGAGGGGGATAGCTAAAGGAAGAAAGAGAGATTTTGGGTTCTCCCAATAGGTCTCCTTCACCCTACTGTATCTAACTAAGTCTGGAATGAACAAACACTAGATGCTTGACAAGAGCGAAGTTCGGACATCCAACATCCGCCACACATGTTGCAGCTTAGAACTGAAAATCTTTCCAGAACTTTTCCACTTCAATAAGCACATAGTGGTGGGAAGGGAATTAGCCAACATGTCGTTCAGGGGGAAGCAGGCAGCAGCTACAGACCAAGTGGTTTAAATTCACTCACACAAAGATCAATGGATGGAAACGTCTAAGGCCTGAAAACTGTCATATTTATGTGGAGAATGGCATCATCAACCAATCATTCCATGACTTATGTGATTAAATAACGAGTCAATATATAAAAACATAGCCTCTGAAAGCAACTGCAAAAAACCAAACCATAATCACTACTTTCAGATACATTTTCTCCAAGTCCAGGCATGTTATAGCGTTGTCGAAAATAATCCGATCTCTTTTGGTTAAATTAAAAAGGATGCTGAAGAATTCAAAGCCAAGCAGCATTTCTTATGGTGAAGCTCAGGTCAGAGTTAAAGGCTGTGGAATCACAGGATCAGAGGGAAAACACACACGAGGGGATTAGAGTAACTATACTGTTTAGGCGTATGAAGAAAGGTTGAGGTGATGTTTGTTTGGTGTGATATGAACGTTGAGGAAATGTTTCTCCCCGGGATGAGAGCCTGGCTTCCTGGTGGCGTGCAAACCCTCATATAACCTTTCACTTGGCCATGGAAATGACAGGCAGAGAGAGCTAGGGCGTGTTTGTATGTTGGTGTCTCCTTGTAACCTAGTGAAAATGACATGAACTTCCTTGTCATCAATAACTTCACACAGTTCTTTGAGAACTCTCCCCATCGTTGCATCTTTGATTGACAACATTTCTCTGTAACTAAAATAGTTCTAGCACAGAAAGTTCCAGAACAGAAACCATTTGCAACATTCCAGTGTTGACCAGACTCAAAATACAAGTTCTAATCAATCCTTGTCTGACTGAGAACACAGTTAAGAGTGATAAGTGTCTTTACACCGACAGTGTGTGTGTGTGTGTGTGTGTGTGTGTGTGTGTGCGCGCTACATGGAGCCAGCTGTTACTGATAACACACAGATTTAGTCCTTTATCTCTCCTGGCTCCTCTCATACATGGGCTGGTCAACAGGACAGGGTCTTATGGGCTGGTCAACAGGACAGGGTCTTATGGGCTGGTCAACAAGACAGGGTCTTATGGGCTGGTCAACAAGACAGGGTCTTATGGGCTGGTCAACAGGACAGGGTCTTATGGGCTGGTCAACAGGACAGGGTCTTATGGGCTGGTCAACAGGACAGGGTCTATGGGCTGGTCAACAGGACAGGGTCTTATGGGCTGGTCAACAGGACAGGGTCTTATGGGCTGGTCAACAGGACAGGGTCTTATGGGCTGGTCAACAGGACAGGGTCTTATGGGCTGGTCAACAGGACAGGGTCTTATGGGCTGGTCAACAAGACAGGGTCTTATGGGCTGGTCAACAAGACAGGGTCTATGGGCTGGTCAACAGGACAGGGTCTTATGGGCTGGTCAACAAGACAGGGTCTATGGGCTGGTCAACAGGACAAGTACATCAAGTGAAGACCAGTATAAATAACCACTGGTGGACTAAATGTTTGGATGAAAGCAATGACTTGGGATGTGGTAGACTAAATGTACTAAACAGGAGCACACAAATTAAATACATCATGTATTTGAAATTGGGACTGCAAAACATCACAGCCAGCTACTTAAATCTGCCTAATCTTGTTTGAAATATATATTTCAATACGAGGACCACACACAGTCAACTTATCATGGACCACTCAGCCGGCACTTACCCTCCTCGACAAGGGAACACATTTTTCCCAGGCTGCCCCTGTCAGGCCACCAGAGCTCAGGACCTCTTTGGGGACTAAGGGGCCCTCAGCCCGGCTGACCTAAAGACCCAGAACCATTATTTAGACCTGGGAGGCCCCTTGCTCCCCCAGGAGCTAAACGGAAGAAATAGGTCAGTATTCTGTAACTATTTAGAGACTTGTAACATACAGTGCATTCAGAAACTATTCAGACCCCTTGACTTTTTCCATATTTTGTTACGTTACAGCCTTATTCTAAAATTCATGAAATTGTTTTTTTCTCTTCTCATTAAATCTACCCAAAAATAACACATAATGACAAAGCAAAAACAGGTTTTTAGAAATGTTCGCATATGTATTAAAAATAATAAACTGAAATATCACATTTACATACGTATACAGACCATTTACTCAGTACTTTGTTGAAGCACCTTTGGCAGTGATTACAACCTTGAGTCCTCTTGGATATGACGCTACAAGCTTGGCAAAACTGTATTTGGGGAGTTTCTCCCATTCTTCTCTGCAGATCCTCTCAAGCTCTTTCAGGTTGGATGGGGAGCGTCGCTGCACAGCTATTTTCAGGTCTCTATAGAGATGTTTGATCGGGTTCAAGTCCGGGCTCTGGCTGGACCATTCATGGATATTCATAGACTTGTCCCAAAGCCAACCCTGTGTCATCTTGGCTGTGTGCTTAGGGTCGTTGTCCTGTTGGAAGGTGAACCTTTTCCCCAGTCTGAGGTCCTGAGTGCTCTGGAGCCGGTTTCTATCAAGGATCTCTCTGTGCTTTGCTCCGGTCATCTTTCCCTCGATCCTGACTAGTCTCCCAGTACCTGCTGCTGAAAAACATCCCCACAGCATGATGCTACACCCACCATTCTGCACCGTAGGGATGATGCCAGGTTTCCTCCAGACGTGACGCTTGGCATTTAGGCCAAAGAGTTCAATATTGGTCTCATCAGACCAGAGAATCTTGTTTCTGAAGGTCAGAGTCCTTTAGATGCCTTTTGGCAAACTCTGAAGGGCTGTCAAGTGCATTTTACTGAGGAGTGGCTTCCACCTGGCCACTCTACCATAAAGGCCTGATTGGTGGAGTGCTGCAGAGATGGTTGTACTTCTGGAGCTCTGTCAGAGTGACCATCGGGTTCCTGGCCACCTTCCTGACCAAGCCTATTCTCCCCTGATTGCTCAGTTTGGCCGGGCGGCCAGCTCTAGGAAGTGTCTTGGTGGTTCTAAACTTCTTCCATTTAAGAATGATGGAGGCCACTGTGTTCTTGGGGACCTTCAATGCTGCAGAAATGTGTTGGAACCCTTCCCCAGATCTATGCCTTCGACCTTGTGGCTTGGTTTTTGCTCTGACATGCACTGTCAAATGAGGGACCTTATATAGACAGGTGTGTACCTTTCACAAGCATGTCCAATCAATATAATTTACCACAAATGGACTCCAATCAAGTTGTAGAAACATCTTAAGGATGATCAATTGAAACAGGATGCATCTGACCTCCATTTCACATCCCATAGCAAAGGGTCTGAATACATATGCAAATAAGGTATTTCTGTTTATTATTTTGTATAATTTTTCAAAAAAAAAATTAAAAAACCTGTTTTGATTTGTCATGAGGTAAAAAAAAGTAATTTATATCAATTTTAGTACAAGGCTGTAATGTACAAAAAGTGGAAAAGGGAAGGGGTCTGACTGAGGCATATAATAAGGCTATATGGTGAAAAGGTAGACAATGGTATTTTAAGTAGGTATTTAGACAACACAAATGCAACATCTACCATTCACCACCAACCACACTGAGCCATTAGACCACATTCTCAATTATGTGGTGGGTGTAAACATTTAAGCTAAGTGCTCGACAAGCCACCCAGCAAGCATTAGGCCTAGTGGTTAGAGGGGGTATTCCAGACCGCCTGGGGAGGCTGTGCCATCTATTCCCTCTGGAGTCATTCAGAGTCCTCACATAGCTCAGCTGTTAGCTTCAACCGAGGCAGACTATCAGACTAAACAAATAGCTCGCAGGTGGGTCATAACAGTCCATCTCCCCCTCAACAGACCACAACGTCGTGGAACGTTTAGATAGAAATACAGTACGAAGGACATTCATGCCTCTCTGGCATGTAATACTGAATAAAAATATGCAACAATTTCAACGAGTTACAGTTTATATACGGAAATCAGTCAATTGAAATGAATATCAGGCCCGAATCTATGGATTAGACATGACTGGGTTTGGGCACAGCCAATCAGAATGAGCTTTTCCCCACAAAAGGGTTTTATTACAGACAGAAATGCTTCCCAGTTTCATCAGCTGTCCGGGTGGCTGGTCTCAGATGATACCGCAGGTGAAGAAGCAGGATGTGGAGGTCCTGGGCTGGCGAGGTTACACCTGGTCTGTGGTTGAGAGGCCGGTTGGACGGACTGCCAAATTCTCTAAAAGGAAGTTGGAGGTGGCAACCGCTCTGGTGAACATGCCTGCAGTCAGCATGTCAATTCCACGCTCCCTCAAAAATTGAGACATCTGTGGCATTGTGTTGTGACAAAACTGCACATTTTATTTTATTGTCCCCAGCGCAAAGTGCACCTGCGTAATCATCATGTTTAATCAACTTCTCGATATGCCACACCTGTCAGGTAGATGAAATATATTGGCAAAGGTGAAATGCTCACTAACAGGGATGTAAACAAATTTGAGAACAACATTTTAGAGAAATAAGCTTCTTGTGCGTAATGGAACATTTTGGGGATACTTTATTTCAGCTCATGAAACATGGGACAAACACTTTACGTGTTGCGTTTATATCACATCAACTCTATCCATGACATTTCTATCTGCAAAGTTCCACACCGTTTGCCCGCTGAAAGTGCACCAGTATTTCGTCTTACCTGCCTAGCCAACACATCACTGTATACTAAGTAGTATTCAAGTTTAGTTTGGAGATCGGAATAAAATTACAGTCTTTGTGTGAGTGAAACATGACCGAACTATGTGAGCAGCTATATCGGATGTCTCAGTGCTCTGCCAGTGAGCGAGGGAGTCAGAGAGACGCAGCATACCACCCTAACAGGCATGTTGGGTCTACACCGGACCCACCTAACGTGACTGCACCGTATCAGGTTATGAGACGCCGTTAACCTGCCAGTGAGACTGAACCCAGAGGAAGCGGACAAAGAAAGACGGTTGCCATTTTGTGCCCCTCCAGCCTAAACGTAATGGAACTAAACTCAGGTGTAGGTAAACAAACAGCTGGACTATTTGGAATGTACTACAAAATGCGAGTGCCAGTGTTTCCCCTAGGATTTCTTTCAGCAATGGTGGCAGAGTTAGTGGGGCAGGGAATAGGGGTTTCCTGGGGCACACATCTATATATATATCTATATCTAAATATACAGCACCAACGGAAAGTATTCAGACCCCTTGACTTTTTACGTTACAGCCTTTATCTAAATTGGATTAACTAAAACAATTTCCTCAGCAATCTACACACAATACTGCATGATGACAAAGCGAAAATAGTTTTTTCGATATGTATTAAAAACAACAAAAAATATACATAAGTATTCAGACCCTTTGCTATAAGACTCGAAATTGAGCTCAGTTGCATCCTGTTTGCATTGATCATCCTTGAGAGGTTTCTACAACTTGATTGGAGTCCTCTTGTGGTAAATTATATTGATTGGACATGATTTTGAAAGGCACACACCTGTCTATATAAGGTCCCTCAGTTGACAGTGCATGCCAGAGCAAAAACCAAGCCATGAGGTCGAAGGAATTGTTCATTGAGCTCAGAGACAGGATTGTGTCGAGGCACAGATCTGGGGAAGGGTACCAAGACATTTCTGCAGCATTGAAGGTCCCCAAGAACACAGTGGCTTCCATCATTCTTAAAAGGAAGAAGTTTGGAACCACAAAGACTCTTCCTAGAGCTGGCTGCCCGGGCAACCTGAGCAATTAGGGGAGAAGGGCCTTGGTCAGGGAGGTGAACAAGAACCCGATGGTCACTCTGATAGAGCTCTTGAGTTACTCTGTGGAGATGGGAGAACCTTCCAGAAGGACAACCATCTCTGCAGCACTCCACCAATCAGGCCTTTATGGTAGAGTGGCCAGAAAGAAGCCACTCCTCAGTAAAAAGGCACTTGACAGCCCACTACGAGTTTGCAAAAAGGCACCTATACTTATTTTCCACCATAATATGCAAATATATTAATTAGAAATCCTACAATGTGATTTTCTGGATTTTTAATCAATTTTTAATCAATTTTAGAATATGGCTGTAAAATAAAGGGGTCTGAATACATTCCAAAGGCACTATCTATCTATCTATATATATAAATATTTATTTTGTTGCAGTGGCGGCTTCGATTTATCAGCTGCGGTGTGTTTCTGCTAAATGCATACAGGGGAAACACTGAGGGACCATTCATTTTGAGTGACCCTGGTGCAATTCCTCGCCACAAACATCCAACGATGCAGCGTTCTCCACCTGGCATAGCCTACGCGGCTTGGGTGGCTGCTTAGAATGCCTGACGGGTTACGGACCCAAAATAGACCAGAGTGAGGGGATGGGAGTCAACACAGACAGTAGAGTGTGAGAAGGAAGAGTGATAACTCCCTAAATGGTAGCACTAAAACAGGACAAGCAGCTAATACATCATATCTATAGAGAGCTCTAATCTATACTACTGCTAGTAAACTATAACTCCCCTGTCTCAATGCTTAGGGTCAGGAAATAGTCAAGAGAAATTAGACCAAAAATTACAAACATAAATGTAAATTTTTTTAATTTTAAACTAGAATCACAGGTTGCTGGCTGTTTTGGTACAGTGGGTAAGACAACTTGATCTATGACTTTTAAGAGTAAAACAGTAAATACTGTAACAATGGGAGAGGCTTGGCCTCCATTAATGAAAAATGTAACTAGATTTAGCAGTTTAACTCTTTACATCCTGTTATAAATGTTTCAAATTATAGCTAAATTCCAGGATAAATAAAGAATTGAATGGCTGGTAAGACCTCTTAAGATACAATGATGCCATCAATCAGAAATGGCTATTGCATAACTCAACAAGCCCAGGCAAAGTTGGATGAGTTTGAATAAGGAGTGGCTATGTTGGCCTTGCTTGTTGCAGTCTTGACAGTTGATTAAAATGCAATGCATAAGACACACATGTAAACAGTCGAGGAAAGTTCCCACCCTATGGTTAAGGACGGGACTCTGACTGTTACTATCGGAAACATGGTGTCAGTGTTTTCATCCAGATTAACTTCTAAAAGTCTGAGCACGTCATACCAGAGAGACAACAGGAAAACGTAAATGAACAACGAGGAGTCTCGTCAAATATAGTTCGAGCGGTCTGATCTTCAAAAGTGCGTCAGGATTGAGCCATCAACCTTAGCAGCAATCAATTGAAAACAAGTCTGTTATCTGTTAACAAATGTTAGGAAATGTTTTGTTTTCAGTGCCAAACTAACAGAAATGTTCATGGGCTAATGTGTGTTTATTACTGTGTAACTTGGTTCAAGTCCATCTATCATGGCTTGTCTTGAAAAGGAGACACTTTCTTGGAGCCACTGTGTATGTAGCCGACAGTTAGTTCAGTCTGAGGCTGTGTGGTGGTCTGTTGTCCTTAGGAGCTGAGTAGAAACAGATATGGTAACTAGCCCCCTGGGGTAACAGCTTAGACATTCACTCACACACACACACACACACATATATAAACAACTCCAGCAGAACACTCCTGAGCGGTTCCTCGGCTCTCACGGCTTCGGGGCCTCCCACTGGGTCCACACGGGTGTGCTTGGGTCTCCTCCATCACTAGAGGACTGCGCCTCACTGCTTGGCCAGCTACACCTCCATGTTGTGGGGGTCTACCTGAGTCATCCTGTCAGTCTTGTCTCAAAGATTAAGCCGTGCAAGTCTTAGTACACACAGCCGGTAAAGTGAAACGTCAAATGGGTCATTAAATCAGTCACGGTTCCTTTGATTGCTCAAACGTTACTTGGATGACTGCAGCAGTTATAGAGCTAATAAACGTCAACGGGTGCTGACCTTTGGGGATGCGTGCACTTATTCAGACCCATGCAGGGTACTCTCGGGCACCACAAACGCTTTTGGTGACTATATAACTTTGACTGGTGACGTCTAATTTTAATGTCTGCCCTATCAACTTTCAATGGTACTTTCTGTGCCTACCATGGCGATAGGGAATCTGGGTTAGATTCCAGGGAGGGAGCCTAAGAAACAGCTACCACATCCAGGAAGGAAGCGGGCGGGCAAATTACCCACTCCGACTCGGGGAGGTAGTGACGAAAAATAACAATACAGGACGAGAGGTCCTTCAGTTGGAATGAGTACATTTTTAATTCTTTAATGATCTATTACTTATATGTAGAAGTTACATTTCACAGTGGTCAGAAACCTTCTGAAAGTGTCATTAATTATGTTGAATGTTAAATTTGACTTCCTGTTGTGTATTGTCCTATGGGGTGACATACTGTCCTATGGGGTGACATACTGTCCTATGGGGTGACATACTGTCCTATGGGGTGACATACTGTCCTATGGGGTGACATACTGTCCTATGGGGTGACAAACTGTCCTATGGGGTGACAAACTGTCCTATGGGGTGACATACTGTCCTATGGGGTGACATACTGTCCTATGGGGTGACATACTGTCCTATGGGGTGACATACTGTCCTATGGGGTGACATACTGTCCTATGGGGTGACATACTGTCCTATGGGGTGACATACTGTCCTATGGGGTGACATACTGTCCTATGGGGTGACATACTGTCCTATGGGGTGACATACTGTCCTATGGGGTGACATACTGTCCTATGGGGTGACATACTGTCCTATGGGGTGACATACTGTCCTATGGGGTGACATACTGTCCTATGGGGTGACATACTGTCCTATGGGGTGACATACTGTCCTATGGGGTGACATACTGTCCTATGGGGTGACATACTGTCCTATGGGGTGAAGGGAAAAAAGGTGATGTCTTGAACAAAATGTAAAAATTATTGTTAAGCATGAGCATAACATCATCATAATATACACAATCTAAATGTTTGTCAAATGACTTGAATGTTCCTCAAAATGAGAATCGGGAGACACTTGGTTCCTATCATTACACAAGTAAACTGTGTTTTTCAAAAGAATTTCCAGACTATGAATACCGATTTGAAAACATAAGTAACGAATAATAAGTCAAATAATTGTCTTGTCTATTTGAGAATCATGAAACCTTTAGCCCTATATTACCATAGATTATGACATCACATCAGAAGACAAATTCAAGGCTCTAATGCAGAAAATGGTAGTCGGAGGTGGCAGAACATTTAGACCATGTCCCTTTTTCAGGACCCTGTCTCAAAGATCATTCGTAAAAATCCAAATAACTTCACAGATCTTCATTGTAAAGAGTTTAAACACTGTTTCAATGAACCATAATCAATAAATGAACATGCACCTGTGGAACGGTCGTTAAGACACTAACAGCTTAAAGAAGGTGGGCAATTAAGGTCACAGATATGAAAACTTAGGACACTAAAAAGAGGCATTTCTACTGACTCTGAAAAACACAAAAAGAAAGATGCCCAGGGTCCCTGCTCATCTGTGTGAACGTGTCTTAGGCATGCTGCAAGGAGGCATGAAGACTGCGGATGTGGCCAGGGCAAATAATTGCAATATCCGTACTGTGAGATGCCTAAGACAGCGCTACAGGGAGACAGGACGGACAGCTGATCGTCATCGCAGTGGCTGACCACGTGTAACAACACCTGCACAGGATTGGTACATCTGAACATCACACCTGCGGGACAGGTACAGTATGGTAACATCAACTGCCCGAGTTACACCAGGAACACACAATCCCTCCATCAGTGCTCAGACTGTCCGCAATAGGCTGGGAGAGGCTGGACTGAGGGCTTGTAGGCCTGTTGTAAGGCAGGACTGGCAAAAAGTGCTCTTCACTGATGTGTCGCGGTTTTGTCTCACCAGGGGTGATGGTCAGATTCGCGTTTATCGTCGAAGGAAGGAGAATTACACCAAGGCCTGTACTCTGGAGCGGGATTGATTTGGAGGTGGAGGGTCCGTCATGGTCTGAGGCGGTGTGTCACAGCATCATGGGACTGAGCTTGTTGTCATTGCAGACAATCTCAACGCTGTGCATTACAGGGAAGACATCCTCCCTCATGTGGGACCCTTCCTGAAGGCTCATCCTGACATGACCCTCCAGCATGACAATGCCACCAGCCATACTGCTCGTTCTGTGTGTGATTTACTGCAAGACAGGAATGTCAGTGTTCTACCATGGTCAGTGAAGAGCCCGGATCTCAATCATATTGAGCACGTCTGGGACCTGTTGGATCGGAGGGTGAGGGCTAGGACCATTCCACCCAGAATTGTCCAGGAACTTGCAGGTGTCTTGGTGGAAGAGTGGGATAACATCTCACAGCAAAGACTGGCAAATCTGGTGCAGTCCCTGAGGAGGAGATGCACTGCAGTACTTAATGCAGCTGGTGGCCACACCAGATACTGACTGCTTTTGATTTTACCCCCCTTTGTCCAGGGACACATTATTCCATTTCTATTCGTCACATGTCTGTTGAACTTGTTCAGTTTATGTCTCAGTTGCTGAATCTTGTTATGTTCATACAAATATTTACACATGTTAAGTTTGCTGAAAATAAACGCAGTTGACAGTGGGAGGACGTTTCATTTTTTGCTGAGTTGGTTTATTTAACTTTAGAAAAAAAAACTCTTCCACTTTCGTTTTGGCCAAATGGCAACTACCCATATGTACAGAGTATGTCTACCCCATCACCCTCTTTCTCCCTGTCATCCCCTTCACTCAGGTAGTCAAACAGAAGGCTTGTTCATCACAGACAGCCTGCCCTTTCTCCACTGCAGTGAGAGAGTATTTACTGTAACCTCCAGGTTCACCCTATAGTCCAGCATGCAGTGCCAAGAGGAGACATTGCCGCAGTGGCAGCCAAGAGCTCTACCACACACACACCTAGTCCAAGCCATCGGTGTGATGCGATGGCATGGACATTATGTCATGATGTAATTCTTGTCTCAGCAGCCCAGAAGATGATGCCGTTATGGCAGGAATGCCCAGTCATGACAAACTGACCATGTATTGACCTTGGGATAAACCCTGGCTTGGCATAACACACCTACAGTATGTCAATGCACAAAGGAAAGGTACTGACTGTACATAGTGAATGTTCAGGTAAAAGGTTAGAAGGTTCAATGTGAACATAGAGCTTTTGAATACCCTGGCTCCAAACACTAATCTACATCAAGCTGGACTAGTGTCCTGTCGAAGGTGTACTTGTACATCAAGCTGCCTCATGCTACTGATACAGGAGCTGGACTAGTGTCCTGTCCAGAGGGTGTACTTGTACATCAAGCTGCCTCATGCTACTGAAACAGGAGCTAGACTAGTGTCCTGTCCAGAGGGTGTACTTGTACATCAAGCTGCCTCATGCTACTGAAACAGGAGCTAGACTAGTGTCCTGTCCAGAGGGTGTACTTGTACATCAAGCTGCCTCATGCTACTGAAACAGGAGCTAGACTAGTGTCCTGTCCAGAGGGTGTACTTGTACATCAAGCTGCCTCATGCTACTGAAACAGGAGGAGATAGGGGCTGGAGTCTAGGGCCCTTCTGGCTCAGACAAGGCTTACTTAATTACTTTTGTATACTGTAAGTCAATAATCTATTCATTGCCACTGGCAGCATATTGTATTGTAGATCTCCTGACAGGCGTAGATTATCTAAGGCTATATAGTAGGATCATCCAGATGTAGTGTTTAACTCAAAACCATTATGCCCTTGACATTTCACGGTTTAGTTAGGTGAGTGTTTGACATCTTGTGATCAAAGAGTGGGGCATGAAATCACTTGAATACTTTCATTCACTAATGATGACAAAAGGGATACCACCAACAGGTGTAGACTGCTGAACAGAGGTGTACAACTAGACTGTGTAGCTGCTTGTCCTCTCTCTCTCTCACACACACACACACACACACACACACACACACACACACACACACACACACACACACACACACAACTGGGTTACTCGTGCACATTAACAAAACACATTCAATGCTGTATTTTTATTGAGCAAGTTTACTTAACCCAACCCATATCTGTTTCTACTCAGCTCTTTAGGACAATGGGCTGCCACACAGCCTCAGACTGAACTAACTAACTGTCGGCTACATACACAGTGGCTCCAAGAAAGTGTCTCCTTTTCAAGACAAACCATGATAGATGGACTTGAACCAAGTTACACAGTAATAAACACACATTAGCCCACGAACATTTATATTAGTTTGGCACTGAAAACAAAACATTTCCTAACATTTGTTAGCAAATAACGAGTTTTGTTTACAACTGAACGCTACAACAGCACGTTAGTCAAAAGGGCAAAACTTACCAGAGACTCCACGACAAGACAGAGGCCAGAGAAATGCCAAAGTCATGCAATCCGTTCTCTGCACTATTCACCTGTGCAGACTATGGCGTCATTGTAACCATTTTAACCTTCGCGCAATTCAGATGAAAACGCAGGATTATATATATATTAGTTGGTGACGTCCTACAGTCATAAGAAAAAGTTGATAAAACCGGGCATATTGAACTGAAAAGTTGGTGCAGCAGCCTCTTATGGTGGTGGTATGCGGTATGCTATGCTGCAGGCAGAGGTCATTTCTCAATCTTGGCTGCCATCTAGTGGGCAAATACAGTCCGTGTCAAATCAGCGTCATTGGTCAGAATACAGTACAGAGTTGACTGGATTACAGATAATACAAGCATGGCTTCCCCATTAAAATAAAAAGGTGAAATAATAGAAATGTTGAACTATTCTATTTGAGAATTATCTTTGAATTGCAATTGAAGGGTTACAGGCTTAACCATCGTACAAACATGTATATTTCATGGATCTAACCGTTGGAGAAATTGTGCATCTTTATCAGATTCTTGGAATAGGTAGAAATGCTCTCTAGTCATTGGCACACATTCTTATTTTGTGAACCACTCAAATTTAAAAATATATACCTAATCTAATCATACAATTTCCCCAATTCCTCCAAAATTCCAACCGATCACAGGCTGAAATGGCATAATAGGTTGAAGTTCCATGTCATAACTTTGTTTCTGACTTTGTTTCTAAGCAGGTTTACATTCTAATAACGTTTTCTGTAACACATACTGGGTGTGGGTGGGCTCCAGGCATAAGCGACATAAACCGCAGGGCCCCCGGCCGCTAGTGCCCTCCTCCTCCTCCTCTTCCGACAAAAACAAATAAACAATAATTAGGAACTCAATTTACTGTTGAGTTAGAACAGTGGAATACACTGTTGTGCCGCAGCAGGTTTTCCCCTGTTAAGTCGGTCATTGAAAGTCCCGAGTGGCGCAGCGGTTCTCAGAGCGTCATCACAGATCCTGGTTTGATTCCAGGCTGTATCACAACCGGCCGTGATTGGGAGTCCCATAATTTTTAGATTAGTAAATTAGTCTAGCCAGCTATCTGAATTTGTAGTACTCATGGCCGACTCTGGGTGTGACTTCTTCCACTTCCACATGAAAGCATGTATTTCTCCCACAATGTCTGAAAGCACGTAAACAATCAACCTGAAAGCAGAAGCAGGTCATGGCCAAACACACATGTACACACGTAGGCATGCACACGTACACATGTACACACACACAGGCTAATATTAGAGTAACCTAACTATAAAGATTAACGAGGCTAAACAGCAAAATACACTCATACATTTAAATTGGGCCATTCGTCTCAAAATGTAAATGTATTCTTTAGAAGACTTTATTTTTAAATGTTTTAATCGCCCTGGGATATGAGCTCATCGCCTTCCGAAGTTTACATTTAAAATGGTTAGGGTAAGGTTAGGATTTAGGGTAGGATCGTCCCAAAGATCTCGTATAGCACTGATCGCTGTCTGAACTCCACCGGCTCATCGCTCAGTGATGTGCGCAGGCGCCGGTGGGAAGTAAATGGCCGTGTTCGAGAGGATCAAAATCGCAGTGTATCATGGGTAAAATTTGACTGAATGATCTTACAATTAGTAGTGAGTCATTATTTATGATGGAACGTGATTTGTAGATAGTTCAATCCGCAGTCGCCTGCAGTCATTTTGATGCTCTCGAATACGGCCAATACTTGCCAATAAGATCCATGTGGTTGTGTTTCCACTAGATAGCACACCCACAAAGTTATATCATAAAAATGTATGAAAACAAAAATGAGAATTTTGGTCTTCATTCAAGGTTAGGGTTAGGCATAATGTTAGCAGCGTGGTTAAAGTTACGGTTAAGTTCAAGTTTAAAATAACATTTTAAGAATATAAATTGTAGAAATAGGCGGGGTTTATGAGTTTGTGGCTGGGGTAACTAGTAACGACCGTGTTGTCATAATCACCCATCCGTACCCGAGTGGGTGCAGGGTGATTCTCCTATTGTACAGAATAGGATAGGGGGAACTATGGCATACTTGCGAGGCGCCCCATCTAATATCCAACGCACAGAGAATATGAATTGTGCACGATTTTTGTGCTGAGCCAAGATCCTATATTTTTAAAACACAAAACCAGGACCTCGGATTATTTCTACACGCACCATTTTGATCGAAGAGGTCCATGATGGAGCACATCCGAACGCCAAAGGTAAACCAACCCTATATTTTAATTTCCATCCTATTCTTTGAGTTTAGTTAATCCTGTTCCTAAATGAAACCGCATTTCAGCTGCGTCTTCTAAAGATGAGACAACGTTGCTGATTCGTGACATCCCCTTTCTCATGTCTCCAACATTCAGGGTTCCTGAAAATATAACAATTATACTCTCCGCAATGTATTTTCCTGGTTAAACCGTTGCAAAAATGAACACTCAAAAACATAGCTCATATGATGGCATGCCTGTAAATCTTGACATTAGAATTTGCACAATCCGTTTCATTCTTGTCCTGGCTTCTTGATGTTTATTCTAGTCTGCCGCGGGCATTTCTCCGCTGTGGATTCTAGCATAAGGGCAATAGGCCTCAATAAGGACACATTGTTACAGAATCCTGCGGTAGGTTACTTCTATTAAACAGTTATAACATTCCAGAATCTCAGACATTCATATCTACAACGACAACATGTGTAAACATTGAGTTCTATAATAACCTTGTTTTTATGAGAAGATATGCCTCCACCAATACAGTCAATCACACACATTCAGTACATTGTAGCCTATAGATATGATTACATTCCGTGTTGACCCCATTTATACTTGTGTGTGTGTGTTTTTGTGTCTGTGGCCCTATAGGTGGAGAATGTCCGCCTGATTGACCGTATGGCCCCTAGGAAAGCCATGGTGGGAACGCTGTACCTCTCCGCCACACACACCATCTTCGTGGAGAACAACCCAGAGACACGCAGAGAGACTTGGGTAGGAACTAGGAAGTGATACCAGTTGTTTCAACAGACCCCATTCTGACACGAGACCTATCACAAGTCGTCTGGCCTGACACTCTTCTGACACAACTCCCCCTATCTCCCCTGTGTGTGGCTTTCTTCCTGCCTTCTCAGAAAGATAGTATTGATTTGCTCCGGCACTTTGGAGACTCACCTCAAGTCAATGGACCTCATCCAATAGATGGATATCTCCTTCATACACATGATGTGAGATTTGTCGGTGTATTTAGGCCTTCTGAAGTGAACAGGAGTAGAACCCTTTTCCCAGGGCCGGATTCCAGAACAGGCACAGATGGTTGGGGCCCCCCTGGAGGTCGTGGGCCCCCAGATAGCATATGATAGCAACATTGGTTAAATTACGGGAAATCAGCTTTAAAATCTTCTAAATTGTCTCTCAGCCTCGTGAAAAAATGTGTAGAATAGCAGGAAATTAGCTTTAAAACTAAAAAACAAATTCTCAGCCTCATAATGTGAACAAAAGCATGATGAGCTATAAAATAGCACATTTTCTTCCCAGCCCCATACCAACAAAGTGTAGAAATGCAGGAAATTGGCTTTAAAACTGCAACGTGTTCTCTTATCCCCATAAAAATGATAGTTTAGTAAAAATGTAATTTGTCAGTTATTAAATGCATTGCTTATCATAACACTAAACGAATACTTATGTAGTAATGTCTGCTGTCCATTATTGACAGACGACTGCTGTGGTTGAGTAATCTGAGTGAAAAGTTAAAAAATAAATAAATAAAACTTGCCTACCCTTCCACTTCCAGAATTGTTATATTTTCAACTTAGCAATAGATGCCACTGTGACAGCCGGCCCCCTTACCATTGGCCCTAACCCTTCGATATTTGCATATCTGAGGGATCTGGATAGGTATCAGCAGTATAGTGGTAGAGCTTCCACCATATTGCCATCCCCTTACAGATCTGCAAACGTCAAAGGGTTAGTTGTTGCCAAGGGGAGTGAATGGGGACCGTCTGTGAGAGTTCTCGGTTGTCATTGACAGGTGCTCCACAGCATGGTGGCCAGTGTGGAGCGGCCGCCAACCACCCCCTCAGGAAGCCACCTGGTCGTCCACACTAAGAACTTCCAGGTGGTTCAGCTGCTCATCCCCCAGGAGAGGGACGCCATGGATGTCCAGGCCTCGCTTGCACGCCTCTCTCGCCCAGGTGAGAGAGACTATCACCTTTCAGAACCCATTTACCTGGGTCCTGTTCAGTAGGGACACAACTCTTTGAACTGGAATGGAACAAGGAGGTACTGCCGGGAATATACCACCTGGCCACTGCTGGTTTGCCTCTGAAGTTAATTAGGGTTGGTCCTAGATGGGAGACCAGATGCTGCTAGAAGTTGTATTGGAGTGCCAGTAGGAGGCACTTTTTCCTCTGGTAAAAAAAAATCTATATATAGTAGGAGGCACTTTTTCCTCTGGTAAAAAATAATAAAATATATATATATTAGTAGGAGGCACTTTTTCCTATATATATATATTTTTTTTTCTCTCTCCTATATATATAGGAAAAAGTGCCTCCTACTATATATACATATTTTTTATTTTATTATTAATTTTACCAGAGGAAAAAGTGCCTCCTACTGGCCCTCCAATACAACTTCTAGCAGCATCTGGTCTCCCATCTAGGACCAACCCTGCTTAACTTCAGAGGCAAACCAGCAGTGGCCAGGTGGTATATTCCTGGCAGTACCTCCTTGTTCCATTCCAGTTCAAAGAGTTGTGTCCCTATATACACAGTGCATTCGGAAAGTATTCAGACCCCTTGACTTTTTCCACAGTTTGTTACGTTACAGCCATATTCTAAAATGGATTAAATTATTTTTTCCTTCATCAATCTACACCCAATACCCCATAATGACAAAGCGGAAACAGGTTGTGGTAAATTCAATTGATTGGACATGATTTCGAAAAGCATACACCTGTCTATATAAGGTCCCACAGTTGACAGTGCATGTCAGATCAAAACCAAGCCATGAGGTCTGGGGAAGGGTACCAAAAAGAAGACAGTGGCCTCCATCATTCTAAAAATGGAAGTTTGGAACCACCAAGACTCTCCGAGCTGACCACCTGGCCAAACTGAGCAATCCGGGGAGAATGGCCTTGGTCAGGGAGGTCAACAAGAACCCGATGGTCACTCTGACAGAGCTCCAGAGTTCCTCTGTGGAGATGGGAGAACCTTCCAGAAGGACAACCATCTCTACAGCACTCCACCAATCAGACCTTAACGGTAGAGTGGGCAGACAGAAGTCGCTTCTCAGTAAAAGTCACATTACAGCCTGCTTGGAGTTTGCCAAAAGGCACCTAAAGACTCATAAACCATGATAAACAAGATTCTCTGGTCTGATGAAACCAAGCCACTGGAAGCCACTCCTCAGTAAAAGGCACTTGACAGCCCTTCAGAGTTTGCCAAAAGGCATCTAAAGGACTCTGACCTTCAGAAACAAGATTCTCTGGTCTGATGAGACCAATATTGAACTCTTTGGCCTGAATACCAAGCGTCACGTCTGGAGGAAACCTGGCACCATCCCTACCGTGAAGCATGGTGGTGGCAGCATCATGCTGTGGGGATGTTTTTCAGCGGCAGGGACTGGGAGACTAGTCAGGATTGAGGGAATGATGAATGGAGCAAAGTACAGAAAGATCCTTGATGAAAACCTTCTCCAGAGCGCTCAGGACCTCAGGCTGGGCTGAAGGTTCACCTTCCAACAGGGCCCTAAGCACAAAGCCAAAACAATGCAGGAGTAGCTTCGGGACAAGTCTGTAAATATCCTTGAGTGGCCCAGCCAGAGCCCAGACTTGAACCCGATCAAACATCTCTGGAAAGACCGTAAAATAGCTGTGCAGCGATGCTCCCCATCCAACCTGACAAAGCTTGAGAGGATCTGCAGTGAAGAATGGGAGAAACTCCCCAAATACAGTTTTGCCAAGCTTATAGCGTCATACCCAAGAAGACTCGAGGCTGTAATCGCTGCCAAAGGTGCTTCAACAAAGTACTGAGTAAATGGTCTGTATACTTATGTAAATGTGATATTTCAGTTTATTATTTTTAATACATATGCAAACATTTCTAAAAACCTGTTTTTGCTTTGTCATTATGGAGTATTGTGTGTAGATTGATGAGGGAAAAATACAATTGAATAGATTTTAGAATAAGGCTGTAACGTAACAAAATATGGAAAAAGTCAAGGGGTCTGAATACTTTTCGAATGCACTGTATATATAAAAAACATATTTTATCCCAAAGCCCCAGGGACATTGACCTGGTTATGGTGCTGTCTTTTGGATGGGACGTTAAACGGGTGTCCTTACTCTATGGTCACTAAAGATCCCATGGCACTTATCGTATGATAAGTGTCATGGCTAAATTCCCAATCTGGCCCTCATGCTACCTGGGGCAGCAGGTAGTCTAGTGGTTAGAGCGTTGGACTAGTAACTGAAAGGTTGCAAGATTGAATCCCTGAGCTGACCAGGTCTGTCGTTCTGCTCCTGAACAACCCACTGTTCATAGGCCGTCATTGAAAATAAGAATTTGTTCTTAACTGACTTGCCTAGTTAAATAAAGGTTAAAAAAATATTAAAAAATACCATCATGGCCACCTAAACATTCCCAGCTTCCAATTGGCTCATTCATCCCCTGTAATTATCCCCCAGGTCGTTGCTGTTCTTCTCAGTCAACTTACCTGGTAAAATAAAAAAACATACTACCTGAATTGTTGTTTTAACAGCAGAGACTGTAGATTGGTACAGAAGAGTGCAGCGGTCAGGATGCTCTTGGATCAGTTTGCCCTGCTGACCATGACCCTGGGCTTAGTGTGTTCAGGAGGGTGTACTGTACGTTTTCAGGGTTAGGGTCGCCTCTCAAAGGTTATGGGCATGAGGGGAGGGTTAGTTGGACCAGTGGTCTAGTAACAGCAGTAACAGCTGTTTGTTGTCTATGTCTGCGGTACTTCAAGTAAACCTTTCCCCAGTGGGATAGTAAAGTTGATGAAATGGGTTTCTGTCCTTCTGTTTGAATGACTCACTTGTTCAATGGATGTGGATGGCAGTGACCTGTTTCTGTGACTTCAGTTAAACTTTACTGAAACAGCCCAGGCCGCCAAACACATTTATTGTATAGTGGTTAAATGAATCTGAATCATTTATTGTGTCGTGGTTAAATGAATCTGAATCATCATTTATTGTGTCGTGGTTAAATGAATCTATCATTTATTGTGTCGTGGTTAAATGAATCTGAATCATTTATTGTGTCGTGGTTAAATGAATCTATCATTTATTGTATAGTGGTTAAATGAATCTGTATCATTTATTGTATAGTGGTTAAATGAATCTGTATCATTTATTGTGTCGTGGTTAAATGAATCTGAATCATTTATTGTGTCGTGGTTAAATTAATATGAATCATCGTATGATCATATGATAGACTGCTGTATTGTTTCACTGTTGTCCACCAGAGATTTACTGTGAGCTCTACTGCTTGTCCTTCAATACGATCCCAAAATGATTTTAGATGATTTTAACATGATTCATGATCAAATATGATCATTTGTTTCTATCTGTTTTGCCCAGAGAAATATAGCGAGCTCTACTGCTTGTCCATCAATCCCAACTCCAACAAGGAAGAGAGGGAGGAGTCCTGGAGTTTCCTAGACCTGCAGGCGGACTACAGACGCATGGGCGTGCCCAACAACCTCTGGGTCAGCACGCCAGCCAACAGCGAGTACAGGGTTAGTAGTATTACAGTCCTCTTCTGGTTTTAACCACTATAGTCCTAATCAGATGGTGAGTACAGGGTTAGTACAGTCCTCCTCTGATTTTAACCACTATAGTCCTAATCAGATAGTGAGCACAGGGTTAGTACAGTCCTCCTCTGATTTTAACCACTATAGTCCTAATCAGATGGTTAGTACAGGGTTAGTACAGTCCTCCTCTGATTTTAACCACTATAGTCCTAATCAGATGGTTAGCACAGGGTTAGTCCTCCTCTGATTTTAACCACTATAGTCCAGGGTTAGTACAGTCCTCTCTTTTAACCACTATAGTCCTAATCAGATAGTGAGCACAGGGTTAGTACAGTCCTCCTCTGATTTTAACCACTATAGTCCTAATCAGATGGTTAGTACAGGGTTAGTACAGTCCTCTTCTGATTTTAACCACTATAGTCCTAATCAGATAGTGAGCACAGGGTTAGTACAGTCCTCCTCTGATTTTAACCACTATAGTCCTAATCAGATAGTGAGCACAGGGTTAGTACAGTCCTCCTCTGATTTTAACCACTATAGTCCTAATCAGATGGTTAGTGCAGGGTTAGTACAGTCCTCCTCTGATTTTAACCACTATAGTCCTAATCAGATGGTTAGTACAGGGTTAGTACAGTCCTCTTCTGATTTTAACCACTATAGTCCTAATCAGATGGTTAGTGCAGGGTTAGTACAGTCCTCCTCTGATTTTAACCACTATAGTCCTAATCAGATGGTTAGTACAGGGTTAGTACAGTCCTCCTCTGATTTTAACCACTATAGTCCTAATCAGATGGTTAGTACAGGGTTAGTACAGTCCTCCTCTGATTTTAACCACTATAGTCCTAATCAGATGGTTAGTGCAGGGTTAGTACAGTCCTCCTCTGATTTTAACCACTATAGTCCTAATCAGATGGTTAGTGCAGGGTTAGTACAGTCCTCCTCTGATTTTAACCACTATAGTCCTAATCAGATGGTTAGTGCAGGGTTAGTACAGTCCTCCTCTGATTTTAACCACTATAGTCCTAATCAGATGGTTAGTACAGGGTTAGTACAGTCCTCCTCTGATTTTAACCACTATAGTCCTAATCAGATGGTTAGTACAGGGTTAGTACAGTCCTCCTCTGATTTTAACCACTATAGTCCTAATCAGATGGTTAGTACAGGGTTAGTACAGTCCTCTGTTGATTTTTCTGGTTTTGATAGAGTATTGAGGTAGTTATAGTCCTGATCTGATGTTGACTACTGGGTTTGTTCAGTCTGGGTCTGATATTGACTATTGGGTTAGTAGCAGGGGTTGGAACTGAAATCATCTTCCAATCGTTTCGTTCTGAACAGAATACATTTTGTTTTGTTTATTCATCTGTTCCGGCCAGCAAAATAAAGTTCTGAACCGGTTCCAAGCCAAATAAAGAACCAGTTTATATCGTTCCTTTGTGTTCCTTTTTTAACCTGTGAAATCAACCGTTTTTAACAGTTAGCTCATAAAATTACTTTGTCAATCAGTGTGGATAGAGCAGGCAAGCTAGTTGTTTACATGCATGATGGACAGACAAGTGTAGCCTATGGCGCAACATGCTACTGAAATTTTGTGGGTGGGGAGAGAGGGTTGAGGAGGAGGCAGCTTGAAGCTAAGTTATGACTTGCATTATCTGAATTATCCACAGAATTATACCTAGGAGGAGCAGCTTCTATGGAGGAACTTTGAATGTTCTTTGAGCTAGCTAGCTAACAAGCTTGTGTGTGCAGAGCGGCACCAGAATTATAAACATCTTACTATGTTGCAGTTAATAAGTCCAACGTGACACGTGATAACTAACCCTAAATTATCAGCATTGAAAAAGTTCATCCATTCTTCTCTAGCCAATTAAAAATCTCTCTCCCCATCTTCTGAATCAAGCTTGTAACGTCAATACAGTAGCCTATGCTTTGTAGGGTGGAGTGAGCCAAACAAGCACACGCACAGGCAAAGATTTTCAGTTTGTAGGCAGACACTACGTTTCAGTGACAGAGTAAGGGCTTTGCATAGGCGTTTTGGTGTGGGACTAGAAATAAAAAAAATGCCTGGAAACGTAGACGAACATTATTAACCGGTTCTGTTCCGGGAACAGTTGGGTTCATTTTTGTTCTAGGTTCTGTTTCTGTTCCTTGACATTTTTTGCTCTTTTCCGGTTTTCTGTTCTGTGAACCTGTTCCAACCACTGGTTAGTAGTATAGTCCTCCTCTTCGAAAGACTTTCTCTCTCTGCCTGCAGGTGTGTGATACGTACCCATCAGAGCTGTTTGTGCCAAAGTCGGCCACACCTCCAGTCATCGTGGGGAGCTCTAAGTTCCGGAGCCGAGGGCGTTTACCTGTCCTGACGTACTTCCACCAGGATACCCTAGTGAGTGGATGGGGCATACTATCTGGGTCAATGGTGTGGGTTGACTCTGGAGAACAGTTGTTTTATGTTTCTTTCATTTAGGTGATTCGTCATGTTTAATTCTTATACCTGAACCAGTCACGGGTCGGAATATTGTGTTTTCTGTTTAAAAATGTCAAATGACTTCCATGACTGTTTAAATGTGGTCTTTCGCTTGGCATGCCAAGAAACACGCAGGATACTAGCCCTGTATGAGTAGTGTTAAAATCTGAGCTGGATGTCATCACCAGTCACGTCAGCGTCTGACCCCTTCTTCTCCCAGGCTGCTATCTGCCGCTGTAGTCAGCCCCTGTCCGGCTTCAGCGCTCGCTCCCAGGAGGATGAACAAATGCTGGAGGCCATCATGAAGTCCAACCCG
Organism: Oncorhynchus masou masou; assembly: GCF_036934945.1. Lineage (NCBI taxonomy): Eukaryota > Metazoa > Chordata > Actinopteri > Salmoniformes > Salmonidae > Oncorhynchus > Oncorhynchus masou. The sequence goes on from NC_088231.1 coordinate 18,822,146, forward strand.
GGCAGCGACTACATCTACGTGGTGGACACCAGGCCAAAGGTCAGAGGTCACCATAGATAGACCCTGGGGTCAGGAAGTGTTGATATACTGTAACCTAGAGGTCAAGAGCGTTGGTCCAGCAACCGAAAGGCCACTGGTGTGAAGCCAACTAGGTGAAAAGTCTGTTGATGTGCCCTTGAGCGAGACACTTAACCCTAATGGCTCCTGTAAGTCGCTCTGGATAAGAGCGTCTGTTCATAGACTAAAATGTAACATGTAATGATGTCGTCAACAGTACGTATTTGACTGTATTGTGTTATAATGATGATCATCTCTCTCCAGTTGAATGCGATGGCCAACCGGGCGGCTGGAAAAGGCTATGAGAACGAGGACCACTACGCCAACATCAAACTGCAGTTCATCGGCATCGAGAACATCCACGTGATGAGGAACAGCCAGCAGAAGATCATTGACGGTAATGAGTTCCTCTTTCCCTTCCAACCATTGCCGACGTTCTACTGAACGTCAGTCAGGGGGGGTCTGACCCGGTACTAGTCCTACTCAGTTCACGCACATAGTTTTCAGGTTCATGCATTCCTTTGGGTTGGCTTGTGAATGTCCCACATTGTATGTGTGTATGCATGACTGACCTCTCTTCCTGTGTTGACCCTATAGTGGGTGAGCTCAAGACTCCCTCCATGGGCGACTTTCTGTGGGGGCTGGAGAGCTCCGGTTGGCTGAAGCATATCAAAGCCGTGCTGGACGCAGGCGTCTTCATCGCCAAGGTGATACGCACTGGGCAGGGCGCGCGAGCACACACACACACACACACACACACACACACACACACACACACAATGGGTATAAATTTCAATAATGTCATACTGCGATGTGTGTGTAGGCGGTTGCGGAGGAGGGTATCAGTGTGGTGGTCCACTGTTCGGACGGTTGGGACAGGACGGCCCAGGCCTGCTCTGTAGCCAGTGTTCTCCTGGAGCCTTACTACAGGACTATAAAGGGACTCATGGTAAGGCTTTAGCTTCCGTTCATCACACACTATCTACAGTCTACGTCATGGCACGTACAGAGCCTCTTCTACTGTGATCCAATCCAGAGATATAGTTAGCACACGTGGGGCCAGTTGTCCGGACCGCGGCGTCTCCATGAAGTATGTGCTCTAGTCCAGGACGAGACATGGTCTTGGTCTGGGAAACTGGCCCGTCGGGTGAAAGAAAGACTTCATCTCTTCTTCCTGTCTTCTATCTTTCAGCTGCTAATCGAGAGGGACTGGGTGTCGTTCGGTCACAAGTTTTCACACAGGTCAGTCCGTCCCACACATTTGTCTAAGAACCCAACTCCTAACTCTACCGTTTGGTAGAATGAAGGTCCCTGCAGTGCCATGCATTTTACCTTCTCGAGTAGAGTCCTTCATCAGAAGGAGAAGTGCATTTGTCACAGACAACATACAGCATGTCCGACCTACGAACCGTGTCCGCCGCCAGCGCTGTCAGAGCCTCTCGCCACGTGTTCCCGCCATGTGTGCTGCGCTCAGGTCAGATCATAACCCCTGTGAAATTCAGCCGCTTTAGCAGCGACTGTCCGTCTCGGGTGTCAGTTAGGATTGGTGAAGTAGAGCTATTCCACATCTTTGAGGTGTTCCACTCCAGTCTGTGCATGTTCTCTTATCAGCTGAAGTCATTGGCTAGATTAAAAAGGCACCTGACCTTGATACAGTTGCCAAGAGGCATTACTGTTTAACCAGTGGGGTATAAAATTGCTACGACAACGCCCCAGGATGACCTATTTGTTCTGTGGTGGAAATTCAACACCAGGGACACCTGAAGCCGATCTTAAAATGAATCCCTCTTTATTATCAGCAAGCTGGAGAGGTTACAACACTCTGCACACCGTTCAGGTCTATCAGAAGCTCTGCACACCGTTCAGGTCTATCAGAAGCTCTGCACACCGTTCAGGTCTATCAGAAGCTCTGCACACCGTTCAGGTCTATCAGAAGCTCTGCACACCGTTCAGGTCTATCAGAAGCTCTGCACACCGTTCAGGTCTATCAGAAGCTCTGCACACCGTTCAGGTCTATCAGAAGCTCTGCACACCAGGTCTATCAGAGAAGCTCTGCACACCGTTCAGGTCTATCAGAAGCTCTGCACACCGTTCAGGTCTATCAGAAGCTCTGCACACCGTTCAGGTCTATCAGAAGCTCTGCACACCGTTCAGGTCTATCAGAAGCTCTGCACACCGTTCAGGTCTATCAGCACACCGTCAGGTCTAAGCAGGTCTATCAGAAGCTCTGCACACCGTTCAGGTCTACACCGTTCAGGTCTATCAGAAGCTCTGCACACCGTTCAGGTCTATCAGGTCTGCACACCGTCAGGTCTAAGCTCTGCACACCTGCACACCGTTCAGGTCTATTTGAAGCTCTGCACACCGTTCAGGTCTATCAGGAGCTCTGCACACCGTTCAGGTCTATCAGAAGCTCTGCACACCGTTCAGGTCTATCAGGTCTCTGCACACCGTCAGGTCTATCAGAAACTCTGCACACCGAGCTCTGCACACCGTTCAGGTCTATCAGAAACTCTGCACACCGTTCAGGTCTATCAGAAACTCTGCACACCGTTCAGGTCTATCAGAAGCTCTGCACACCGTTCAGGTCTATCAGAAGCTCTGCACACCGTTCAGGTCTATCAGAAGCTCTGCACACCGTTCAGGTCTATCACACCGAGGTCTAGCTCTGCACACCGTTCAGGTCTAGGTCTGCACACCGTCAGGTCTAGCTCTGCACACCGTTCAGGTCTATCAGGCACACCGTTCAGGTCTATCAGAAACTCTGCACACCGTTCAGGTCTATCAGAAACTCTGCACACCGTTCAGGTCTATCAGAAACTCTGCACACCGCTCTACACCGTTCACACCGGTCTATCAGAAACCTGCACACCGTTCAGGTCTATCAGAAGCTCTGCACACCGTTCAGGTCTATCAGAAACTCTGCACACCGTTCAGGTCTATCAGAAACTCTGCACACCGTTCAGGTCTATCAGAAGCTCTGCACACCGTTCAGGTCTCTGCATCAGGTCTATCAGAAGCTCTGCTCCATCAGAAACTGCACACCGTCAGGTCTATCAGATGGGGGGGTCCCAGCTGCTGTCTAATAAACGGCTATACACAGACAAGTTATATTTGCATGATTTAGCATAATTAATTCATCACTACCAGTGATTGAGCTGAGCAATACCTCACGAGGCTCTCTGTCTCTGCGATACCTCGGTTGTTCCCATAGCAATATTCTGTGCATACTGCCAAGTTGAGGAACAGTGATAGTGAGGATTCCTCCATACACAATCAGTCAGTCACATGCATGAACCTTTCTAATTAGTTATTAGAAAGTAGCATTGAGTCGATACATAACACTTCCCTCACAGTTCTTTAAATCTGATTAAAAGGGGCAATCAGCAGTTTAAAAAATGTAAGCTTCTTTTTCTCCAACGTTTGTAAACAAAGAAAATGTAAACAAACACTATGTAGCCTCCAAACATGGTTAAAACTATAATTTTGTTATCAAAGACGGTCATTCCTCGCATCCATAGCTCTGTCTATGAATTTGAGAGGGGTTACATCCCTCAGCTTTTCCCCAAACCAGAGGCAGGGAGAACACTTTGTTATTGTTTCTACTGCTGATTGCCACTTTAAACCCCTTTATGAAAGTGTTTGAATCCACAGTCTTTCCTTCTCTGCAGGTACAACCACCTGGAAGGTGATCCTAAGGAGGTGTCCCCGGTGATAGACCAGTTCCTGGAGTGTGTGTGGCAGCTGTCAGAGCAGTTCCCCTGTGCCTTTGAGTTCAACGAGCGCTTCCTGGTTCAGCTGCACAGACACGTCTACTCCTGCCAGTACGGCAACTTCCTGGGCAACAGCCAGAAGGAGCGGAGGGACATGGGGTGAGACTGAGGGCGCCAATGTGACGGAGGTAGTTCAGTGAACCGTGCTGGTGTTACATGAATAACCTTGCCTGAGGCGTGAATTCTTGTGTTAGCTCAGCAGGCTAACAACCTTGTGGTTCATAAGGCCGCTACAATCCCATTCCATGCAGGTCTCTGCCTTTCTTACAGAAAGCTCCTCTGTACTGTAACCCCTCTCATGTATCACATCTGGTGTGGTTTTCTCCAACGTTGGTCAGGTTGCGTGAGAGGACTCACTCCCTGTGGCCCCAGCTGTGGAAGGACAGGGCACAGTACGCCAACCCCTTGTACAGGGCTGACCACACCCAGACTCAGGGGATGCTACGGCCAAACACCACCCCCTACTGCTTCAAGTGAGTTACTGCACCCTCTCAGTAGACTCACTGCGAAAACGAGTGAAAAAGCTAGGACTGGGACACTGAATGGTTTTTATTTACTTTGTGTCTTTGGGTACATCTGAGATGAAGGGTTGTGGGTTAAAACCCATCAGATGGAAGCCTGTTGTAGAAAGCACTTTACTTTGTAGTACAGTTTAGATCTGGAGGGTTTGTTCAATAGTTGTATTACGGTTTAGATCCAGAGTGTTTGTTCAATAGTTGTAGTACAGTGTATCTTGTCTCCAAGGATGTGGAAGGGCATGTATAACCGTGTGGAGAAGAGCTCTCCCCCACGCCAGACGCCCACCGACTTACTGACAGCCGTCAGGGAGGAGACTCAGCAGCTGGAGGAGGAGCTGACCAATCACCAGGAGGTAGCACCGGGAGGGACGGCCCAACCGGGCACCAAACAAGGCATACAGACACGCTCGCGTAACGCTCCCAATGAACGCTGCTCTTTAAGGCCAATTTACAAGTTTATCAATGTATCATTATTAATGACTATTAACTAGTTTATGCTGTTTTAACAACTATATCGTTGGGTTTTTACAGGGGAGGGGGCAAACACCATCAAGTCAAAGAAAATGTGTCTCAGAGGGGCGTTCAACAGGAGGGTTTCTGTTACATGTACAGTAGTCTGCTAGTAGTCTATAGACATAGTGATTCATTCATATTCTATCCCAGACTTACCAGTAACACTTGTCTTTTCATTTTTTCATCTGTCCATCTTCCAGAGGATTGCAGTCCTGACAAAAGCAGATCAAACTAAGGGTAATGCGGGTCAGAGGAAGATCAGCAAAGTGTGTGAGGAAGAATGCAGGCCAGGCGGACTGGCTCCTCCCACTGGAGATGGCCACTTCACTAGCCCCCCTCAGGGCTATTCTCCCTCCCAGGGGGGGCCCCCGGGCTCGGCTATGACCCTGCCCTTGGGGCCCCCCAAGGGTCCTGGCCCTGACTCCGACGACCTCTCCTCGGCTTGCAGCGACATGGAATCGGGCGTGGCCGACCTCAGCAGCCGCTCCTCCAGCGGCGGCGACGACAACAAGGACCCCGACGAGGCCGTCTACTGCACGGCCTGAGTGAAAATGGCGATCAATGAGGGGCTTGTCGGAGGTGGGTTGCCTTGTTGACGAAGGCACTTTGCATTGACAATTGAATATCACAGAGGTCTCTGTTTTGACGGGGCCAATTGGACTGGATTTTACTTGTGATTCTTTTGTTTTGTTTTCTGTGTAGTTAGTATCGGTGCACAACATGAGCACCTGCCGGGTATTGTGGTAACACTGGGCAGCCGTAGTGGATGTTTGAACCCCATACTAGTGTAAAATGTGAACAAAAATATTCCAGGACCAAACGTTTACAGCAAAGGCAAAATACTGGTGTGCAATATTTTGTCTTAAGTTATTATGTTGAGTTACAATGTACTACTGTACTACATTTTAAAACAGGAAAAAAACAATGTACATTTGTTTGTACTTTCCTTCAGACCAATGCATTACATTGGTCGCACCAAGTAGGACTACCCCTCCGAAATCTATTTGTCCATTCTGAAGTCTGAACAAGCATAGAGGCTACAATGTTTCCCAGTGGTATATCATTGTCGTGATCAGGAGGCTAAAAAAAAAATCAGAAAACCATTGAACGTTTCACTACGTTCGGCACTTATGAACACGACCCAGATAACACTGTCAAACACGGCACATGTTCTTGGTACATTTATCACCACCCAGTCTAGTTATGTTTACTGTCTCGTTCCAATAACCTGCCTTCTCACACAAATGAAGAAACACCGCACTTCTCAACTAGCCTGGATGAACAGAAATGTCCGCGTTGCCATGACTAGGCTTTTATTTGGTCTTGAAATGAAGTGAACGTTGCTGCTTATTAGTAATGAATGGAGAGACACTCTTTCCTTTGGAAAGCCCATTGAACTGCGGTCACCTTTCCAGATGGTTATTCCCATTGCTGTGTATATTTAACTGTGTATACGAGTGCAGTCACTAGCGCTGTAGTATGAACACTTAGGACACATTAGAAACGTTCCAATATCAACACGAGCGCACCACTTAGAATGCATGGCCAACACATTGGTTCAATCTGAATGGGATGTGGGTGTGGATATTGGACCTCAAATCTCTTTGTGATAGGTAGCATTAGCTAGCCTGTGTGCCATTCTGTTTCTGTCCTCGTGCCAACGGCCTACAGACGGGTTAGCAGACAACAGCACGAAAAGATGTGCGTGCGCTTCAAAGGGGCAGAAAGCCGTGTTGTTATGGTTCTGGATGGACAGATCACTAGCAACAATGACAAACTGCCATGTGGGGGGATCACAGGTGGCTCGTTTCATCTGGTTCTTGATACCATGTCTTGTTTTGATCTATGCTAATATGGCTAGCATTTGCTAGCTAGCTAACCAACAACTGTAACAATGTATTTGAGAGACAAATAGTCATTGTGGAACTTTATTTATGTTTCAATAAACATTGGAGACTAAATATAGTTTACATGTTGTCAACAATCTAAGCCAACCACGTCCGTTTTGCCCCATAGTTGCGCACGTGTCGGTTTTGTTGCTAAACAACCAACCAGTCTATGGAATGGTCATGGCTTGACAATGAGCAATGGAGTTGGTAAGAGCACAAACAGATCTGGGACCAGGTTAAGTATTAAACTGTTGAGAAACCACTTGTATGGTCAACCTGGGAAAACATGGCTGAATCCAATGGATCTCCTTTCCACTGTTGTATTTAGTGTTTACTGTATATGTTGTTGTAAATGACCTGAAATAAACTGTTCACTGTCAAAGGGAAACTACATGTGATGTGCTGGTTTAAAACGCATTTTACAGAACGGGATAGTGTACATGAGGTTAATGAACATGACTGTGCATTTCAGTCACACTAAAATGCAGTACACACACACACACACACACACACACAGGTCAGATGTTAATGTTAGAAAAAAAAGAATAATCAGGAATTCTTAGTAAACAAATGTTCTGAATGGTTTATTAACCGAAAGAAATTAAATAACATAGTACAAGGTGTCTGATTATAATAAAGCCTATTATTAACATTATTTAAATACAGTATCAGTTGTAGTTGGGTGTTCAGCAGCATTAGCAAACTCATCATCCAAATTCAAGTAGGTATGTATGTACGAGACAAGTCATACCATCATCATCATCATCACTGGAAACTGTATACTGAAATGAGTTCAAAAGCCTAGTTCAGGATTACAATTCATACCACAATGGTTGCTTCTTAGCCTCTATCAACACCAAGATGTGCTTCTCCTCTCTTTAGGGGTGTGTTGCTGGTAGATACATCTCCATACTTGAGAAGAAAAGAAATGTAGCCTATGATCAAGTAAGACAAAAATGTAACATTGTTAAACCCATCATTGCTCTCAAGTATAGTCATTCCTTACATCTATGAATTTGAGAGGTTACACTTCTCCAGTTGTTTACCAAAAAAAAAAGCTTTGTAGTTGTTTGAATCTCAGATTGCCCCTTTAAGGTCAGATTACATAAACCCTTCGTACAGTGTGTACTTCATCCAACAGAGTGGCGTTAGTGTGTTTACCTTTTATAAACGTGTGAGGGGAAGGGGCTCAGTGGCTGCTGGGGAACTGTCCGTGTGTGTTGATGGACTGTTGCAGCTTCTCCTCTTTGGCCCTTCTGCTGTGGCAGAGCTGTACAGCGAGAACACACACACACACACACACACACACACACGTCCAAATATGAAATCAAACATTGACTACTGTGTAATAGACAGTATTTACATAGAATCCCATTTCCTGGTTGTTGACTTGTTGCAGTTCACCTTGTTCATATTACCACAGAGATGTTTATACAGAGTGTAAATACTGTCTACACAACAGCTCAATGCTTCCCGGCTCTCTCTTCGTGGACTATGTTATGATCCTTCTAACTCTGCTAGTTCAGTGACTGATGAAAGACAGACATATCCATCCCCACAATATAAAATGCTGATATTGTTTTGACAACACAGACGTGTTGAAATGTTGAAAAATACATCTGAGGTGGAATTCTGTAGTGTGCTGGTATCAGTCTTTCATTACTTCATGTCAGCTTGTTGACTTGACTTTTTGATAGTTCAGTTTACCGTCCTCTTCTCCATGAAGTTGGCCAGGAAGTCGTCGATGTCCGTCTTGCCCTCCAGGAAGCTCTCGGCCGTCTCCTCTGACTCCTCCTCCGCCTGGTGGGCTGCCACCTTCAGACGAGCCTGCAGGGCACTCAGACTGCAGCTCTGGAGAACAACACAAGTTCATAGAATGACACGTTTTTTGGGGGGTTTTCAAACCTCAAAATGGACTCAGACGTCAAGCCAAATCCACACCCTACAACATCAGTTGTGTTGTGAATAATCTGTACATGTTTCAACCCCAAAAACATGGACAAGATGAGCAGCGAATAAAACAACTCATTGCCTGGGTCATGGACAACATTGATGTACTTTTGAGGTTAGAAAACTTGATCATCACGTGTGTGTTTGGTGCAGGGAACACCTCACCTCACTGATGTCATGCTGTCTCTGCATCTTGGTCTCAAAGGCCGATTTGTTCTGGGTTAGCTGCTCGTACTGTCAACACAACAAGTAAGAAACAACTAGCGCTCACAACACAATATACCATCTATAGCAGTCTATAGCAGTAGGACTGATCTCGACCAACATTTCAACTTGGCTCAATGGTGCATGGTGGTATCAGCTATAACATTAGTAACAAACTGACAGTTGTCATGAGACATTCATACAGGTAGAGTGTGATTGCTAACGTATATTGACAGACAGACCTTCTGCATTCATTAGCCAGTGAATGTGTATTATTCAACAGCAGATAGCCTAGTGGTTGGAGCGCTGGGCCAGTAACCAAAAGGTTGCTAGATCGAATCCCCGAGCTGACAAGGTAAACATGACGTTCTGCCCCTGAAGAAGGCAGTTAAACCCACTGTCCCCCGGTAGGCCGTCATTGTAAATTAGAATTTGTTCTTAACTGACTTGCCTAGTTAAATAAAGGTTAAATATATATATTTTTTTTTACAAATTCTCACCTTGAACAGCATTTCTTGTCTCGTCCCCTCCAGCTGAGGTTCCAGCTGCAGGTTCTTCTCTGGGAGAGAGATTACCAAGACATGTCAGTGTGTGTCCCAGGGTAGCATTGATCTCAGCTTCACCACTTTCTAGCACACACTCATTTCACTACCTGCCCATATGAACTGACTGAGGATCTGTGTAACCATAGCGATTATGAGCTTGACACCAAAAGTGTCTCTCTCGGGACAGTTTGAGCTTTTGGGCTTTCTATTTGGGCTCTCTGGGGACCGTTTGTGATTTTGGGCTCTCTGGGGATAGTTTGTGATTTTGGGCTCCTGGGATAGTAGAAGCGCTTCATCTCCTTACTGAGTCAGATGAACTCATGGATAAAAATGTTATGTCTCTGTGTGCAGTATGAAGGGAGTTGTAGGTTATTTCTGGCGCCATTGCTAACTAGCATTAGCATGACTGGAAGCTCATAATAACCATGGTCCTTGCTCTAGCATTTGTTTGTGTGTACATGGTGGGCTTTGGCTATACAGTGTCACCCACTGCCCAGTCAAGTTTAGCAACCACCACTAGTGTGTAGGGAGACTCACTGGCCATGTCCACAATGCTGTTGACCAGCTCCTCCTTGTCAGTGGTGACCTGTTTGAGCTGGGGCAGACACACAAACAACTCCAGCAGCACGTCCTCCTGCTCACTCATGTCCTTCAGCTGGGATACACTGGGGACAACACACACAGGCAGTCAGTCAGAGAGGGATATGGTGGGACAGATGGATGAAATCATACCTTGAAGGCAGAACCCAGTGTGTCAGAGTGAGCAATGAGCTGTCGCCCACTCTCAGCTATGATGTGGGAGTGCCCCAAGGGTCAATACTAGGGCCCCTCCTGTTCAGCCTGTAAATTAATGATCTGCCTGTACTGGGTCTGAAGTTCAAATGTATGCAGATGATACAGTGCTATATGTGCATGCAAAGAGCAAACAACAAGCTACACAAGAACTCACTACTGTAATGGTCCAGGTGACAAAGTGGCTCAGTGACTCATGTTTGCATCTCAATGTGGGAAAAAAAAGTCTGCATGTTCTTCACAAAGAGGGCAACAGATGCTACTGAGCCAGATGTCTATGTGTCAGGGGAGAAGCTCCGGGTGGTATCTGATTTGAAGTACCTTGGCATCATACTTGATTCCAACCTCTCTTATAAAAAGTAGGTGAACAAGGTAACTCAAATAACCAAATTCAACTTAGCGAATTCGCGATTCATGCGAAATTGTTTGACTACGGAGGTAGCAAAACTGTACTTCAAATCTATGATACTCCCCCACTTAACATACTGCTTGACTAGTTGGGCCCAAGCTTGATGTACAACATTAAAACCTATTCAGTCTGTCTACAAACAGGCTCTCAAAGTGCTTGATAGGAAGCCGAATAGCCATGATCACTGTTACATCCTCAAAAAGCATGAGCTCAGCCTCCCGGGTGGCGCAGTGGTTAAGGGCGTTGTACTGCAGCGCCAGCTGTGCCACCAGAGACTCTGGGTTCGCGCCCAGGCACCGTCGCAACCGGCCGCGACCGGGAGGTCCGTGGGGCGACGCACAATTGGCCCAGCGTCGTCCGGGTTAGGGAGGGCTTGGTCGGTAGGGATATCCTTGACTCATCGCGCACCAGCGACTCCTGTGGCGGGCCGGGGGCATTGCACGCTAACCAGGTGCACGGTGTTTCCTCCGGCTGGCCTCCGGGTTGGATCCGCGCTGTGTTAAGAAGCAGTGTGGCTTGGTTGGGTTGTGTATTGGAGGACACATGACTTTCAACCTTTGTGTCTCCTGAGCCCGTATCGGAGGACACATGACTTTCAACCTTCGTCTCTCCCGAGCCCGTATTGAGCCCGTATCGGAGGACGCATGACTTTCAACCTTCGTCTCTCCCGAGCCCGTATGGGAGTTGTAGCGATGAGACAAGATAGTAGCTACTAAACAATTGGATACCACGAAATTGGGGAGAAAAATGGGGTAAAATTCAACAACAACAAAAAAAGCATGAGCTCCTGAGTTGGGAAAATCTTGTGCAATGAACTGATCCATGTCTTGTATTCAAGATCCTAAATGGCCTGGCTCCTCCTCCACTCAGTACTTTTATTAAACAGAAAACCCAAACCCATGGCAGCAGATCCACAAGGTCTGCCATGAGAGGTGACTGTATAGTTCCTATAAGGAAAAGCACCTTTAGTAAATCCACTTTCTCTGTGAGAGCTTCCCATGTCTGGAATACACTGCCATCAGACACAAACAACTGCACCACCCGATCACACCTTCACAAAAAACATGAAGACATGGCTAAAGGCCAATCAGACGTGAACATAATCACCATCTTTGTATTGCCTTTTCCATGTTGTCTGTAGCTTGTGAGGTGTGGAAACACTGTTGCTTTTACATATTTTGTTTAGTTGCTTTCTGTGATGTGTTGCTTTGTCTGCGTGCTACGTGTTGCTTGTCCTATGTTGCTTTGTCTGCGTGCTACTTTGTTGCTTGTCCTATGTTGCTTTGTCTGCGTGCTACGTGTTGCTTGTCCTATGTTTCTCTGTCTGCGTGCTACGTGTTGCTTGTCCTATGTTGCTTTGTCTGCGTGCTACGTGTTGCTTGTCCTATGTTGCTTTGTCTGCGTGCTACGTGTTGCTTGTCCTATGTTGCTTTGTCTGCGTGCTACGTGTTGCTTGTCCTATGTTGCTTTGTCTGCGTGCTACGTGTTGCTTGTTCTATGTTTCTCTGTCTGCGTGCTACGTGTTGCTTGTCCTATGTTGCTTTGTCTGCGTGCTACGTGTTGCTTGTCCTATGTTGCTTTGTCTGCGTGCTACGTGTTGTTTGTTATAGGTCTCTGTCTGCGTGCTACGTGTTGCTTGTTATACATTTTTCTGTCTGCGTGCTACGTGTTGCTTGTCCTATGTTGCTTTGTCTGCGTGCTACGTGTTGCTTGTCCTATGTTGCTTTGTCTGCGTGCTACGTGTTGTTTGTTATATGTTTCTCTGCCTGTGTGCTACGTGTTGCTTGTCATATGTTTTTCTGCCTGCGTGCTACGTGTTGCTTGTCCTATGTTGCTTTGTCTGCGTGCTACGTGTTGCTTGTCCTATGTTGCTTTGTCTGCGTGCTACGTGTTGCTTGTCCTATGTTGCTTTGTCTGCGTGCTACGTGTTGCTTGTTCTATGTTTCTCTGTCTGCGTGCTACGTGTTGCTTGTCCTATGTTGCTTTGTCTGCGTGCTACGTGTTGCTTGTCCTATGTTGCTTTGTCTGCGTGCTACGTGTTGTTTGTTATAGGTCTCTGTCTGCGTGCTACGTGGTGATTGTTCTATTTTTCTCTGCCTGCATGCTACTTGTTCTGTTTGTCCGCATGCTATGTGTTGCTTGTTAATACATTTCTCTGTCTACGTACTGTGTTGCTTGTTCTATGTTTCTCTGTCTGCATGCTACTTGTTCTGTTTCTCTGTCTGCGTGCTACGTGTTGCTTGTCAATACATTTCTCTGTCTGCGTGCTACGTGTTGCTTGTTCTATGTTTCTCTGTCTGCATGCTACTTGTTCTGTTCTCTGTCTGCGTGGTACATGTTGCTTGTTCTATGTTTCTCTGTCTGCGTGCTACGTGTTGCTTGTTCTATGTTTCTCTGTCTGCGTGCTAAATGTTTGCTTGTCCTATCGTTGCTCTGTCTGCTTGTTGCTTGGTATATATTTCTCTGTCTGCGTGCTACGTGTTGCTTGTTATATGTTTCTCTTTCTGCATGCTACGTGTTGCTTATTCTATGTTTCTCTGTCTGCATGCTACTTGTTCTGTTGCTCTGTCTGCCTGTTGCTTGTTATATGTTTATCTGTGTGCGTGCTACGTGTTGCTTGTTCTATGTTTCTTTGTCTGCATGCTACTTGTTCTGTTCCTCTGTCTGTGTGCTACGTGTTGCTTATTCTATGTTTCTCTGTCTGCATGCTACTTGTTCTGTTGCTCTGTCTGCCTGTTGCTTGTTATATGTTTCTCTGTCTGCGTGCTACGTGTTGCTTGTTCTATGTTGCTCTTTCTGCATGCTAGGTGTTGCTTGTCATATGTTGCTCTGAATGTGCTTAATTCTCATCGTTTGTCTGTATTGATATTGTCATTGCTTTTAATATCCTGCCCAGGGACTGCGGTTGAAAATTAGCCGGCTGGCTAAACTGGCACTTTTACTGAAACGTTGTCCCTGTAAAAATAAAAATAACTAACAAACATGGGAGAGAGAGGAAAGCGCTAATATTAGGTTGATGTGGGATTAAGTGATTGGAACCCAAACGTGAAGGTTCAGAATTGGAAGACAATATAACTTTATTGTCCAAACAAGATGGAATATCCCTGATTGATCATTGGCTGTCAAGGTATAGGAGGACTGGCTCATTGAAATGGATGAAATGGAATTCATGGAACAAAGTCAAACATGTGGTTTCCATATGTTTGATAGCATTCCAGCCATTACAATGAGCCTGTCCTCCTATAGCTCCTCCCACCAGCCTCCACTGAAACCTATATACACATCATTATATCTAAACGTTTCTTTGAGTCCTGTCCTCATACGTTACATTTGGACTCAACGGCCCAAAACGTGGTTGACGTATTAAACTCCAGTGGCAGAATGCACATACCTCATTTCAGACAGCTCAGGAAATGTGTCAGGAATCTCAGGCATCTTGTACATGTGGCCGTTCAACCCAGCCTGTTGCAGACAGAGTGATATCACGTCTTATGTAGCTAACCAACACACAAAACAAGTAGCTAAGCACTTGACCATCACAGCAGTACTCCAGTACAGAAGCTCTAGTCCGCAGGTGACTGACAGGCCTCAGTGCCTGGCAACAGTTGTTAAGGTATTGTGTGCTTAAGAATGGTGGTGAGGTGTTTTGAAAATAAAGTATAATATAATAGATGCCCCCAATGATTCTAACTAGAAGAATAGGTCAGTCTGTGGTAGAGGTCGACCGATTATGATTTTTCAACGCCGATACCGATACCGATTATTGGAGGACCAAAAAAGCCGATACAGATTAATCGGACGATTTGTATTTATTTATTTGTAATAATGACAATTACAACAATACTGAATGAACACTTATTTTAACTTAATATAATACATCAATAAAATCAATTTAGCCTCAAGTAAATAATGAAACATGTTCAATTTGGTTTAAATAATGCAAAAACAAAGTGTTGGAGAAGAAAGTAAAAGTGCAATATGCGCTATGTAAGAAAGCTAACGTTTCAGTTCCTTGCTCAGAACATGAGAACATATGAAAGCTGGTGGTTCCTTTTAACAAGAGTCTTCAATATTCCCAGGTAAGAAGTTTTAAGTTGTATTTATTATAGGAATTATAGGACAATTTCCCTCTATACCATTTGTATTTCATTAACCTTTGACTATTGGATGTTCATATAGGCACCCTAGTATTGCCAGTATAACAGTATAGCTTCTGTCCCTCTCCTCGCTACTCCCTGGGCTCGAACCAGCAACACAACGACAACAGCCACCATCGAAGCAGCGTTACCCATGCAGAGCAAGGGGAACAAATGCTAGAAGGCTCAGAGCGAGTGACGTTTGAAACGCTATTAGCGCACGCTAACTAGCTAGCCATTTCACTTCGGTTACACCAGCCTCATCTCGAGAGTTGATAGGTTTGAAGTCATAAACAGCGCAATGCTTGACGCACAACGAAGAGCTGCTGGCAAAACGCACGAAAATGCTGCTTCTGCCTACCACCGCTCAGTCAGATACTTAGATACTTGTATGCTCAGTCAGATTATATGCAACGCAGGACACGCTAGATAATATCTAGTAATATCATCAACCATGTGTAGTTAACTAGTGGTTATGATTGATTGTTTTTTATAAGATAAGTTTAATGCTAGCTAGCAACTTACCTTGGCTTACTACATTTGTGTAACAGGCAGTCTCCTTGTGGAGTGCAACGAGAGAGAGGCAGGTCGTTATTGCGTATGATTAGTTAACTGTAAGGTTGCAAGATTGAATCCCCCGAGCTGACAAGGTGAAAATCTGTCGTTCTGCCCCTGAACAAGGCAGTTAACCCACCGTTCCTAGGCCGTCATTGAAAATAAGAATGTGTTCTTAACTGACTTGCCTAGTTAAATAATGGTATATAAAAAAACAACATTATTTTTATTTATATATTTTTTTTAATCGGCGCCCAAAAATACTGATTTCCGATTGTTATGAAAACTTGAAATCGGCCCTAATTAAATCGGCCATTCCGATTAATCGGTCGACCTCAAGTCTGTGGGTATTTGTCTGTCCTGATGAAACATTGCTACATTAAACCTCTTGGGGTGTCTAAACTGCATGCCAAGTAGTCTCCTTAACTTATACATTTAGGTATTATGTGAGTCAGTATTAGCCAGATATCTACTGGGTAAACAACACTTCAATGAAGCTGTGGTAGTGCGTTTACCTGGGAGTCTGCGGTGGGTACGGGGAGAGGCAGGTCGGTGATGAGGCTGTAGACAGGGGCTGCTGCCCAGGGAGGGCAGTGACCGTGAGCTCCCTCTACACCCGCGTGGGGCATGGGGGGCAGGGTGGGGCCCACGGGGCGCAGCCCGTAGTGGAAGCTCTGTGTGGGGTAGGGAGGCATCCCCGACGGCTTGTACATGTTACTGCACCAGAGAGAGAGAGAGATGGCAGGGAGGAAAGATGGGAGAAACAGAAACAGAAAGCTGATGAGAATGGGCTCCCTTTGTGAAGAAACTGTACTCAGTTAAATGACACTAGTCACTGAGCTAGTCTTTCTGCCTCCTTGTATCCTTTACTGTAAAGCTATGGCAGTTATTATGGCTGTCTCATGTGACTTTGTACACCTTTTGATCGTCCTTTCATTGCGTATTACACGCAACCCAAAGAATTTGCCTTCAACGGCCAACAAAGGATTACATGATGACATGTTATGTGTGTGTGTGTTACTGACTAAGGGAAGCCGGTGGGGCCAGACGTCAGGACCGGTGGACTCTTCCAGAACTCATCCAGGAGACTCTGGATGACTTTGCCCAGGTCTGAGTGCATTCCAAACTGAGAACAAATTAACATAGGCCTGTTAGCTTCATGACAAGCACATGAATACCAGATGTTTGCATCCATGTCAACACCTGCCCTTATACAGACAATGAACTAGTAACAAAACAAGTATAAATACCTAGAGAAAAACATCAAATGGCTACCATTCAGATCACCACAGATTTAGCTTCCCTTGTCACTTGTATGGTTGACATAGACCTAAATAACATATCTAGTTGAGAAGGACTTACATTGGTAATGAGGGGGCTGGTAACCATGGTGCCATTGTTGCTGTCTACCAGGTGATGTCCTACTGGAGGGTACACACTGACTACTGGTTTCTCCTGGGGAAACTGAGGCGGAAGCAAGCTGGAGAGGACGAGGAAGAGAAGAGGGAGATGGGGGGAGAAAGGTCATTGAAAGTGATAGTAGCCTATGAGTTCTGAGGGTTTGAGTCCTATTGATCCTGCAAGAAATAAATCAACAAGTCAGACATAGCCAAGTAAATGGAAGATTAACCCAGCTGTACTGTAAACCAATGGCAGGATGAGCTATTGGGGTTTACACACATGTTGACACTGAGGGGACAACATGCTCATTTGTTGATGCTAAAACGTAAACATGTATTCATCTGTTAATGCTAACTCTGTAAACGTGCAGCTCACTCACATGTTGACGCTGATGGTTGAGTTGTTGACTGTGAAAGGGATTCTGTACTCCACATCTTTCTGGATCTCGGCTAAGCTGTAGGAGAAGAAAACCGAAACATATAACGTTAGATACAAACCAGTTTATCCACCTTACACACAATACTTTGACACGTCAATCCAAAACGTATTTAGCTAGCTAGAATATTGAAAAATATAGTGACACACGTATACATTAGACATATTGTTCATATCACCTATAAAGTTAGGCTGACTATCTAGAAGAGCGCTGAGGGGCACCTCTCTCTAATGTTACTTGTAAACAATATATAATACTTTAATCTGATCTAGTCCCATCAACTGTCGGGGTTGCGATAGGGGCACTAACGTTAGCTAGCTAGACATCGCACGATACACACTAATTACACCTTGTGACAACGCTTTAAATAGTAGCAAATACTTTAGCTAGCTATCAAGGCTGACAAGCCACGGATTAGCCATAACTAGCTAGTTAGCATTGATAGTACTTGATGTTGATTTACCTGGAGTGGGCAGCTTTGAGAGACTCGATCTGCCGTTGTCTTTGTTGCTGCAAGCTATTAAGAGGTGGGAGAGGTCCGGAACCCTTGGATGAGGGGAAAAGCCAGTTCATCCTATTCTGGCTGGGCACGAGCTTGAACTTAATGACTAGCTAGCTAATGAATGAATAAATCACTATCCAGCCTCAACAAGAACAGACGAGAGAGACAAGGGAAGGAGAAAACCCCGTCGAGATGTAGCCAATATTCGCTAGCCTGTACCTTCGAGCTACTTGCACAGCGATAACTTTCGGTATGGCATATCTTAGATGGTCGTAAAAAATAACTATTCAATTTCTCCGCTTGAAGCATTTATCCAAAATTGGCACTGTCATTCTTGGTAAGCTTAGTAGCTACCGAGCACATAAACGGATAATAGGAAGACAACAACCCTCGTTGTGTACGAGCATGATTAAGTAGTTTGCGTACTACCTCACTGTACACAAAGAAACCAGGAAGGCAAATGTACAAGTATTTTTTGGGGAAAATAACTAACTATACTGAAACATATGTTTAAAAGGAATGAAATTGTTCTCAATACTGTTGTGACAAATGTAACATAATTGTAATGTTTTTTTTTTACATTCTCCGCATCAGGAGTTGAGAGGTCAATGCGCATACTTCAATGACGTCACCATTTGTTTTACAGTTTGTACCACAGCATTCCTATGGTTTCTACTGTCACTACAAATAACATCGATTGGGCAATATGGGAAAAAATATTCTAGAAGATTTAAGAACTGCACCTCTAATTAAATTAACGTTACTTTATCATGACCTGGTGAAAGAATATATTGCATGTTTTCACTCTTATATAAGCCTAATGATAAAGTAAATACCATGATAACAGCCGGCACATAAACGTTACGATACCACCTACTATTGCCATTACATGTAGTCCACACATACCAGTCATGATCAGTATTCTTGTTTGATTTACACAAACTAAATCTAACCACTCTGTGTAACGGTGAGAAACCAGTTAATAACATGAACATCCATGTACCAAATAAGTTAATATTAACAATATGAAGAGCAAACCACTCTGATCATATTCCCTCCCTCTATGCTCCACAAGGAAGCAAAGAACGGTCATCAATGGCAGAAAGCGGATGAACTAAATCATTACTCAAAGCCCGCTTCGCGCTCAGAAGGGAATATCGCATCTCATCATCGTGGGTTGCGAAGTCGAACACTTTAGAAACACATTTCTCAAGTCAAGAACTATAGAAATGATCCCTGAAAGTATAGTCTTAAATAAGTTGAGGGCGAGCGAGGGTAGCCTCTGTTGGAGCTGTTATTCTCACTAACGGTTTCCCACGTACAACGAGCACACTATATAGTACCATGTGGCCGAAATCATGCTTATCGGGCTACTTTTCATCAATAGGTCACATAAGGAATCCGTTATTGTCGTGTTTTATGCCCAAGAAAGATTCATAAAATACATGTTCAAGTTGCTCCACAATAGAACTTTGCAAATGAGGGAGGTGCCAGAAGGTAGTCATTGCAGTTTTTATGGGACTGGCATTGGCTGAAAAAGTCAATGGCCTACAGTAGAGCAAATACAAGAAAAACATTTTTAGAAATCAAATGTAATTGAAAAGGTAAGAGTTCTGACTGGATTAAAATCACATATCTCTCATACAACGTCATAGCAAGGCTAACAGGAACATGAAACAGTATTGAAACCAACTGTGTTGTGTAATGGTGATAAAACTATTCAATAACCTGAACTAGAATCCATGTACCAAATAAGTTAATATTAACAATATAAAGACCAAACCACTCTGATCATATTCCCTCCCTCAATGCTCCACAAGGAAGCAAAGAACGGTCATCAATGGCAGAGAGCAGATGAACTGAATCATTACTCAAAGCCCGCTTCGCGCTCAGAAGGGAATATCGCATCTCATCATCGTGGGTTGCGAAGTCGAACACTTTAGAAACACATTTCTCAAGTCAAGAACTATAGAAATGATCCCTGAAAGTATAGTCTTAAATAAATTGAGGGCGAGCGAGGGTAGCCTCTGTTGGAGCTGTTATTCTCACTAACGGTTTCCCACGTACAACGAGCACACTATATAGTACCATGTGGCCGAAATCATGCTTATCGGGCTACTTTTCATCAATAGGTCACATAAGGAATCCGTTATTGTCGTGTTTTATGCCCAAGAAAGATTCATAAAATACATGTTCAAATTGCTCCACAATAGAACTTTGCAAATGAGGGAGGTGCCAGAAGGTAGTCGTTGCAGTTTTTATGGTACTGGCATTGGCTGAAAAAGTCAATGGCCTACAGTAGAGCAAATACAAGAAAAAAACATTTTTAGAAATCAAATGTAATTGAAAAGGTAAGAGTTCTGACTGGATTAAAATCACATATCTCCTATACAACGTCATAGCAAGGCTAACAGGAACTGTAGAAAAGGCCCATGGAGTTGGTGGAATAATCCTTTAGTTCATTGCCATTTACTCAGCTGGGCCAGGGGCGCCAGGTGGAAATGTCCGACAGATCTCAACTCCATAAAAGGAGGAAATTGCCATCGCCTGATCTCGCTGCTTTCTCTTTCTTAACACCATCTGATCCAGAAGTTCTGTGCGTCCATGAATCCACGTAAATCCACCGATGAACTACCTTTCATCTGAATTATCTGTGGCGATCGGGAGAGTGGGCCATTCAGTTATTGTTTATAGTTATCACCGGGTTGCGAAGTCGCACGCTTCAAAACATATTGTGTAATGTGAATTGTCAATGATTACGTCCCTACGGATCCTCATAGGCCAATTATGCAATCGATATGGTTCATGTGTAAAATTAAGTATATGGACACATGAAGACAATTGAAAGAGTGAAATGAGAAACGTCATTGTTGCTAACTGATTGACTTTGATAACGGGGATTATAGATTGTATTGTATTCACTGTTTGTATTCTTTCATGATTTATGATAAATAGTTCAGCCTAAATGACTCCGGATGATTACTATTGACTTAATGAACTGGACTGTTGAATTCCCTAAAATGTTAATAATGAATGATATGATTTGATCTTTGATTATGAATTTGATTGGATACATGTTATCTGTTTTTTGTGATGCAGCACAGACTAAAAAGTGAATATACCACTTTATGGTTAAAGAAAAACATTTTTAGTCTCATCCATTCCTGTCACCTGACACGTGACCACCTGTTCACCTTCACTGTCAAGTCATCCTACCTGTCCAGCTACCCACACATATTCCACTAATCTTTCAGGAACATTAAACAGTATTGAAACCAACTGTGTTGTGTAATGGTGATAAACTATTTAATTACCTGAACTAGAATCGATTTACCAAATAAGTTAATATTAACAATATGAAAAGCAAACCACTCTGATCATATTCCCTCCCTCAATGCTCCACAAGGAAGCAAAGAACGGTCATCAATGGCAGAGAGCGGATGAACTGAATCATTACTCAAAGCCCGCTTCGCGCTCAGAAGGGAATATCGCATCTCATCATCGTGGGTTGCGAAGTCGAACACTTTAGAAACACATTTCTCAAGTCAAGAACTATAGAAATGATCCCTGAAAGTATAGTCTTAAATAAATTGAGGGCGAGCGAGGGTAGCCTCTGTTGGAGCTGTTATTCTCACTAACGGTTTCCCACGTACAACGAGCACACTATATAGTACCATGTGGCCGAAATCATGCTTATCGGGCTACTTTTCATCAATAGGTCACATAAGGAATCCGTTATTGTCGTGTTTTATGCCCAAGAAAGATTCATAAAATACATGTTCAAGTTGCTCCACAATAGAACTTTGCAAATGAGGGAGGTGCCAGAAGGTAGTCGTTGCAGTTTTTATGGGACTGGCATTGGCTGAAAAAGTCAATGGCCTACAGTAGAGCAAATACAAGAAAAAAACATTTTTAGAAATCAAATGTAATTGAAAAGGTAAGAGTTCTGACTGGATTAAAATCACATATCTCTATACAACGTCATAGCAAGGCTAACAGGAACTGTGAAAAGTATTGCCCATGGAGTTAATGGTGGAATAAAACTTTAGTTCAATAACCATTTACTCAGAATGGGCCAGGGGCGCCAATGGAAATGTCCGACATATTCAACAATCCATAAAAGGAGGAAATTGCCATCGCCTGATCTATTCGCTGCTTTCTCAGTGCTTAACACCATCTGATCCAGAAGTTCTGTGCGTCCATGAATCACGATAAATCCACCGACTCTTACCTTTCATCTGAATTATCTGTCGCGATCAGGAGAGTGGGCCATTCAGTTATTGTTTATAGTCATCACCGTGGAGCGCGGCTTGGAGCGCACGCTTCAAACATATTGTGTAATGTGAATTGTCAATGATTACTCAAAGCCCGCTTCGCGCTCAGAAGGGAATATCGCGTCCCTACGGATCCTCATAGGCCAATTATGCAATCGATATGGTTCATGTGTATGGAAATTAATTATATGGACACATGAAGACAATTGAAAGTAGTGAAATGAGAAACGTCATTGTTTATAACTGATTGACTTTGATAATAGGGATTATAGATTGTATTGTATTCACTGTTTGTATTCTTTCATGATTTATGATAAATAGTTACGAGCCTAAATGACTCGCAATGATTACTATTGACTTAATGAACTGGACTGTTGAATTCCAAATTATGTTAATAATGAATGATATTTTGATCTTTGATTATGAATTTGATTGGATACATGTTATCTGTTTCCTTTGTGATGCAGCACAGACTACTCAGTGAATATACCACTTTATGGTTAAAGGAATTCCTGCCTCAGTCTCATCCATTCCTGTCACCTGACACGTGACCACCTGTTCACCTTCACTGTCAGTCATCCTACCTGTCCAGCTACCCACACAGATTCCACTAATCTTTCAGGAACATTAAACAGTATTGAAACCAACTGTGTTGTGTAATGGTGATAAACTATTTAATTACCTGAACTAGAATCCATGTACCAAATAAGTTAATATTAACAATATGAAAAGCAAACCACTCTGATCATATTCCCTCCCTCAATGCTCCACAAGGAAGCAAAGAACGGTCATCAATGGCAGAGAGCGGATGAACTGAATCATTACTCAAAGCCCGCTTCGCGCTCAGAAGGGAATATCGCATCTCATCATCGTGGGTTGCGAAGTCGAACACTTTAGAAACACATTTCTCAAGTCAAGAACTATAGAAATGATCCCTGAAAGTATAGTCTTAAATAAATTGAGGGCGAGCGAGGGTAGCCTCTGTTGGAGCTGTTATTCTCACTAACGGTTTCCCACCTACAAAGAGCACACTATATAGTACCACGTGGCTGAAATCATGCTTATTGGGCTATAACAGTTGTTATACCCATGAAAATGTCACAAAATACATGTTCAAGTTGCCCAAAATAGAACTTGGCAGATGAGGGAGGTGCCAGAGGGAAATGATGCAGTTTTTAGGGGACTGCTATTGGCTGAGAACATCAGTGGCCCACAATAGAGAAAATATAATTTAGATATAACATGTAATTGAACAATTTGAGTTCTGACTGGATTGGTATGATGAATGGAGATTGCTTTGTAATACATTTCTTATTTATATTTCCTTGGGCTCCCGAGTGGCGCAGCAGTCTAAGGCACGCTATCTAAGTGCTAAGCGCTCAACTTCGTCCGGGTTAGGGAAGGGTTTGTCCGGGTAGGCTTAAAAAGCATTACCACATTTGACATTTAACAGCATTGAACCCAGTTGAACTATTTTCATGAAATAATTACTGCCATCCAGATGTTTGGTAATAGTGTAAACCTTACGATTCATTCGACATTTAACAATAATTAGACTAACCACTCTGATCATATTCCCTCCCTCAATGCTCCACAAGGAAGCAAAGAACGGTCATCAATGGCAGAAAGCAGATGAACTGAATCATTACTCAAAGCCCGCTTCGCGCTCAGAAGGGAATATCGCATCTCATCATCGTGGGTTGCGAAGTCGAACACTTTAGAAACACATTTCTCAAGTCAAGAACTATAGAAATGATCCCTGAAAGTATAGTCTTAATTTAACTGTGGGCGAGCAAGGGAAGTCTATGTTGCGACAAGCATTTCAACTAACGGTTTAATTCATATAAATTGTCATTGTCTGCGAGATTTACAGAGGTAAATATACACTCGTTCTTGGACACACAATATTCTTGATAAAATGTACGCCAAATACTATAATTAGATCTAAAAATGGATTAATATTCTGTGAATGTCAGTACCCACAATACATTGCTGGTAACAAGCACTGTTGACTGTGGCGGCAGAGCTGAGCTGGAGGTCAACTTTATACAATGATGTACTTGTTCTTTGTAAATTTAAAACATGACCATATTGAAAAATGTGTTTACATATGTGTATTTTTTTCGCGTTATTATAGTGAAATCTGCACGAGAAGTTTCGAAGACATTATATTTACATGGTGGAATCGATTGATGAGCGTACTGGTGCGTTGGGGAGAAGTGTCCTGACGAAATCATAAGAACGCATTTCTAGTTCCACTTTTCAAAAGAATGGCGCGCTACGCCACAAATTGATCTGCTTTGCGAAATAACAGCACAATAACATTAATGTAAAGATATGATAAAATAAGTAAAAACGCATTCATTAAAGAATTGTTAAACGTAGCTGGCTACACAAGCTGGTGTCACGGCCGTAATTATATAAATACGTTTTAATGTGTCAACCTGGCAAAACTTGAGTTACGTTATCTGACACAGTGAGAGGCAAGGAATTTGCGTTAGCTAGCCAACTAACAGCTACATCTAATTTTTCGCTGAACTTACCAGCAGCCACAGGAAACTGCTAAGGACGCTCATAATAATATCTAGAACGACGAATTGAATGACAGCAACCCCATGGGAACCGTGTGAGTCCACTCACTCCGCTCAATTACTACCACAAGCCCGTCCTCCCCAATTCAGATGCCAGCAGCTCATAGCTAGCATTCGCAGTGCTCAGTTGATGAAATGAAAATAAACAAACTGCAGTCTTTAAAAAAAAACATACAATTTGATGATTGAAAATGTAGCTACCCAGCGCTGCCAAATAAAGTTATATCGTTTATGTCGCAGGTGCATGTCAGCTGATAATACAACTTTTGCGGTGAAAAAATGCCCGCGTGCGCATGTCCATTCTATGTTGTTGGCTGAAAAAAACAAATACAGTATGCTATTATGCTAAACAGCCTCTGTTTCATTCAAAAGTCTTTATTCGTGCATTCATCACACTTTTCACTTGCATTCTGTCAAGGTCTTTTCACACCAACAATACACTTCACCGCTTGGTTGAGGGAATGGTCTAGAAATGTTTTTATATGTTCAATAGCGTCTAATATAATGCAAATACGCAGAGTAACTATAAACCAGTTAAGTCAAACCATTTAAGTTATTTAATATTCAAACTAAATACAGAGATACACCTTGAATCCTTGAACAAAATTAAATCACTATCATGCTTACTTACTGGTCAAAACTTAAAATCAAAACGTCTGCTCATAATATTGCTGTTCGGTAGATTTATATTACAAACAGATTAATAATTCAATAAATAAATATTATCATTACCAATTGAGGTGAAATGTTGGTCAATTACATAGTGAATCAAGGAAACCTAGGTTTCACAGTACACTGGGAGGAGGGCAGGTCAGCAATTTGCTTTCCGAAAAGGTACATTTTCAACGAAATTTGTTGCTGGAATGGAATTCGTTTTGACAGGAAGACATGTAGAAAACAAGGCACACATGAAAAAAAGTTAGACCTCTTCCCCGCCTAATCATTACAAGCGTAACACACACAACAGACAGAAGACAAGGAGTCTTAAAGGAATATCATGATCTTGCTCTCTCTTTCTCTCTCTCATTTGGAAGATCATCAATTGCAAGCATTTCAAAAACATACTACTATTGCTTCATTGTAGAATTCATTGCATTTGTAGGCTATGTATTGATCTTTATTATCTAGTCAGATGACCAAACCTGCTGCTGAATATATGCAAGTAGGCCTGTGTAAACTGGGAAAAAACATGACTAGAAAAATACAGGATTAAGACATTAAGATTTCAGATTCTCTTCCTTCTCCCATACCTTTCACTGGTAAAGGCATTTGATACAGATACTACACTTGACCATGCAGGCTCTTACTGTAATGTAAGTCACAGTCTTTATTTGACCATGATTATATATTATTATATTACAAACCTGTCATTTTTCTGTGCTTTTCAAATGTTTGGTGAGTACTGCTTAAATACTAGGAGCAGTAATGTAGGCTATACATCACTGGCCTACTTGCAATGGGAGGAAAATGGATTGCGGAATTGATCCACGATTGGATAAACTGGAGAACTGAAACCAATGACATGTCTGTTGCAAAACGTCAGCTTCTCTGCATGCTAGTGGAGGGGCTGGTGGCTGAGAACGTAGACTTAAAACCACAATGTTCCCCTGCAGATTGTTCATTGAATCCTTCACCTCCTGTCCCCCTCCATCTCTTTTCCTTGTCTTCATCCCCACCTTCATCATCCTATTCTCCTCATCTTCCTCCTCATCTTCATCCTCCTCTTCCTCTTCTCATCATCCTCTTCCTCCTTCTTTAAACCCTAGCCTGGAACCTCCTCTAGAGTTGGCGGACCTGTTTCCTGGCCTCGGCACGCAGGCAGATGGGGAAGGAGGCATGTTGTTTCCTGTTCACCTGGTAAACAATGACAATGGTACCATTAAACAGGGAATTTAGCCGGGATGCAGGATATAGACTAATACACAGGACTGTGCTTATTTCTTATAGCCTGGTCCCAGATCTGTTTTATGCTGTCTTTCCAACTCCTATGGTCATTGTTTGGTGTTAGTTGTCAAGGCAGCACGAACAGATCTGGGGCCAGACTATATTTCTTGTAACAATACTGGAAGAGATTGTAGGGTATTTTAAGTTATTATCATTGGATACTTGCATAGATGGACCATAGTCCTGATATGCTTCTGTAGGTGATCTGAAAGGACTTGATTGGTCTTAAAGTGATATTGTGTCAATCTATCCAGATCTTTTAAGTATAAAGGGAATAGGTCAGAGGTCATAGGTCATCGAGACAGACAGAGCTGCGTTTCGCAGGTCCATTGAGAATAGGTCAGAGGTTATAGGTCATCGAGACAGACAGAGCTGCGGTTCGCAGATCCATTGAGAAGAGGTCAGAGGTTATAAATCAAATGAAAATCAGATTTGATTAGGTCAGAGGTTATAGGTCATAGATGAGATAAGAGATGAGTGGATTGTGGGTAATACTTAGCTGCCAGCTAGCTCCTTCTTCATACAGGACTTGAAGGAAGTGAATCGCTCTGCGGTTTTGTAGCCCTGGGGTTTGTGAGCAGCAGAGTGGAAGAAACAGATAGGGTGGGAAAAGCGATAAGGAGAGAGGAGATAGAAGGAAGGGGTATTGGGATGCTGTTAGTCAAAAGGGAAGCCAGGACGACGAGGCCAAGAGAAATTGAACAGTAATATTTCAGACTCAAGACCCCATGCATAGGACATCAACGTAGGACTCGTTCAAGGGCGATTGATTGGCGTAGTATTAGAATTAATTCATACCTATTTCCTGATTATGCAACTGTCATGTGTAGGGCCTAGGAGTTTTCTCTGACCACATGCCTTATCTGACTAGGAAAAACTCTGGGCCCTAGACATGATGACAATTGTAACTGTTTAACTTCACATACCACTAGGGGGCAGTAAAATACTTTGGAAGTGCAGGGAAGGTAGTCATTTACAACACTACAGACCTCCATATAACTGTGTAACTAGATTTGCTCTAGATAAAGATCTTAAAACTGTCACCACTTTTATGGCTGTCGACTAAAGTTAACAGTCAAAAGCTAGAATCAAATTACATTGTCCAAGTGTAACATAAAATAAAATGAGAGCATGTCAAATTTCTAGTGATGGAAAACCAAACTAGATCATTCTCACTTTCTCCCTATCTCTCACTCTTCATACCTCTCCTCCACCCCCCCTCTCTCTCTCTTCATCCTTCTCTCTCTCCCTCTCTCTATCCATCTTTCTTCTCTCGCCTTTCCCTCCCACCACCCCCTCTCTCTCACTCAAATTCTCCCTTCCCCTTTCTCTCTACCTCAGTCCTCCCCCCTCTCTCTGTCCCTACCCTCCCTCCGCGGTGCAGCCGGTCCTTCATAATGCCGATGAACTCCTTGTAGCTCAGCTGGTCGTCGTGGTCCACGTCAAAGATCTTGAAGATGGTGTGGACCAGGTGACGTGTCAGCTTCAGGCCCGTGGCCACGTACACAGCCCGCCCAAACTCATCTGAGAGAGAGAGAGAGAGAGAGCAGGGTGGGGGATATATAGAGGGGAGAGAGAGGGAGAAGGGGTGGGAAAGCAATAGAGGAAGACAGAGACAAGATACAGATGGGAGAGACAGGAAGAGAGGGGGATACAAAAAAGAGAACAAGACGGAGGAGAAAAGTAACCTACAGCCATTATTCACAAGAGACTATTGAGCGAAAGGGAAATATCTCCACAGATATGAAATCCTAAAATGGAGGCTTATACCTTGGCCAATGGAGCGACTGGCAAAGTTGTACATCTGCATGGCGATGGCAAAGTCCTCCAGGTTGTTGAGGAATTGGAAGAAGGAGCGGAACTCATCGAAGGTGATGCCCTGTGAAGTAAAAAGACAGGGGATCCCATATAAGTGTGACACACAGAGCAATCTTTAACGGACACAGAGTGACAGACAGCTCTTGCAGTTCTCGGAATAGGTGGGATGCTTCAAGCTCAAACCCATTGGTGATGATGGTCAAATTGGTGACGATGGTATGATCATGTGACCTTTGACCCATGCAACTTTGACCCCTTTGACTGTAGGGACTAGGCCTGGGAATGACACAACCATGCTACACATTTAATACGTTTGTGTATCAGCTATGAATGTCTTTCCTGAGTGGTTCCTTCTGCAGACGTTGTGAGAGCTGATCATCTGTGCAGCGCCACTGCAAAAATAGAGGTTCACAGGTTTCACAAGTTTCACAACACAAGGCTTTCTAGGATTTCATCCTTGAAAATCAACCAGAAGAGTCATGGGGCGGCACGCAATTGGCCCAGCGTCATCGGGTTAGGGGAGGGTTTGGCCCGGCAGGGATGTTCTTGTCCCATCGCGCACTAGCGACTCCTGTGGCGGGCCAGGCGCAGTGCACGCTGACCAGGTCGCCAGGTGTACAGTGTTTCCCCGACACATTGGTGTGGCTGGCTTCCGGGTTAAGCGGGCGTTGTGTCAAGAAGCAGTGCGGCTGTGTTGTGTTTCAGGGAGTACGCACGGCTCTCGACCTTCGCCTCTCCCGACTCCGTACGGGAGTTGCAGCGATGCGACAAGACTGTAACTACCAATTGGATACCAGGAAATTTGGGAGAAAAAGGGGTAATTAAAGAAGACCTATATTAGTTTGTGGTGGTCGTTCCATTGATCTAGCAGAGCTATTGGCTTTGATGGCTGGAGCCCAAGGTTCCACAAGAGGTGAAGGCGTGCTCTAGTGACCACCAATAGTCTGTCTGTAGGTCTGCATCACACTAAAACAAAGAATAAAAGAAAGGTATGAGACGCAGGAGGCTGGTCACACCTTAATTGGGGAGGACAGCCTCGTGGTAATGACTGGAGAAGAATCAGTGGAATGGTATCAAACATATGGTTTCCATGGTTTCTAGGTGTTTGATGCCATTCCATTTGCTCCGTTCCAGACATTATTTAGAGCCGTTCTCCCCTCAGCAGCCTCCACTGGGATGAGAGACTGTAAACGTGGCCTAGTGATGACAACACAGAGAGGCATTCTGAAGTGGTGACCAACACCAGTCTATTTCACATACACAATTTTGCTATGGAAACATCCTGGTGGGGGTTCTCTACAAGCCCGACCTGTGGAACTTCCTTCTTCCTTTTCCCCAAGTTTCCTCATTTTAAACACCCTTGGCTGAGGTTAAACCTCCCCATGTAATCTCCTTCACAAAACCAGTTAGCTAACACAGGTAGCCTGCTGCTGAGGTTAAACCTCCACAAGTAAACTCCTTCACAAAACCAGTTAGCTAACACAGGTAGCCTGCTGCTGAGGCTAGCAAACACAGACCAGTAGCGAACAATGCTCTCTAAATCAGCACAGTGTGTGTGGACAGACAGGGAAGTGTTTAACCGTCTGACTAACTAGGACCTGTTGGAACTTAAAGTGGGAGATATGTAACGATGTGGAAAATGCCTTAGACAAACAGAGTCTGTGTGCCAGTGTGTATCTGTCTGCGCGGTCAACAAAGCCATTCCGGGCGAGTGGCCCTTACCTGCCTGGTTCTCCTTTGATGCCCTGTGAACCCGATAGCCTCCATACAAACAGACAGGAGTCAGCCACCCCAGTGATACCTACAGACAGACTGGGCCATAGAGTAATCTAGAAAAGACTATTGGTGGTCACTGGAGCATGCCTTCACCTCCTGTGGAACCTTGGGCTCCAGCCTGCTAGCTCAATGGAACGACCACCGCTAACTAATGGATGTCTACATGTACGACACCGCAAAGCAACGGGCGTCCACGTTTCTTACTGAGACTTCTGATGAATGGATGAGTACGGCAGAATGCCTGGCTGACAGTGGACTTGTAGAACTGAGTGGGTTACCTAACGAGGCGTATTCAGGAAAACACCTGCATTAGAAGTAGACCTATAAGATGCAGGTCCACTAATTTCCTCAGTTAAAACTGTACGACCCACCAACAGAATGAGAAACTCATCTTGAGTGGGCTAATTGACTGAGCTGACTTGTAAATATTTTGACATGGTGTTTAGGTATGTATCAGCTTCTACCCCTAAGCCATAAGACTGCTAAACAATTCATCAAATACACACCCGGACTTTGTTTCTACACTGCTGCTACTCAGTGTTAATCATCTATGCAAAGTCACTTTAACCCTACCTACATGTACAAATGACCTGGACTAACCTGTACCCCGGCACATTGACTCTGTACCGGTACCTCCTGTATATGACCTCATTATTATCATTTTTATTGTGTTACTTTTTTTTTTTTTGCTTTAGTTGATTAATTATTTCAAAATGTTCTTAACACTATCTTCTCAAAACGGTATTGTTGGTAAGTAAGCATTTCACGGTAAGGTCGA
Source organism: Oncorhynchus masou masou (assembly GCF_036934945.1). Classification (NCBI taxonomy): domain Eukaryota; kingdom Metazoa; phylum Chordata; class Actinopteri; order Salmoniformes; family Salmonidae; genus Oncorhynchus; species Oncorhynchus masou. Next base: position 18,853,007 of record NC_088231.1, read on the forward strand.
CACCTGCTTAAATACCATTTGATTTGATTTGATCAGGCGTGGGTGGGTGGGTGAAGAACCAGGGGTCCGTTCAAAATGACTCAAGACAACAGTGAGGCAGAGCAGACAGGACGTGCTAAGAAGATGATTGGTCTCATCATTAGGGAATAGGGACAAACCTGTTGTCTCTTCCAGAGCGTGGAAAGATAAAACACAAGAAGAATGTTGCATGAACACGAGAACAAAACACTGCAGAACTTCATTGTCCATCTTCATGCAGCCTACGGTTGGTTAAATAACTTGGGAAGTTTTCGAAGCAAAGTGCAGTGTAGGCAGAAAATCCGTCTTGGCTGTGGGGCGTGTTGATGCGTATCCAAACCGATAGATTCACAACGTGCTGTTCATGCAGATCAAGGCTCTACTGTACATTACACACATTGATTTGCCATTAAGGGACGGAAAGTGTTGCAAAATATAATAACAATCGATCAGAGAAAAAAAAATGTAGGAGCAGAAAGTGCCAGTATACACACTTTACTTAAAAACGTCACTTTACACTGGATCCAACTCCAACTCTACATGAACACAACAAAGCGTTAGCTAGCGAGAGCCAGATAACTCAAAGACTTTGTATATGACACAGAGCACAACACACTGGCTTGTCGATCAATCAACAGTTATCACACCTAGGAGTAGGGCAATGGGGTCAGTGCCATTGAGAGCCAGTCAGTCAGTCAGTGAGTGAGTCAGAGCTGGCCCGTCAGATTACACTGGTCCTTACAACTGGCCTTCAGGTGTTGGCCCGTCAGATTACACTGGTCCTTACAACTGGCCTTCAGGTGTTGGCCCGTCAGATTACACTGGTCCTTACAACTGGCCTTCAGGTATTGGCCCGTCAGATTACACTGGTCCTTACAACTGACCTTCAGGTGTTGGCCCGTCAGATTACACTGGTCCTTACAACTGGCCTTCAGGTGTTGGCCCGTCAGATTACACTGGTCCTTACAACTGGCTGTCAGGTGTTGGCCCGTCAGATTACACTGGTCCTTACAACTTGCCTTCAGGTGTTGGCCCGTCAGATTACACTGGTCCTTACAACTGGCTGTCAGGTGTTGGCCCGTCAGATTACACTGGTCCTTACAACTGGCTGTCAGGTGTTGGCCCGTCAGATTACACTGGTCCTTACAACTGACCTTCAGGTGTTGGCCCGTCAGATTACACTGGTCCTTACAACTGGCCTTCAGGTGTTGGCCCGTCACATTACACTGGTCCTTACAACTGGCCTCCAGGTGTTGGCCCATCAGATTACAACTGGCCTTCAGGTGTTGGCCCGTCACATTACACTGGTCCTTACAACTGGCTGTCAGGTGTAAGTGTCAGATGTAACGGATTCACTATCTCTAGTTGATCTAACTGATGGGCCAGTGGTGCGTTCAGGTGTAGAGAGAAGAAGACACAGTGCCCGGAGGACCATGACAAGGTGGGAACACAAATACAGAGGGTAGGAGGGGGGAATAGGGGTCAGGGGGTCAGGTGGGGCAGGAAGGGCTGAGAGGGGGAGTGGGGTGATGGGAGAGACACCGAGGAGGTTAAAGGAGTGAGAGAGTAAAGGGAGGTGAACAGAAAGTGTGGGTTGTGGAAGAAAGAGAGAGACAGACCAGTACAGGGCCTGTTTCCTCAAAGAATCTCAGAGTAGAAGTTCTGATCTAGGATCAGGACCCCACCTGGCCCAATAACCTCACTCATTATGAGCTAAAAGGTTATATTGATCGTAGTTCAACATTCCTACCCAGAGACACTTTGTGAAATGTGGAAGTAGAAGAGGGAGAGAGAGGGAGAGAGGGAGGAAGAGAAGGAGAGAGAGGGGGAGAGGGAGAGAGGGAGGAAGAGTAGGAGAGGGCGGGAGGAAGAGAAGGAGGAGGGAGGGAGGGAGGGGAAAGTAGAGGATGGAGTGCTTGACCACAGTCGTGTCATGCTATGGTTCAAGGTTCTAGATGTAGTCTACCTTCTCATGTGTGTGTGTTCCTCTACCTTATCATGTGTGTGTGTTCCTCTACCTTCTGATGTTTGTGTGTTCCTCTACCTTCTCATGTGTGTGTGTGTTCCTCTACCTTCTCATGTGTGTGTGTACCTCTACCTTCTCATGTGTGTGTGTGTTCCTCTACCTTCTCATGTGTGTGTGTTCCTCTACCTTCTCATGTGTGTGTGTTCCTCTACCTTCTCATGTGTTTGTGTGTGTGTGTGTTCCTCTACCTTCTCATGTGTGTGTGTGTTCCTCTACCTTCTGATGTTTGTGTGTTCCTCTACCTTCTCATGTGTGTGTGTGTTCCTCTACCTTCTCATGTGTGTGTGTTCCTATACCTTCTCATGTGTGTGTGTTCCTCTACCTTCTCATGTGTGTGTGTGTGTGTTCCTCTACCTTCTCATGTGTGTGTGTGTTCCTCTACCTTCTGATGTGTGTGTGTTCCTCTACCTTCTCATGTGTGTGTTCCTCTACCTTCTCATGTGTGTGTGTGTTCCTCCTCCTTCTCATGTGTATGTGTGTTCCTCTACCTTCTCATGTGTGTGTTCCTCTACCTTCTCATGTGTGTTCCTCTACCTTCTCATGTGTGTGTGTGTTCCTCTACCTTCTCATGTGTGTGTGTTCCTCTACCTTCTCATGTGTGTGTGTGTTCCTCTACCTTCCCATGTGTGTGTGTTCCTCTACTTTCTCATGTGTGTGTGTTCCTCTACCTTCTCATGTGTGTGTGTTCCTCTACCTTCTCATGTGTGTGTGTGTTCCTCTACCTTCTGATGTGTGTGTGTTCCTCTACCTTCTCATGTGTGTGTGTGTGTGTTCCTCTACCTTCTCATGTGTGTGTGTGTGTTCCTCTACCTTCTCATGTGTGTGTGTGTTCCTCTACCTTCTGATGTGTGTGTGTTCCTCTACCTTCTCATGTGTGTGTGTGTGTGTTCCTCTACCTTCTCATGTGTGTGTGTGTTCCTCTACCTTCTCATGTGTGTGTGTTTGTGTTCCTCTACCTTCTCAGGGAGGGAGGGAGGGGAAAGTAGAGGATAGAGTGCTTGACCACAGTCGTGTCATGCTATGGTTCAAGGTTCTAGATGTAGTCTACCTTCTCATGTGTGTGTGTTCCTCTACCTTATCATGTGTGTGTGTTCCTCTACCTTCTGATGTTTGTGTGTTCCTCTACCTTCTCATGTGTGTGTGTGTTCCTCTACCTTCTCATGTGTGTGTGTACCTCTACCTTCTCATGTGTGTGTGTGTTCCTCTACCTTCTCATGTGTGTGTGTTCCTCTACCTTCTCATGTGTGTGTGTTCCTCTACCTTCTCATGTGTGTGTGTGTGTTCCTCTACCTTCTCATGTGTGTGTGTGTTCCTCTACCTTCTGATGTGTGTGTGTTCCTCTACCTTCTCATGTGTGTGTTCCTCTACCTTCTCATGTGTGTGTGTGTTCCTCCTCCTTCTCATGTGTATGTGTGTTCCTCTACCTTCTCATGTGTGTGTTCCTCTACCTTCTCATGTGTGTTCCTCTACCTTCTCATGTGTGTGTGTGTTCCTCTACCTTCTCATGTGTGTGTGTTCCTCTACCTTCTCATGTGTGTGTGTGTTCCTCTACCTTCCCATGTGTGTGTGTTCCTCTACCTTCTCATGTGTGTGTGTTCCTCTACCTTCTCATGTGTGTGTGTTCCTCTACCTTCTCATGTGTGTGTGTGTTCCTCTACCTTCTGATGTTTGTGTGTTCCTCTACCTTCTCATGTGTGTGTGTGTGTTCCTCTACCTTCTCATGTGTGTGTGTGTTCCTCTACCTTCTCATGTGTGTGTGTGTGTGTTCCTCTACCTTCTCATGTGTGTGTGTGTGTTCCTCTACCTTCTCATGTGTGTGTGTGTTCCTCTACCTTCTCATGTGTGTGTGTGTGTTCCTCTACCTTCTCATGTGTGTGTGTTCCTCTACCTTCTCATGTGTGTGTGTGTTCCTCTACCTTCTCATGTGTGCGTGTGTTCCTCTACCTTCTCGTCAGGGATGCTCTGGCGGACGTTGTCCAGGTAACTGCTGATGTTCTCTACGTTGGTGTAACGCAGCAGGATGCGGGCAAAGTCCTCCTCACTGATGGTGGTCATGCCTTTAGAATAGGTCAGGAACTCTATCTCCAAAACCTCTGTCTGGAGGTTATCCATGAACCTGGGGGAGAGAGAGAGGACCAAGTGACAGAGAGAAGGTACATGTCTATGGTAGTGCAGTATGTGTCTATGGTAGTGCAGTATGTCTGTGGTAGTGCAGTACGTGTCTATGGTAGTGCAGTACGTACCTATGGTAGTGCAGTGCGTACCTATGGTAGTGCAGTACGTACCTATGGTAGTGCAGTGCGTACCTATGGTAGTGCAGTGCGTACCTATGGTAGTGCAGTACGTACCTATGGTAGTGCAGTATGTCTATGGTAGTGCAGTATGTCTATGGTAGTGCAGTATGTCTGTGGTAGTGCAGTACGTGTCTATGGTAGTGCAGTACGTACCTATGGTAGTGCAGTGCGTACCTATGGTAGTGCAGTGCGTACCTATGGTAGTGCAGTATGTGTCTATGGTAGTGCAGTATGTCTGTGGTAGTGCAGTACGTGTCTATGGTAGTGCAGTACGTACCTATGGTAGTGCAGTGCGTACCTATGGTAGTGCAGTGCAGTGCGTACCTATGGTAGTGCAGTACGTACCTATGGTAGTGCAGTACGTGTCTATGGTAGTGCAGTACGTGTCTATGGTAGTGCAGTACGTGTCTATGGTAGTGCAATACGTGTCTATGGTAGTGCAGTATGTCTATGGTAGTGCAGTATGTGTCTATGGTAGTGCAATATGTCTGTGGTAGTGCAGTGCGTACCTATGGTAGTGCAGTGCGTACCTATGGTAGTGCAGTGCGTACCTATGGTAGTGCAGTACGTACCTATGGTAGTGCAGTACGTGTCTATGGTAGTGCAGTACGTGTCTATGGTAGTGTAGTACGTGTCTATGGTAGTGCAGTATGTATCTATGGTAGTGCAGTACGTGTCTATGGTAGTGCAGTATGTCTATGGTAGTGCAGTATGTACCTATGGTAGTGCAGTACGTGTCTATGGTAGTGCAGTATGTCTATGGTAGTGCAGTACGTACCTATGGTAGTGCAGTACGTACCTATGGTAGTGCAGTACGTATCTATGGTAGTGCAGTATGTGTCTATGGTATCGCAGTATGTGTCTATGGTAGTGCAGTACGTACCTATGGTAGTGCAGTACGTGTCTATGGTAGTGCAGTATGTGTCTATGGTATCGCAGTATGTGTCTATGGTAGTGCAGTACGTACCTATGGTAGTGCAGTACTATGGTAGTGCAGTATGTCTATGGTAGTGCAGTATGTCTATGGTAGTGCAGTATGTCTATGGTAGTGCAGTATGTGTCTATGGTAGTGCAGTACGTACCTATGGTAGTGCAGTATGTACCTATGGTAGTGCAGTACGTACCTATGGTAGTGCAGTACGTACCCATGGTAGTGCAGTACGTACCTATGGCAGTGCAGTACATGTGTGAGAGTAACTGAATACTATATCTGAGTATGAGAGAGCAGTAAAACTGAAACAAGAGACAGAGTAGATTAACTATGTTCCACAGACCATCATTTTATAGGGCTCTATTAGGACAAATCACTTAATCGGCATGGCGATACCTGTAGAAGTCGTCAAAAGTCAGCTCCGCCTTCCCCTTCTTCCCAAAGAAGTGCACCAGCAGTGTGGTGTCAATCATCATACCCTCCTCCAAACGCTGACATCCCATTGGCCAGACAGGGGCAGAGGGGACGGGGAGAAAAGAAAAACAATGCAGTGACTGACATACAACACACTCTCTGATTGAATGAGGAGTGGGGACCGGTCCGTGTGGGTGGAGTCATGAATCCAAGATGGCAGCCATCGTACCGAACAACCAGCCAGTCGCATGTGAGGTGCATCAACAGGGCAACAACAACAACAGTCAGTCAAGTAAATCAATCAGCTTCACAAAGTGTTCACAACAAGGCTTGAGTCTGAGCAGCACCTGCACAGATCCACTGATCTCCAAACCATCCGTGTGTTATAGCTGTTAGTAGACATATTGGATTAGGGCTATCGGATGGTGTGTAGATTGGATATTCCTGTGCAGCCCAGACTGATAAATGGTAGTGTTGCAGCCAGCAGTGTGACAGACAGACAGACAGGACAGGAGAGCACACAGACAGGTAAGGCTATAGACAGACGGACAGACAGACACAAAAAGACATGCCTGTAGACACACAGAGAGAAGGAGGAGAAAGAGAGAGAGCGGAGGAGACAGACGACACACTGTCATTTTAGCTGAGACAGGCACATATGCCACCACATCCCATGCATTTCTGTTCAAACCCCCAAACACCACACATAGAAAACCACAGCAGAACAGAAAACCCACCGCAACAGAAATGTGTACAAGAATGTGAGCAAGATTCCACTTTTTTTCTAAAAGACTGTAACATAATCAGGTGTCTTTGAAGTAATGATGAATTCCTTCATGTTTTCTTTCTTTCTGCCCTCTAAACCACTCTCTCTGTGTACAAAATATCCCTCCCCTCTCTTCTGCGTGGGCTTTGTAAGGGATCTGGGATATTTGAAACCAATTAGGGTGTATTTGGGATGTTTATGTATTTACCGCGGTTTTGTAATCCGCTGTTTAACACTACCTTAATCCCGGGAGTCGGACAATTACGGAAAAGGGGGAAGGGGGGTGTATCGGCGTGTGAGTGTGTGTGTGTGTGTGTGTGTGTGTGTGTGTGTGTGTGTGTAGGAGGGGATAATTCAGAAAAAGGTGTTTATATGACTGGGCTTTATCACATAATAACGGATACAGGCCAAATCCCGAGGAACCCTGTCTGAGCTTCCAAGGGCCCATAGAAGACGATATCGATCGATGATTGATATAAAAACCAAATGGGCCAATAGGTTTGGTCCCTCTCCCCGCCATGCCCCACCCTTCCCCCAATCCAACCAATCCGGCGTCATGCTGAAGGCAGAGTGTAACTGGCATTGGCAAACTCTCATCATATCCTTCTCCATAGGGGGAGACTGCATTCAGCCAAGTTCAGATTCAGCAGTAGCTTCACGATGCTATATGGCTAATTAAACTGGTCCCAGGTCAGTCCGTGCTGTCTCGCCAAGGTTGAGTCAACTGTGACAAGACAGCATAAAACTGATCTGAGACCAGGCTGGCAAATGTCCAATACCTTTAGTCTAAAGTCCTAATCCACCAGGGAACGGGAAAAATTATTCAAAGGAAAAAAGAACAGAATTGAAAGAAGAGACATTGTCGTCGTTCCGCTTGACGGCCCAAATGAAGGCACTTTTCACGGCCGAAGCCAGCTGTTGTTTGGAAACATCATACTGTGTAGAATTAAAATGTACTCCCCAGGGATGGAATTTAAAAACAATGCAACTAAAAGATAATGGAGAAATCATGTAAGGATAGGTCTATTTCACATGCTGTATAGGAACGAGTCAGTGTCTCTCAAAGGAAATCATGTTTAGTAGCATTACGTCACTGTAAAAATTAACTAACACTTATCAGTCTGTTTCAGTTGTGTAACTTTTAGATTCTTACACTAATTATATACCGAACAAAAATATAAACGCAACATACAATTTCAGATTTTACTTAGACACATTTTACATAAGGAAATCATGAAATTGAAATAAATCTATTAGGCCCTGATCTATGGATTTCACATGACTGGGCAGGGGCGCAGCCATGGGGTGGTCTGGGAGGGCATAGGCCCACCCACTCGTGAGCCAGGCTCAGCCAATAAGGATGGGTTTTTCCCCACAAAAGGGCTTTATTACAGACAGAAATGCATCTCAGTTTCATCAGCTGTCTGGGTGGCTGGTCTCAGATGATCCCGCAGGTGAAGAAGCCAGATGTGGAGGTTCTGGGCTGACGTGGTTACACGTGGTCTGGGGTTGTGAGGCCAGTTGGATGTACTGCCAAATTCTCTAAAACGACGTCGGAGGTGGCTTATGGTAGAGAAATTAACATTAAATTATCTGGCAACAGCTCTGGTGGACATTCCTGCAGTCAGCACGTCAATTGCATGCTCCCTCAAAACTTGAGACATCTGTGGCATTGTGTTATGTGACAAAACTGCACAATTCAGAGTGGATTTTTGTTGTCCTCAGCACAAGGTGCACCTTTGTAATGACCATGCTGTTTAATCAGCTTCTTGATATGCCACACCTGTCAAGTGGATGGATTATCTTGGCAAAAGAGAAATGCTCACTATAACAGGGATGAACAAATTTGTGCACATTTAAGAGAACAAAGCTTTTTGTGAGTATGGAACATTTCTGGGATATTTTATTTCAGCTCATGAAACATTGGCCCAACACTTTGCATGTGTTTATATTTTTGTTTTGTATAGCTTTACATAGAAATGAAGTATCACTCTGTCATACTTAGACGGACGATCTTCTTCAAGTGGCTTCCCTATAAAACATACAACTTCTTCTATCTCATGGCATCTGTGGTTTGAGGATGTGTTTATTTTTGCAAAAGGAATAAACTTGTAAAATATATATGGGGAAATGACTAGCTTCTTCTTCAAAAGGCAAGCCCCTATATGACACATTCTCTTTGCGACCAGACTAGACACTACACGTGTTTACTTCCTCTCCTTTCTACCACTAATCTCTCTCTCTTTCCATCTCTTTCTTTCTCTCCCTCTCTCTCTCCTGGAAGAGTGAGATCACGACCTGACGCCTCTCGGTTCCTGGAAGCTGGGGAGCTCGAGTATGTGAGCTCATCGCTATCGACGACATAATGGTTATCACGCCCACCAGGCGTGCGAGTCAGCACCTGGTTTGTGTGTGTGTTTGTGTGTGTGTGTCCCCGCTGTGGCCTTTGATCTCAGAACAGAGGTGAAAAACAGTGATTACTGATGTCAACCCCTAAATGTCTCTCTCTCTCTCTCGCACACTCCCCTCCATCCCTCCCTCCCTCCCTCTCCTGAATAACACATTAGACCTGTTATTGGAGGGCTGAAGAGTCAGCCAGCCAGACAGTCCTTTCTGACACAGACAAACACAGGGGGCCTAATGGGAGACTCATCATGATAGAGAACCTGAATAGGAGTTAAACACACATCCCTCCTCTCTCTCTCTCTTTCTCTCCCTCTCTCTCTCTCTCTCCCCCTCTCTCTTTGATAGCCTCTAGATGAAAGGGTTCAGTCTATGTAAATACAGGTCATCTCCATGATCTCCTGCAGTCTCCCAGTGTTATTGTCTCTCCTCTGCTTCCGCTGCTAGCCACCTATTAGCCAACAAATAGGCTGCCAAACAAGTCATCAGGCTGAGAAACACTGGACTGCCAAGTCAGCCGTGCTCAATTGTAGACGGACGGCAATGATCTAAAGTCTGTGTGTGTGTAGTGGTAGTGCAGTATGTGTGCGGTGCTAGAATGATGATGTTGTTTTTGGTATAACACTTTGTAGCTAAGCAGGTCGTCACTGTATTTTATGTTAAGAACGTTTTCTAACTGTATTTTCTTGACAAACGGGGGCTGACATGCAGGGGACAACAACAACCACCAGGACCCAACACAGAGAGGTGGCGGGAGGTAACATCGATAAGCATGGAACACAAGAGAAACAAATAGGTTTTATAACAATAAAACAAAAACACAACATCTGAATTTAAGAATCTAAGAAACAGAAAAAACAATAGACTACACAGTGACAGAGCTGTCCTATGGCTATAGATGGATGGGTCAAAGTGACAGAGCTGTCCTATGGCTATGGATGGATGGGTCAAAGTGACAGAGCTGTCCTATGGCTATGGATGGATGGGTCAAAGTGACAGATCTGTCCTATGGCTATGGATGGATGGGTGACAGAATGGCTGATGGATGGGTCAAAGACAGAGCTGTCCTATGGCTATGGATGGATGGGTCAAAGTGACAGAGCTGTCCTATGGCTATGGATGGATGGGTCAAAGTGACAGAGCTGTCCTATGGCTATGGATGGATGGGTCAAAGTGACAGAGCTGTCCTATGGCTATGGATGGATGGGTCAAAGTGACAGATCTGTCCTATGGCTATGGATGGATGGGTCAAAGTGACAGATCTGTCCTATGGCTATGGATGGATGGGTCAAAGTGACAGAGCTGTCCTATGGCTATGGATGGATGGGTCAAAGTGACAGAGCTGTCCTATGGCTATGGATGGATGGGTCAAAGTGACAGATCTGTCCTATGGCTATGGATGGATGGGTCAAAGCCAAGGGAGGAATGTTTACCTTTTCCAGTCAAAGGAGGGATGGGATCAAGGGACTAAAATAACCACTAGAAACCAAGTCCTATGGCTAGGATGGATGGGTCAAAGCCAAGGGAGGAATGTTTACCTTTTCCAGTCAAAGGAGGGATGGGATCACAAAATGAAACCAAGACAAATGGACAAATGAATGGACAGAGGACCAGTATACCTCTGCCAGGTCTGAGAACTGCTAAATGGATCTAGGCTGCGAATGACAGAGGGATGGAGGGATAGATGGCGGAAAAGAAGAAAGAAACGAGGGAGGAAGGGTGGACAGAGGACAGGTGTACCTCTGCCAGGTCTGAGAACAGGGCTTGACTGGCGCCGCGCCTCAGAACGTCCCAATAGCTCCGGGCCACAAACTGACGACTGTCTTTTTTAACCACCTGCAGGAGTTTTTACCAGAAGCACAAACATCGTACAAGAAAAACAGAGGACAACTAAAGGAGGGAAGAGAGGATGAAATGAAGGAACGACCATGATCATTTCTCTCCATCTCGTTTGAAATTGACAATCAATCAAAGGCCAAATGAAAGATTTCATCACAAAATCGGAGGGATTGTCTTAGTGATATGCTAATCGTATAGAAGATGGATCACAGTAACATTTAAATAATGACCAGCCTCACAGTGATATCACTATTATAGTAGAATGATTTGTCATCGTATCAAAGAGATTGGATGCAATGACACAATCCAACACTGGATTTCTAGACAGGGGGATTGTTTTACCTCCCACTTCCCTCAGATGAGTCAGACATTTAACAAGACATTATTTGACTCCATTCTGTTTTCCTTCAACCAGTCAACCAACATTGATACAGCACGGTGGCTTGACTATCACTTTGAATTCACTCAACTAAAGTCGTTAAGTATAAGCCACTCACAATGTGTGTACAGACTGAAGCACAACCAACAGAAGAGTGTTGAAACCTCATCTATAGCACACATCCAATACAGTGATTGGCCACCTGTCTTGTCTCTCTCTATAGGGGAATACAGTGATTGGCCACCTGTCTTGTCTCTCTCTATAGGGGAATACAGTGATTGGCCACCTGTCTTGTCTCTCTCTATAGGGGAATGCACTGATTGGCCACCTGTCTTGTCTCTCTCTATAGGGGAATACAGTGATTGGCCACCTGTCTTGTCTCTGTCTATAGGGGAATACAGTGATTGGCCACCTGTCTTGTCTCTCTCTATAGGGGAATACAGTGATTGGCCACCTGTCTTGTCTCTCTCTATAGGGGAATACAGGGGCGGCCATTGAACATCACAGGTTGTACTGGCCTGTCGTCCATCGGGTTAGTGACAGGAGGGAGACGTCTGCTCCTCTGTAGGGGGACAGACAGTGGCTTGGTTCTGGGGCTGTGTTTGAGTATAGACCATTGTGCTCCTTCACTCCCCCACAGTGAGTGGAGGGAAATGTGCATTAAGGCTGAGTGAGAGATAAGGCTATAGTCTAAACATGACCACGTAGACAGCCTATTGATCTGAGAGAGTCCTCTATGGGTTAACCTGGAATCAACACTGACTATCACTGGCTACGTCTCAAATGGCACCCTATTCCCTATACAGTGCACACACTTACTTCATAGAGTGTGCTTATGTCATAAGGACTGTGTTTACTTCATAGTGTGCTTACATCATAAGGACTGTGTTTACTTCATAGTGTGATTACATCATAAGGACTGTGTTAACTTCATAGTGTGATTACATCATAAGGACTGTGTTTACTTCATAGTGTGCTTACATCATAAGGACTGTGTTAACTTCATAGTGTGATTACATCATAAGGACTGTGTTTACTTCATAGTGTGATTACATCATAAGGACTGTGTTTACTTCATAGTGTGATTACATCATAAGGACTGTGTTTACTTTATAGTGTGCTTACATCATAAGGACTGTGTTAACTTCATAGTGTGATTACATCATAGGGACTGTGTTTACTTCATAGTGTGATTACATCATAAGGACTGTGTTTACTTCATAGTGTGATTACATCATAGGGACTGTGTTTACTTCATAGTGTGATTACATCATAGGGACTGTGTTTACTTCATAGTGTGATTACATCATAAGGACTGTGTTTACTTCATAGTGTGCTTACATCATAAGGACTGTGTTAACTTCATAGTGTGATTACATCATAGGGACTGTGTTTACTTCATAGTGTGATTACATCATAAGGACTGTGTTAACTTCATAGTGTGCTTACATCATAAGGACTGTGTTTACTTCATAGTGTGCTTACATCATAAGGACTGTGTTTACTTCATAGTGTGCTTACATCATAAGGACTGTGTTTACTTCATAGTGTGCTTACATCATAAGGACTGTGTTTACTTCATAGTGTGATTACATCATAAGGACTGTGTTTACTTCATAGAGTGATTACATCATAAGGACTGTGTTTACCTCCTAGGGTTATTACATCATAAGGACTGTGCTTGCTTCATAGAGTTATTACATCACTTGAGTGATCTTATTTGCACTGGGTCCTTACTAGTCTGCTTACTTCATCATTCACTTACTTACATGTGAGGAGCTTACTTCAAAATGTGTGCTCACTCTACTATCCATACTATTTGCCCAAATCCCCCCCCCCCCCATTTTTTGGGGGACAATGCTTGGGTCTATTTTAAGCCAGAGTGTTTCTTAGTCATTCTAAATCAAATCATCCATTTTTGTTGACGCCCCCCTCTCTGACCCCTAGAATCGTTACTCCTCCACCACCCCTCCACCCCTCCTCAATCAATCACTCAGTCAATATGACAGACAGCCAGAACACAAGGAAGGTCTATTTCCATGGATTTCTATCTATTTCACTCTATTTCTATAGATCTAGATTTACACAGAGTTTAGACGACAGACAAAGGTACACAGGTGTATCCGAAATGGCTCCCTATTCACTAACGCAATACTTTTGGACAATAGTAGTGCACTATATAGGGAATAGGGTGCCATTCCGGGCGCGGTTGAGTTGATACATACGCTGTTGATGGGAGCAACCTGATATCCATAGAGCTGCATACTCTTTTACACAGAGAGACGAGGAGGAGGACGACACGGCATGCGGTCAAAAAGGAGGAGGAAGACGAGGAGGAGGAAGAGGAGGAAGAAGAGAAAGGTCACATGTTAGAATAGATGCATGCAAGGAGAGACACACTGGCTCAAATGCACAACAGGAGTACTGCTACCGTAAACCATCACACTTGTAGCTACACAACATAACACAACGTGCTCCACAGGTATTACTTCTCTATGGGTCATATTTCTACCATAAAGTAAACGACGCTTTGCATCCAAAATGGCACTCTGTTTCCTCGAAAGTGACCTACTTTTGACCCAGAGCCCTGGTCAAAAGTAGTGCACCACATATGGAATAGGGTGCCATTTGGGACATCCACTATGTAAAGGATAAAGTGTGTGTTCACAACGTGCCACACTGGTAATACAGCTCCCAAAACATACCGGCAGATTGCCACAGATAGCACCATATGATTGTATCATTCACATGGTACCTTAACATACACACCCCATTAGCATAACGTTATCCTAACGTTAAAGAGACGGCGTATCTGATTCTGTTATTGAAGGGGCACGGAGGATCAGCGGGCCACATATTAGACCACCTGGGCTGTGTCTGAAATGGCCCCTTGTTCCCAACAGATGTAGGATCTTAATTGCTGAGAATTTTCCTGCACAGCAGGAAGTGCAAACTTGTAGTTGCATTTGAGTTTGTTTGTAATTTCCACTTCAAAATGTCAGACTTTATTTGGCCAAACAAAAAAGGTATCAACCCCCTACAAAAAAAATATTTATTATAATCCACATAATAATTCACATTTCCTGTTGATGCAGGATTATGTTCTTGCTGTAGCAAACTAGCTCTAATTAAGATCCTACACCTGTATAAAGCGCACTTATATTGACTATGGGCTCTGGTCAAAAAGAGTGCACTGTATAGGGAATAGGGTGCAAAAGTAGTACACTATATAGAAGGTTGGTTGTTTAGCAGCAAAACCGAGGCGTGCGCAACTATGGGGCAAAACAGACTGGGTTGGCTTAGACTGTTGACAACATGTAAACTATATTTAGTCTCCAATGTTTATTGAAAACATAAATACAATTGCACAATAAGCACTTGTTGTCTCTAAAATACATTGTTACAGCTGATACTGTAGGTAGCAAATTTTTGCTATATTAGCATAGACATGACATCAGTCAAAACAAGACATGGTATCAATAACAAGATGAAACGAGCTGAAACGAACAACCCACGATTCCCCACATGGCAGCTTGTTGTCATTGTTGCTATCTGACTGTTCAGAATCATCATTTCATCACCATCATTCATCATTTCCGTGACGTTGTCAGACAACCCGTCTATAGGAAATTGAGTTGGGCACTTTAAAGGGAATACAGATGTAGGATCTTAATTTGATCACACTGTTGCAGGAGAACTTAAGGAAATGTTAAACTTGTAGTGTATTGTAGTGTTTCCACTTTGAAATGTCCGACTTGATTTTCCCTTACGGAAAATGTATCAACCCTTACAAAAATGGCCGTTCAATATAATACACATAATAATTCACATTTGCTGTTGCTGCAGGATTATTTTCCTGCTGTAACAAACTGGCTCAAATGAAGATCCTACCTGTGTAGGGTGCCATTTAGGACCCAGTCTTTAAACAACATTCCTCAGCTGTGCCCCTCCGAGGAGCCGTCTGGCTAAGTGTGTCTGGTCCCTCTGAAGCTAAAGCCACAGAAACTCCCACAATCCCCTCTCATCCCCTCTTATCTCTCTATCAGATCCTCTTGTTTATGTTGGGCCACATGGGCTGCTTACGGGAGATGTCACCCATCCACAAAACACTGGGAAAGGAGGCCATTTTGGCTCTGCTCGTCTCCCTCCGGTCCTGACGCAAGCGAGAGGGATCTTAACTTCAAAGTGAACCGAATGCACTCTCTGTAGTGTGTGTGTGTGAAGTGTGGGAAAGCACAATGCGACAAAACAAGTCCTGAACATGCTTGGAGGTTGATGTTTTAATGTCATATTAAACTGTAAGAGAAATGTTTTTTTTCCTCAAATATGATGTCTTTGACCCTTCAATTCAGTATTGATAACAAGTACAACACACGTGGGCTGTGTCCAAATGCCCGTACCTGCGTTCTAAATAGTAGGCATTTTGGGTATGTGAAAATAGAACATTTTATAGTGTGTGAAATGTTCCAAATTTTCAATGCCAGGATGTCATACTCATTTTGTCTTTTCACTAGTAGAATTCGCTGCATGTTGATGAGAGAGATAGTGTCTTTTCACTAGTAGAATTCGCTGCATGCTGTTGAGAGAGATAGTGTCTTTTCAGACCGGTGTGTGTTTGACAACAGCTGATATTCACCTGATAATGAGATAAGGGGAGGCGCTACCAAAATAAACCAATGGAGGGAAACAACACGGTTGCCCATTAGATCTCAGTATAGGTGAGTCTAGTATGTTGATACGTGTCACTTACTGCATTCGTTTTCACTAAACAGAACATTATAAATAGTGTGTAGTATTAGTACACAGTATGTAGCTCTAGTAAGTAGTAAGACAGATTTATGATCTATTCTTGGTGTATAATTCTTTGTAAAGACACTTTCAATAGCATAACAGAAACTCAATAAAACGGACATTGTTGTTTGACTTGGGGTGAGAGATACTGTTGGGAGAGGCTGGTCCTGCCGCTTGCTGTGGGGGAAATTAGCTAGAGCACATGCATGCACGCACACACACACACACACACACACACACACACACACACACACACACACACACACACACACACACACACACACACACACACACACACACACACACACACACACACACACACACACACACACACACACACACACACACACACACACACACACACACATACATACAATCACAAATATACTCTCTCTCCCTCTTGTTTGCTCTTACCAGCTGAGCTGACTTCTCCACATCTCCTTTCCTCCCCTTCTTCTCATTTTTCTTCCTGAAGATCTCCTGCAGCTAGAGAGGAGAGGAGAGGAGAGGAGAGAAGAGAAGAGGAGAGGAGAGGAGAGGAGAGGAGAGGAGAGGAGAGGAGAGGAGAGGAGAGGAGAGGAGAGGAGAGGAGAGGAGAGGAGAGGAGAGGAGAGAAGAGAAGAGAAGAGAAGAGAGGAGAACACAGAGATGATGTGTGAGATCAAAGAAGATAACTGTGCAGCAGTTATCTTCTTGGCACATAAAACTGTTAAATGCATTATTCAAATCCAATTCTTTATTTATTAAGGGAGCAGTAAGGGTAACTCACCACTAGGAACTCCCTCTTGTCAACCATCTGGTTCCCGTCGGCGTCGAACATGTTGAAGGCGATCTTGAAGCCTGCGTGGGGCTCTGAGGAAGAGGAGGAGGTATGAAGATGACTAATCTCCACACCGTAGGGACTGAATGGACTACTAGATGTCCAGAAGGATGAGTGTTCTCAACACCACAGGGACTGGACTCAAGTCATTATGTGTTCTGCTATCAGTGTATCCAGATGATGGCAAGATCTGTTGTGTGGTCTGTTTTGCTCAAACACATCAATGTAATTTGACACAGTTGTCTGTGTTATCATTGTTACCTTCCCACATATCTCACTACGTCACTACTGTTGAAAGGATATCCATGAATGAATCTTTACCCAAAGGTCACTGGTTGGAATCCCTGAGCGGACTCGGTGAAACATCTGTAGATGTGCCCTTGAGCGAGGCACTTAACCTTAACGGCCCCTTTAAGTCGCTCTGGATAAGAGCGTCTGCTAAATGACTGCAATGTACATGCATACCTGTTGCTCTTTCTCTCTCATCTTGGCAAGTGCTATGTCAATATTACTCAGGCGCTGGGTTACCACGCAAAGTGTGTGTCGCAGCGATGACTGAGATGCCTCATTGCCTTGTTAGACCCTCAGTGAGCAACAACAGCAGAGCAGCACCTCAGAGTGTGGCTGGAGATTTATCTGCACAGACTGTCAATGCCAAATAGCATCCTATTCCCTATGTAGTGCACCACTTTTTTTCCCAGGGCCATGGACAGAAGTAGTGCACTATATAGCGAATTGGGTGCCATTTGGGACGCAGGCAAAGCAATATATGCCTCCAAGTGTGTTTTTATTGTAACAATGTTGATGAAGGCCTATATGATGAATACCTACATTTATAGGAGTTGAAATGTTGGGAGCAGATGTGTGTTGAGTCTTCATTTACAAAATAATATCTTTCATTGTCACATACACTGGATAGGTACAGTGAAATGTGTTGTTTTACTGGGTGGTGCAACACCCATGGAGCATATTAGGGTTAAGTGCCTTGCTCAAGGGCACATCAACAGATTTTTCAAATAGCCGGCTCGGGTATTCGAACGAGCAACCTTTCGGTTATTGGCCCAATGCTCTAACCGCTAGGCTACCTGCTAAGCACCTGTCTCAAAGCCACTCAATTTTCAATGTTGTCGTAACACATGCTTTATCTTATATTGTCTTAAACTTCTTATGACTGGGGGGCAGTGTTGAGTAGCTTGGATGAATAAGTTGCCCAAAGTAAACGGCCTGCTCCTCAGTCTCAGTTGCTAATATATGCATATTATTATTAGTATTGGATAGAAAACACTCCAAAGTTTCTAAAACTGTTTGAATGATGTCTGTGAGTATAACAGAACTCATATGGCAGGCAAAATCCTGAGGAGAAATCAAAACAGGAAGTGAGAAATCTGAGCTTGGTATGTATTTACCACAGTTCCCATTGAAATCCCCTTGAGATACTAACAACGTTGCACTTCCTAGGGCTTCCACTAGATGTCAACCGTCTATAGAAATTTGAATGAGACTTCTACTGTGTTGTCGGACTGAATGAGAGCAAACTCTATCAGGTGACTGGCAGTCAGCCATTTTCTGATCACGCGCATTCCTCATGGTATCCACTTGCGTTCCATTGCTCATGAAGACACGAAGGAATACTCCGGTTGGAACTTTATTGAAGCTATATGTTAAAGACATCCTGATGATTGATTCTGTACTTAGTTTGAAATGTTTCTTCGACCTGTAATATAACTTTTAGAAGTTTTTGTCCGTGGTAACGCTGACCAGAATGAGCGTTTGGATATGTATACCGAACGCGCTAACAAAAGGAGGTATTTGGACATAAATAACGGACATTATCAAACAAAACAAACTAACTAATAACTAATTTTTTATCTTATCTAATCTTGTCTTAACTCATGTTTTATTTTATCTTGTCTTAACTCGTGTTTTATCTTATCTTTTCTTAACTCATGATTTATCTTATCTGAAAGTTTTATGGCTGCAGGGGCAGTATTGAGTTGCTTGGATGAAAAGGTGCCCATTGTAAACGGCCAGCTCCTAAGGAAAATCAAAACAGGAAGTGGCTCCTATTTTGAAAACTCCATGTTCCATAGCCTCCCTTTGCTCCATTTAACGGGATATGAACCAGATTCCTTTTCCTTTCGCTTCCTCAAGGTGTCAACAGTCTTCAGACATAGTTTCAGGCTTTTATTTAGAAAAATGAGCCAGAACGATAACATTGCGTCAAGTGGTCACATGGGTTTTGCTCGCGCAACAGAGTTTGGATAGGTATTTGCGGTTTATATATTATCGATTATATATTTTAAAAACAACCTGAGGATTGATTATAAAAAAAGTTTGACATGTTTCTGTGGACATTATGGAAACTATTTGGAATTTTCGTCTGCGTTGTCGTGTCTTTCCTGTGGATTTCTGAACATAATGCGACAAACAAACGGAGGTATTTTGGATCTAAAAATAATCTTTATGGAACAAAAGGAACATTTGTTCTGTAACTGGGAGTCTCGTGAGTGAAAACATCCGAAGATCATCAAAGGTAAACAATTAATTTGATTGCTTTTCTGATTTTCATGACCGAGCTACCTGATGCTAAGTGTACTTAATGTTTTATCGTGCAATCGATAAACTTACACAAACACTTGGATTTATCTTGTCTTTTTTATCTTATCTTAACTGTAAAACTCTTGCATAATTTCAAAATCTGACACGACAGGTGGATTAACAAAAGGCTAAGCTGTGTTTTCCTATGGTGATATTCATGTTTTATCTTATCTTAATTTGTGTTTTGTCTTAACTCATGTTTTATCTTATCTTGTCTTAACTCCTGTTTTAACTTATCTTGTCTTAACTCATGTTTTATCTTATCTTAACTTGTGTTTTATCTTATCTTGTCTTAACTTGTGTTTTATCTTATCTTGTCTTAACTCGTGTTTTATCTTATCTTAACTTGTGTTTTATTTTTATCTTGTCTTAACTCATGTTTTATCTTATCTTAACTCATGTTTTATCTTATCTTGTCTTAAAACTTGTTAAGGATAGGGGGCGGTATTTCCCCTTTGGATGAATTATTATTGGATAGAAAACACTCTGAAGCTTCTAAAACCGTTTGAATTATGTCTGTGAGTATAACAGAACTCACAGGGCAGGCAATCTTCCAAACTAGTTTTGGAATCCTGAAAGTTGGTGGCAACTTTGACGTCATCGCCCCCTCCCTTCCCAACAAGTTATGGATCTGGAAACACTTCCTATGTCTTCCACTAGATGTCCTCATTCAGTAGAACGTTGAATGGTGCATATGCTGTGAACTTTGACCTTATGGGGTGAGTAGTTCTAAGTGTCGCAAAGATTATCATGTGCGTGAATCGCGCGCTTGGGAAAGAGAGCTTCCTTTGTTCCAATCAGCCTCAGACGAACATGGATGTCCCGGTTGGAATGCCATTCGTTTTGTACATTTATAACATCCTGAAGATTGATTCTGCACTTAGTTTGACCAGTTTCGTTGACCTCTAATATGTAATTTGGAAGTTTTGATGTGCAATTATTCTGGACCAGAAGTCATTTTTTGGGCATTTGAGCTGTGAAAGTGGTAGCATATGCTACTACATGGACACTAGAATTGAACATTATGAAACAAAACAATGTATTGTGTAAGTATGACTCCTTCCACTACATTCTGATCGAAGACCATCAAAGGTAAAGGAATATTTATGTTGTAATTTTGTATTTCTGTTGACTCCAATATAGAGAAGAAATATTGTTACGTCTGAGCGCCGTCTCAGATTATTGCATAGTAAACTAATTCCGTAACGTTAAAAAAAAATGTGACACAGCGGTTGCATTAGGAACCAGTGTATCTTTCTAACTATATGTAGAACATGTATCTTTAGTCAAAGTTTATGATGAGTATTTCAGTTATCTGGCGTAGCTTTCTATAATATCTCTGGACATTTTGGAGAATTTTCTGAACATGGCGTCAATGTAAACCGAGATTTATGGATATAAAATGCATATTATCGAACAAAACATAAATGTACTGTGTAACATGTCATATTACTGTCATCTGATGAAGATTTTCAAAAGGTTAGTGAATGATTTTTCTTTTAATCCTACGTTTGTGATTGTATCTTTTGTTTGACAAAATGGCTACATATTGTCTGTGTCTTTGTGGTGGTTTAACATAAATATGTGCTATGTTTTCGCCGTAAAACATTTTAAAAATCTGACAGCTGGGTAGATAAACAAGGTGTTTATCTTTCATTTGAGGTATTGGACTTGTTAATGTGTGGAGGTTAAATATTTTTAAGAATATTTTTGCATTCCCTGCACCACCGTTTGAGCTGAACGGGGGGTTGTAGTTCCCGCTTGGGAACCTATAGGCACAACAGGTTTTAACTCGTGTTTTATCTTATCTTGTCTTGTTAAGGCTGCTGCGAATTTTCGCAGCTTTTTGTTAAAAATCGCGCAACATTTCAACGTACTGCTACTCATGCCAGGAATATAGTATATGCATATGATTAGTTTGTGTGCATAGAAAACAGTCTGAAGTTTCTAAAACTGGTTCAATGATGTCTGTGACTATAACAGAACGTGTTTCGGACTCAAAATCCCAAGGAAACCTGATCACAAAATCGACAAAGAAAAAATCAATCCGCCAGTCTCTGTAATGTCTATTGCACGCTATGATAGATGGAGATGGGCTTGCAGTTCCTGCAGCTTCCACACGATGTCGCCAGTGTTGTGATTTCTAGGCAACTTAATCCTTGGTCAGATGAGTAATAGGCACATCCTGTCTTCGGGTACACAGCTGGAAAAAATGGAAGGGGGAAAGTGGACTACGTTTTCCAAACTTGTTGCTATTGAATACAGATCGCTCCGTGATCAATTTGAATGTTTATTAACGTTTACTAATACCTAAAGTTTGATTACAGAAGTAGTTTGAAGTGTTTTGTCAAAGTTTATAGGCAACTTTTTTAATTTTAAAAATGACGTTGCGTTGGGAAACGTGAGTTTTTTCCTGGATTTCACGGTGTTCATAAATGGACATTTTGGGTATATATGGACCGATTTAATCGAAAAAAAGACCCAATTGTGATGTTTATGGGACATATAGGAGTGCCAACAAAGAAGCTCGTCAAAGGTAATGAATGTTTTATATTTTATTTCTGCGTTTTGTGTAGCGCCGGCTACGCTAATTTCTTTGTTTGCTTCCCCTTCGTGTGTTTCTGGGGGCTGCATGCTATCAGATAATAGCTTCTCATGCTTTCGCCGAAAAGCATTTTACAAATCTGACATGTTGGCTAGATTCACAACGAGTGTATCTTTAATTGAGTACCTTGGATGTGTGTTTTAATGAAAGTTTGAGTTGTATCGAGTACTATTAGTTGGCGCTCTGGAATTTCCGCTGATTTGGTCCCTGTACAGTTACAGCAGCCGTAAAAGGTTAACTTGTGTTTTATCTTAACTCGTGTTTTACCTTATCTTGTCTTAACTAATATTTTATCTTGTCTTAACTTGTGTTTTATCTTATCTTAACTCGTTTTTTATCTTATCTTGTCTTAACTCGTGTTTTATCTTATCTTAACTTGTGTTTTATCTTATCTTGTCCTAACTCGTGTTTCATCTTATCTTGTCTTAACTCGTGATTTATCTTATCTTGTCTTAACTCATGTTTTATCTTATCTTAACTTGAGTTTTATCTTATCTTGTCTTAACTTGTGTTTTATCTTCTCTTGTCTTAACTTGTGTTTTATCTTAACTCATGTTTTATCTTATCTTGTCTTAACTTGTGTTTTATCTTAACTCATGTTTTATCTTATCTTGTCTTAACCCAGGGTCTTCTGTGTCTCGGCAGCTTCTTCAGGGTAAGTGTAGATTTGACCACCTACCGTAGTGTAAGGTACAGGAGATTTTGGTCTTTTTCAGGGACTGGAGATCTTGGGTGGGCCGCCCATGTCTGGGACATACTGTAAACTTTAACAGACCAACGCTGGCCTTTAGTAATGATTTGTGTTTAATGTAAGCAGAGGGCACCACCAGCCCCTCTTCATGAGAGAGAGAGGGGTAGGGCAGAGAGTAGAACATAGAGAGAGAAAGAGTATGTGATAGAGAGAAAGAGAGGGAGCGGAAGAGAGGGAGAGAGAGAGTGCAGAACGTAGAGAGAGAGAGAGAGAGAGAGAGAGAGAGTAGAACGTAGAGAGAGAGAGAGTGTAGAGCGTAGAGAGACTCACTTGTCAGAATGCAGAGCAGAAAGAGATACTCGGTGTAAGCGATGATGCCTGGAAAGAAAAAGAGAAGACCGAACATCAAAGGACAGTTGACAAGATTCATTCTGTTAATATACAATAAAGCACTCTCTCTCTCCCTCTCTCTCCTTCTCACTCTCCTTCAACAACTCTCAAACAGCTGGTCGGGGTCCTAATTTTTTCTTTCAAACTCCGGGACACTAGAGGCGGCTTGGCTGAAGGCCAGATTAAAATGTTTACTGATTGTTCAAAGACGGGCCTCCTCTAGATAAATGGAAGGGTAGAACAGACCTTTCCCTCCTCCCCTCTTCTCCCGGAGAGGAGTAGAGAAGGAGTAATCCCCCCTTTCATGCAGATAACATCTAAAAATGTAAAAAGGTGCCTTTGAGTTGAGCCGCAGGCGGTGTTTTGGCCACACTAGAGCTGCGGGTGTTTTTACACTACAAGTGAGCGGTGCTGAGACCCAAGACCGAGAACACTGGGTGGTAGAACACACACACACGCACACACGCACACACACGCACAAGCACACGCACGCACACACGCACACACACACACACACACACACACACACACACACACACACACACACACACACACACACACACACACACACACACACACACACACACACACACACACACACAAGCACACACACACACACACACAAACATGTACACCCCCAATGCATATACACATACACACACATGGTGGGGGGGAGGGGGGTGAGAGATCAACCACAAAAGAGATCACAACCAGCCGTGTTGTGTTTGGAGAAGCAAGGTGTAAAGCGTTGAGGGGATGGCCAGCCTGAGGATGTGGTCCATTTAGGATGATGTCCCCTCTGCTCCTCTTTGTTGGGGCCAGGGGAAACACAGGCATGGCCCAGTGAGATGGAGGACCGCTGCTGTGGCCTAGGTGCTGGAAGGGGAGTGTGTGTATGCTCATGTTTCTCTATGTGTGAGAGTGTGTGTGTGTGTGTGTATGCTCATGTTTCTGTATGTGTGTGTGTGTGTGTGTGTGTGTGTGTGTGTGTATGCTCATGTTTCTGTATGTGTGTGTGTGTGTGTGTGAGTGTGTGTGTGTGTGTGTGTGTGTGTGTGTGTGTGTGTGTGTGTGTGTGTGTGTGTGTGTGTGTGTGTGTGTGTGTGAGTGTGCTCATGTTTCTGTATGTGTGTGTGTGTGTGTGAGTGTGAGTGTGAGTGTGTGTGTGTGTGTGTGTGTGTGTGTGTGTGTGAGTGTGCTCATGTTTCTCTATGTGTGTGTGTGTGAGTGTGTGTGTGTGTGTGTGTGCTCATGTTTCTCTGTGTGTGTGTGTGTGTGTGTGAGTGTGTGTGAGTGTGTGTGTGAGTGTGCTCATGTTTCTCTATGTGTGAGTGTTGGTCTGTTACACGGCGGCTGAAAGCATTCCCTCTTCCACCAGGTTTTTGTTTGAAGAGGAAGACAGTAGCCTGTCTGTCCACTGATAGTTCAGGGTGACTGCACTGAGTGTTACGGGAGAGAGACTCCCTGCTTCAGGAAGGGGAGAGGAGGGGAACATGATACCTCAGCTTAGTGGAGCTACCCCTGCATCCCTGCCCCCTGCCCTGGACCTCACACTAGGGATGGATGCTCCCTGTCCCAGGCTTACTCAATACAGCTAATAACAACTTTGGCAGTAGGTGATTTGCTTGGCTTGTCTCCCACGAGGAGAGGCCAACTCAATAAAGTGTTTGAACTGCAACTATCTGCTGTCTTTATTCTACGAGTTTAACCTCCTATTGTTTAAAAAAATGTGTACATTTAAATGTTTAGTCAGTTAGCAGACACTCTTATCCAGAGCCTCTACAGTAGTGACTTCGTACATTTGACTGTTTAGTCATTTCTCAGATGAGGAGACCAAGGCGCAGCGTGATGAGAATACATTCCTCTTTATTAAAAGGAAGAACACTTAAACAAGCAAAACAACAAAAAGAATGTGAAGATATAAACACTGGTGCTGACACAGGCAACTAATACATAGACAATAACCCACAGATAAACCAAGGAATATGGCTACCTAAATATGGTTCCCAATCAGAGACAACCATAAACAACTGCCTATAATTGAGAACCAATCTAGGCAACCATAGACATACATTTACCTAGACAAACCAAAACCCCATAGATGTACAAAATACCCTAGACAAGACAAAACTAAACAAACCACCCTTGTCACACCCTGACCAAACCAAATAATAAAGAAAACAAAGATAACTTTGATAATCAAGAAAACAAAGATACACACCCCACCCCCAAGTTCAGGACTCCCGGCCGCAAACCTAAACCTATATGGGAGGGTCTGGGTGGGCATCTAACGGTGGCGACTTTGGTTCTGGACGCCGCCTCCTTTCTTTACACTGAGGGCTGGGGACCGTCGCTGGAGACCCCGGGCTGGGGACCGTCGTGGGAGGTTCCGGACTGTGGCCTGCCGTGGGAGGTTCCGGACTGTGGCCCGTCATGGGAGGTTCCGGACAGTGGCCCGTCATGGGAGGTTCCGGACAGTGGCCCGTCGTAGGAGGTTCCGGACAGTGGCCCGTCGTGGGAGGTTCCGGACTGTGGCCCGTCATGGGAGGTTCTGGTCTGTGGCCCGTCGTGGGAGGTTCCGGACTGTGGCCCATCGTAGGAGGTTCCGGACAGTGGCCCGTCATGGGAGGTTCCGGACAGTGGCCCGTCATGGGAGGTTCCGGACAGTGGCCCGTCATGGGAGGTTCCGGACAGTGGCCCGTCGTAGGAGGTTCCGGACAGTGGCCCGTCGTAGGAGGTTCCGGACTGTGGCCCGTCATGGGAGGTTCTGGTCTGTGGCCCGTCGCGGGAGGTTCTGGTCTGTGGCCCATCGTTGGAGGTTCCGGTCTGTGGCCCGTCGTTGGAGGTTCCGGTCTGTGAACTGTTGCCGGACGGTCTGGACTGGGTACTGTCGCCGGATGCTCTGGACTGGGTACTGTCACCGGACGCTCTGGACTGGCGAGGCGCACTGTAGGCCTGGTGCATGATGCCGGCACTGGTGGTACCGGGCTGGGGACACGCACCTCAGGGTGAGTGCGAGGAGCAGGAAAAGGGAGTACTGGACCCTGGAGGCGCACGGGAAGCCTGGTGCTTGGTGTTGGCAATGGTGGTACTGGGCTGGTGATACGCACCTCAGGGCGAGTGCGGGGAGTAGGCACAGGATGTACTGGAGCTGACACAACCCGTCCTGGCTGGATGTTTATTTTCTCCCTGCAAGTGCACGGCGCTGGCACAGAACGCACTGGGCTGAGCCGGCGCAGGATATCCTGGTCCAAGGAGGTGTACTGGAGACCAGGAGTGCTGAGTCGGCACCCTCCTTCCTGGCTGGATGCCCATTCTAGCCCTGCCAATGTGAGGAGCCCGAATAGAGTGCACCGGGCTAGAATTGCGCACTGGAGACACCGTGCGTTCCACCGCATAACACGGTGCCTGACCAGTAACACGATCCCCACAGTAAGCACAATGAGTTGGCACAGGTCTCCTACCTGACTCAGTCAATCTCCTCATGTGCCCCCTCCCAAAAAATCTTGGGTGCTAACCATGTACCCTTATATTGCTGCCGTTCCTCCATTCTCCTGTATCCATCCTCGCACTGTTCCATTGAATCCCAGGCGGGCTCTGGCACTCTCCCTGGATCAATCAACCACCTCTGTATCTCCTCCCAGGTTGTCACCCACTCATCCTTCTCCCGGGTCCATTTTTCCACCAAGCGCTGTTCCCCCCTTTCACACTGCTTGGTCCTGGTTTGGTGGGTTATTCTGTCACGTTCGTTGTAACGAGGAGACCAAGGCGCAGAGTGATGAGAATACATTCCTCTTTAGTAAAGGAAGAACACTTAGACAAACTAACAAAACAACATGAAGTTATAAACACTGGTGCTGACACAGGAAACTATACATAGACAATAACCCACAGATAAACCAAGGAATATGGCTACCTAAATATGGTTCCCAATCAGAGACAACGATAAACAGCTGCCTCTAATTGAGAACCAATCTCGGCAACCATAGACATACATTTACCTAGACAAACCAAAACCCCATAGATGTACAAAGAAAAACCTAGACAAAAACTACACAAACCACCCTTGTCACACCCTGACCAAACCAAATAATAAAGAAAACAAAGATAACTAAGGTCAGGGCGTGACACTTACAGTAGTGACTTCATACATTTGACTGTTTAGTCATTTATAAGACACTCTTATCCAGAGCCTCTTACAGTAGTGACTTCATACATTTTACTGTTTAGTCATTTATAAGACACTCTTATCCAGAGCCTCTTACAGTAGTGACTTCATACATTTGACTGTTTAGTCATTTATAAGACACTCTTATCCAGAGCCTCTTACAGTAGTGACTTCATACATTTGACTGTTTATTCATTTATAAGACACTCTTATCCAGAGCCTCTTACAGTAGTGACTTCATACATTTTTCGTACTCCTCTTTTTTTCCTGCATCCTTGTTTTTTCTGTCAATGTCACAAGTCTGGGAAAACAAAGAACACCTTACCAGATGAACTGTTGTCATCTGAGCATTTTTTCACAACTTCATCCAGGAGTTTTCCCAGACCTCATGATCTGATCAACAAACAGGGCCTGATAACATGGTATCATCTTGTATATTACATTCTGATAATATGGTATCATCTTGTATATTACATTCTGGTAATATGGTATCATCTTGTATATTACATTCTGATAATATGGTATCATCTTGTATATTACATTCTGGTAATATGGTATCATCTTGTATATTACATTCTGGTAATATGGTATCATCTTGTATATTACATTCTGATAATATGGTATCATCTTGTATATTACATTCTGGTAATATGGTATCATCTTGTATATTACATTCTGATAATATGGTATCATCTTGTATATTACATTCTAGTAATATGGTATAATCTTGTATATTACATTCTGGTAATATGGTATAATCTTGTATATTACATTACACTTTGATAAGCAGTCCCATATTGAACAGGTTTTGTTTTCTATATGCCTATTGGAAGTGGAAGGCCAACTTAACTATCGCAGTTTGAAAGCCACTTTCTCTGACGAGTTTGTTCTGTGCACTGCAGTGAGAGAGAGCATCACTGGATTCCAGAGGCGAGTCACCAATACCGCACGCACCCACACACGCACACACACACACACACACACACTCTCTCTCTCTACCTCTCTCTCTGTCTCTCTCTCTCTCTGTCTCTCTCTCTCTCTCTCTCTCTGTCTCTGTCTCTCTCTCTCTACCTCTCTCTCTCTCTAACTCTCTCTCTCTCTGTCTCTCTCTCTCTCTTTCTCTCTCTCTGTCTCTGTCTCTCTCTCTCTCTCTGTCTCTCTCTTTCTCTGTCTCTCTCTCTCTCTCTCTCTCTCTCTGTCTCTCTCTCTCTCTCTCTCTCTCTCTCTCTCTCTCTCTCTCTCTCTGTCTCTCTCTCTCTCTCTCTCTCTCTCTCTCTCTCTCTCTCTCTCTCTCTCTCTCTCTCTCTCTCTCTCTCTCTCTCTCTTCTTGACATGACAACCCAAATAAAATGTGCTGGGACAACACACAGAAACATTCCAGAGTCTGCCGCCCAGCACCGACTCATGCGCACAGCAAACGGTAATCCGACGCCATTCCGGGGATTGAAACTGTCCTCGGCCGTCACCGAGTGCCAAAGGAAGCGTGTCCCGACATCACCGAGAACAAACACAACAGAGACGTGTCTCCACGTTGTCTTCCTCCTCAACCACACCTTTGCTCCCTGATCACTTCATTCTTTCTTTCCATTTATCTCCTTCCCTCTTTCCTCTCATTTCCTCTCCTTTCCTTTCCTCCTTTCCCTGTTTTTTTTTGGTGGGGCTGTGCTGATGTTAACTGGCAAGATAAAAAAGAGTGGTGTGGGGGTTAGGTATGAGGTGTGTGTATGTGTGTATGTGTAGGGGTGAGGTGTGTGTATGTGTGGGGGTGAGGTGTGTGTATGTGTGTATGTGTAGGGGTGAGGTGTGTGTGTGTAGGGGTGAGGTGTGTGTATGTGTGTGTGTGTGTGTGTGTGTGGTGTGGGGTGAGGTGTGTGTGTGTGTAGGGGTGAGGTGTGTGTATGTGTAGGGGTGAGGTGTGTGTGTGTAGGGGTGAGGTGTGTGTATGTGTAGGGGTGAGGTGTGTGTATGTGTGTGGGTGAGGTGTGTGTATGTGTGGGGGTGAGGTGTGTGTATGTGTGGGGGTGAGATGTGAGGTGTGTGTATGTGTGTATGTGTAGGGGTGAGGTGTGTGTGTGTAGGGGTGAGGTGTGTGTATGTGTGGGGGTGAGGTGTGTGTATGTGTAGGGGTGAGGTGTGTGTATGTGTGTGAGTGAGGTGTGTGTATGTGTGGGGGTGAGATGTGTGTATGTGTGTATGTGTAGGGGTGAGGTGAGGTTTGTGTATGTGTAGGGGTGAGGTGTGTGTATGTGTGGGGTGAGGTGTGTGTATGTGTGGGGGTGAGGTGTGTGTATGTGTAGGGGTGAGGTGTGTGTATGTGTAGGGTGAGGTGTGTGTATGTGTAGGGGTGAGGTGTGTGTATGTGTAGGGTGAGGTGTGTGTATGTGTGGGGGTGAGGTGTGTGTATGTGTGGGGGTGAGGTGTGTGTATGTGTGTGTGGGGGTGAGGTGTGTGTATGTGTGTGGTGTGTGTGTGTGTGTGTAGGGGTGAGGTGTGTGTGTGTAGGGGTGAGGTGTGTGTATGTGTAGGGGTGAGGTGTGTGTGTGGGTGAGGTGTGTGTATGTGTGGGGGTGAGGTGTGTGTATGTGTGGGGGTGAGATGTGTGTGTGTGTGTGTGTATGTGTAGGGGTGAGGTGTGTGTGTGTAGGGGTGAGGTGTGTGTATGTGTGTGAGTGGGTGAGGTGTGTGTGTGTAGGGGTGAGGTGTGTGTGTATGTGTAGGGGTGAGGTGTGTGTGTGTATGTGTGGGGTGAGGTGTGTGTATGTGTGGGGTGAGGTGTGTGTGTGTGTATGTGTGGGGGTGTGTGTATGTGTAGGGGTGAGGTGTGTGTATGTGTGGGGGTGATGTGTGTATGTGTAGGGGTGAGGTGTGTGTATGTGTGTGTGTGTGGGGTGAGGTGTGTGTATGTGTGGGGGTGAGGTGTGTGTATGTGTGGGGTGAGGTGTGTGTATGTGTGTGAGTGAGGTGTGTGTATGTGTGGGGGTGAGGTGTGTGTATGTGTGTGAGTGTGTGTATGTGTGGTGGGGTGAGGTGTGTGTATGTGTAGGGGTGAGGTGTGTGTATGTGTGTGTGTGTGTGTGTGGGGTGTGTGTGTGTGTAGGGGTGAGGTGTGTGTATGTGTAGGGGTGAGGTGTGTGTATGTGTAGGGGTGAGGTGTGTGTATGTGTAGGGGTGAGGTGTGTGTATGTGTAGGGTGAGGTGTGTGTGTATGTGTGGGGGTGAGGTGTGTGTATGTGTGGGGGTGAGATGTGTGTGTGTGTGTGTGTGTGTATGTGTAGGGGTGAGGTGTGTGTGTAGGGGTGAGGTGTGTGTATGTGTAGGGGTGAGGTGTGTGTGTGTGGGGTGAGGTGTGTGTATGTGTGGGGGGTGATGAGGTGTGTGTGTATGTGTAGGGGTGAGGTGTGTGTGTGTGTGTGGGTGAGGTGTGTGTGTATGTGTGGGGTGGGGGGTGAGTGTGGGGGTGTGTGTATGTGTGTAGGGGTGTGTGTGTATGTGTAGGGTGTGAGTGTGTGTAGGGGTGAGGTGTGTGTATGTGTAGGGTGAGGTGT
This sequence comes from Oncorhynchus masou masou, assembly GCF_036934945.1. NCBI lineage: Eukaryota > Metazoa > Chordata > Actinopteri > Salmoniformes > Salmonidae > Oncorhynchus > Oncorhynchus masou. The sequence continues at coordinate 18,883,685 of NC_088231.1, forward strand.
GTGTATGTGTGGGGGTGAGGTGTGTGTATCTGTGGGGGTGATGTGTGTGTATGTGTGTGTGGGGGTGAGGCGTGTGTATGTGTGTATGTGTAGGGGTGAGGTGTGTGTGTAGGGGTGAGGTGTGTGTATGTGTGGGGGTGAGGTGTGTGTATGTGTAGGGGTGAGGTGTGTGTATGTGTGTGGGTGAGGTGTGTGTATGTGTGGGGGTGAGATGTGTGTATGTGTGTATGTGTAGGGGTGAGGTGAGGTTTGTGTGTGTGTGGGGTGTGTGTGTGTGTATGTGTGGGGTGTGTGTGTGTGTGTGTATGTCTGGGGGTGAGGTGTGTGTGTGTGTGTATGTGTGGGGGTGTGTGTATGTGTGGGGGTGAGGGGTGAGGTGTGTGTATGTGTGTAGGGGTGAGGTGTGTATGTGTAGGGGTGAGGTGTGTGTATGTGTGTATGGGTGAGGTGTGTGTATGTGTGGTGATGTGTGTATGTGTGGGGTGAGTGTGTGTATGTGTGGGGGTGAGGTGTGTATGTGTGTGTGGGGTGTGTGAGGTGTGTGTATGTGTAGGGGTGAGGTGTGTGTATGTGTGTGAGGTGTGTGTGTGTAGGGGTGAGGTGTGTGTATGTGTGGGGGTGAGGTGTGTGTATGTGTGAGGTGTGTATGTGTAGGGGTGAGGTGTGTGTATGTGTGGGGGTGAGGTGTGTGTATGTGTGGGGGTGAGGTGTGTGTATGTGTAGGGGTGAGGTGTGTGTATGTGTAGGGGTGAGGTGTGTGTATGTGTATGTGTAGGGGTGAGGTGTGTGTATGTGTGGGGTTGAGGTGTGTGTATGTGTAGGGGTGAGGTGTGTGTATGTGTGGGGGTGAGGTGTGTGTATGTGTAGGGTGAGATGTGTGTATGTGTGGGGGTGAGGTGTGTGTATGTGCAGGGGTGAGGTGTGTGTATGTGTAGGGGTGAGGTGTGTGTATGTGTGGGGGTGAGGTGTGTGTATGTGTAGGGGTGAGGTGTGTGTATGTGTGGGGGTGAGGTGTGTGTATGTGTGGGGGTGAGGTGTGTGTATGTGCAGGGGTGAGGTGTGTGTATGTGTAGGGGTGAGGTGTGTGTATGTGTGGGGGAGTACGTGCACGGGGAGCCTCTCTAAATCAACGGGAAGAGGGAAGGACAAGAAAACATTTCCACGTCGCTACTCTGGAGCCCAGGTGTGACCTTCTCAGGGACACCAGGGTGTTACTGTGTGTGTAAGTGTGTGTGAGGGTGTCAGTGTGTATGAGTCTGTGTGAGTGTGTGTGAGGGTGTCAGTGTGTATGAGTCTGTGTGAGTGTGTAGTCTTGGCAGAGGCCTCACCAACTTTCTCCCTGCCATTCATAGAAATACCAACACTAGACCCAGCCAGTATGAAAATATGCTGTAGCTTGGAGACAGGCCCAACTTCCTCACTAGTCTTTTCCTAATACACTCCTACATCCCATTCCCAACACATCTAGTGTCAGACACATCTAGTGTCATGCACGTCTAGTGTGTCTACCACACTTACAACATCCTCTCCTCTCCCCTACTCTCCCCTCCTCCCTGTCCTCTTCTCTCTCCTCCTCTCAAGTCCTCCCTGTCCTGTCCTGTCCCCTCCCCTCCTCTCCTCTCCTCTCCTCTCCTCTCCTCTCCTCTCCTCTCCTCTCCTCTCCTCTCTTCTCTTCTCTTCTCTTCTCTCCTCTCCTCTCCTCTCCTCTCCTCTCCTCTCCCCTCCCCCTCCTCCCTCCTCCTTCCTTTCCTTTCCTTCCTTCCTTCCTCCCTCCCTCTCATCTCCCTCCTCCCTCCCTCCCTCCCTCCCTCCCTCCCTCCCTCCCCCTCCTCCCTCCCTCCCTCCCCCTCCCTCCCTCCCTCCCTCCCTCCCTCCCTCCCTCCCTCCCTCCCTCCCTCCCTCCCTCCTCTTCTCTTCTCTCTCTCTCCTCTCCTCTCCTTTCCTTTCCTTCCTTCCTTCCTTCCTCCCTCCCTCTCCTCTCCCCTCCACTCCTCCCTCCCTCCCTCCCCCTCCCCCCCCTCCCTCCCCCCTCCCTCCCTCCCTCCCTCCCTCCCTCTCCTCCCTCCCTCCCTTCCTCTCTCCAGAGAAATTCTTCCCTTGGATACTGTTCCCAGAGAAAACATACCAGTCGGGTAGGATTGAAGAAACACACAAACATACACACATACACATGCACACAAACACAATAACACACAATAAATAATCATTACCTTAATTTGAAATACTTAGCTGGTTTCATAACAGAACACATAACTGAATAAACATATGATCATAATATGAGGATGATCTGCATACAAACGACTTGTAACAGTTCTGGACATAATATTGTGTGGTGAATTAAAGATGAGGGAGGGAGGGAGGGAGGGAGGGGGGAGGGAGGGAGGGAGGGAGGGAGGGACTCTCTTGCATTAACACAGGGTTAAAGGGGAGTAGAGGTAGAGAGAAGAGAGGGATTATAGAGGGATAGAAAAAGAGGGAACGAGAAGGAGAGAGAGAGTATGCATGGGTGTATGAATGCGTGCGTGTAACTCTCTGGTGTTAATACAGGGGTAGATGGGTAGAGGGAGGAGAGGTGAGGAGAGAGAGAGGGTAGATGGGGGAAGGAGAGGAGAGGAGAGGAGAGGAGAGGGGGTTAGAGGGAGGAGAGGAGAGAGAGAGAGAGAGGGGTAGAGGGAGGAGAGGAGAGGAGAGAGAGAGGGTTAGAGGGAGGAGAGGAGAGAGAGGAGAAAAGGGAGGAGAGGAGAGAGATAGAGGGGTAGAGGGAGGAGAGGAGAGGAGAGAGGGAGGGGTAAAGGGGGGAGAGGAGAGAGGGGTAGAGGGAGGTGTCACGCCCTGACCTTAGAGAGCTGTTCATTGGTTGGGGCGTGATAGTGACTAGGGTGGGTCATCCTAGGTGAATTGTACTTCTATGGTGGCCTGATATGGTTCCCAATCAGAGGCAGCTGTTTATCGTTGTCTCTGACTGGGGATCATATTTAGGTAGCCATGTCCTCAATTGTGATTTGTGGGATCTTATCTACAGTTAGTTGCCTGTGTGCACACCAGTAGCTTCACATTTCGTTTGTGCTTTATTGTTTTGTTTGGTGAGTTTCAGTTTATTAAAATATGGGGAACCCTACGCACGCTGCGCCTTGGTCTACTCCTTTCAACGTACATGACAGGAGGAGAGGAGAAAGAGAGGGGTAGAGGGAGGAGAGGAGAGAGAGAGGGGCAGTGGGAAGAGAGAGAGAGAGGGATAAAGGGAGGAGAGGAGAGAGAGAGAGGGAGGAGAGGGGTAGAGGAAGGAGAGGAGAGGAGAGGAAAGAGGAGTAGAGGGAGGAGAGGAGAGAGAGGGGTAGAGGGTTTAGAGAGAGAAAGGGGTAGAGGGAGGAGAGGAGAGAGAGAGGGGTAAGGGAGGGAGAGAGAGAGGGGTAGAGGAAGGAGAGGAGAGGAGAGAGAGAGGGGTAAGGGAGGAGAGGAGAGAGAGAGGGGTAGAGGTTTAGAGAGAGAAAGGGGTAGAGGGAGGAGAGGAGAGGAGAGGAGAGAGAGAGGGGTAGAGGAAGGAGAAGAAAGAGAGAGGGGTAAGGGAGGAGAGGAGAGAGAGGTGTAGAGGGAGGAGAGGTACATAATTGAGAGAGGTTTATATTTAGCTTCCTGGTTGGGGAAGGCAGTACGGCATGCTGCTGAGCGTGTTATAATTATCACCGTGGGGAATCAACAGCCGTGTGATTCCACTGTTACGTACTCCACAAGCAATTGCTTTAATTGCGACCGGGTCCCTGCCTCTCTCTCGAACAGTATCCATCTCTCTCCCTCTCGTACAGTATGTCTCTCTCTCTGTGGTACAGTACACATCTTATTAATGTATGTGATTCATTTTCACTGTTTCAATTTTTATGTTGGAGAGGATGGATGGAGGGCAGAAGGCTCTGCTGTCGGAAGAGAGCTGCTGCATGTTTCTAGAGGAATGGAGGAGAGGGTGAAGAGGAGGAGAGAGAGGAGGAGAAGAGAGCTGCTGCATGTTTCTAGAGGAATGGAGGAGAGGGTGAAGAGGAGGAGAGAGAGGAGGAGAAGAGAGCTGCTGCATGTTTCTAGAGGAATGGAGGAGAGGGTGAAGAGGAGGAGAGAGAGGAGGAGAAGAGAGCTGCTGCATGTTTCTAGAGGAATGGAGGAGAGGGTGAAGAGGAGGAGAGAGAGGAGGAGAAGAGAGGAGGGGCGGGGAGGGGAGGGAAAGCATTGGATGGAGCAAAGAGATGGAAACGAGAGGCGAAGAAAGAAAGGGGGAGGAAAACAGAGAAGAGGAGGGATAAAGAAAGAGAGGGTGACAAGGAAAAGAGGAGAGGGAACTGAGGGGAGAGGTGGAGAAGAGAAGAGGATGAGAGGAGAGGAAAGTATAGGATGAGAGGATGGCATGGGAAGAGCAGAGAGAGATTCTATTTTTAGGGTTTACCAGGGCGACCGTAAGGTGACCACAGGGGGGACCGTGTGGCACCGGCCCCGGCTTATAGGAACCACACTGTGACCAGAGCCTGTACAGCCAGACACACCGCAACACTATCACTGTCATACAGCCTGTAGCATTATGACATCATGTAGCACACACAGCCTGTAGCATTATGACATCATGTAACACTGTCACATAGCCTGTAGCATTATGACATCATGTAGCACTGTCACAGTCACACAGCCTGTAGCATTATGACATCATGTAGCAATGTCACTGTCAAACATCCTGTAGCATTATGACATCATGTAGCACTGTCTCTGTCATACAGCCTATAGCATTATGACATCATGTAGCACACACAGCCTGTAGCATTATGACATCATGTAACACTGTCACATAGCCTGTAGCATTATGACATAATGTAGCACTGTCACAGTCACACAGCCTGTAGCATTATGACATCATGTAGCACACTGTCAAACATCCTGTAGCATTATGACATCATGTAGCACTGTCTCTGTCATACAGATAGCATTAAGACATCATGTAGCACACACAGCCTGTAGCATTATGACATCATGTAGCACTGTCACAGTCACACAGCCTGTAGCATTATGACATCATGTAGCACTGTCACTGTCAAACATCCTGTAGCATTATGACATCATGTAGCACTGTCTCTGTCATACAGCCTATAGCATTATGACATCATGTAGCACACACAGCCTGTAGCATTATGACATCATGTAACACTGTCACATAGCCTGTAGCATT
>NC_088231.1:18893884-18903884 GCF_036934945.1 Oncorhynchus masou masou
AAGACAGCTTGCCTGATTAAAATACACCAAAGTGCCACTGCGCAAAGAAAAAGAAACGACTTCTTGGGTTGTAATTAGAAAAGGGTATAAATAACAAACTAACTCTGCTGTGCCTGACGGGAGGAAACGATGAACAGAGGTTTTTTACTTTCCGCTGGAGCCCAATTTGCATACAGATTCATTCATAAAGCTTTCATGAAGAGTTTGTCTTAAGGGATTTTTTTCCCCTCCAAATGAATTAATTGAATGGATAGAAATGGAAGGAAATTTCCCCAGAGAAGGGTAGAAGAAGAAGTCACTTCCTGGTTTGACTTCAGGGATTTTGGATGGATTTGACCCCCCCCCCCCTGGCCCTCTAACTCTGTTTAATGCTCTGGGTTTGTACAAATAACTTAATTCACTACTACTTCATATTTCTGATAAATGAATAAAGACATCCATCATTCCAACTATTCCATCACACAGCTGGCATGCATTCCAAGTAGTAAATGTCACTGTCTCCAATGGAACTTTAATATTTACCCCAACAGTGCCTTCTCAAGCAGAATTAGGCCTACACAGAAATCAGTAAAAGTCTGTAACCTACATGCATGTTTAAGTAATCAAATAAAAGTCAAGAGAATTCAATCAACAGATCTTAAAACCTCAATAGAAAATGGTGTTTTGAGTACCCATATAAGGGCATGTAAAAAAATATCCTAACAGAGTCATCCAGACCATGAGAACCAAAATATGACATCCTCCCACAAGTGGGGATGATTTGAAATACTTGGTTGTTTACATGTACTTTCCATTACCAATTAAGTTGGTCATGATATAAGAAATAACGAGCATATGTTTATAATAAAATAACAATAAGAAATCCATTTGTATTATTTTGTTAGGAAGTGTAAGAAAAGTCGTTGGCAGTGAAGCCTCCTTTGCGGTAACTACGTCAAAGGGGCACGCGCGTGTCATTTCAGCACCGTCTCGAGCGGAGAGCGCCCTTCCTTCTCCAGTGTGCCTCGATATCATCTCTGGAAAAACTGGGCCTAATGTTTCCGTTGTACAGTAGAGAAATGACTAAATTTATCCGCTCAGCGAAAAATGTAACTAGTAGCCTACTAGGCTAATCATAAGTCTGTGGTTTCCAAACAACATTTCAAAAGAAGAACATATTACTAAAACACATTGAAATAGGCGCTGCGCTTCTCGAATTCTCAGATCACGCTCACCCACTTAGGCTATAACACATTCATGGCAGAATGCCTTTGACAGCGAGTTTGTATTCTGTCAACATACGAATACTTTTCGGGGACAAGAGTACTCGGTGCGTGGCATTTTTCATATACTATCTTGTCATAGCAAATAGTGTAAATTAGATGCCTATACCTTTTGCTGTGCTTCTACAGCGGAAAGGACAGGGAGCAGGTCGCGGCCACTGAAGCGATATCCCATCCTCTTCCTGCATCTTTGACTGTACATGTCGTTGTAAAAATAAAATGCCACCGCTCCCCCGGTTGCGAGACACATCCCAACAGCTAGGCATCTCTGTGTCCTACCTCCGGTAGTCGTCTGAGCGCCGAGGAACTCGTTTCTCGGAGCGGACCAGACATTTAACCTGTTTACGATTGAAGCCAGTCTGCGAAAAGCGGCCATTGTTGTTGCTATGATGAGAGTATTGAAGGGTAAACGTATTCTCACTCCTCGCGAGATGTGGATCATATTCTCACTCTGATTCACTGGAGTTTGGGATGCTGCGGTTCTGATCGAAGTTCGGCTTTGAACCAGCCACCAAAACAGATGGATATGATGCTCCAATGGGTTTGGGACAGAATAAGGTGCTTATTTCTGAACCTTGGTGAATTATATACATAGTTGCGTTACTATTCTAATTAGAAGCCAATATTTTTACATTCAGGAGAATCAGGACCCATGCAAATGTTGACAAGCCCTATTCACACGAATGACAAGCGACTGCAAATAAAACATAATGTAGACTAGTAATACGTCGTTTCTCTGTTGACTATTATATGGTCCCGAGTGTTGGGGCAAAGTTTTAAAAAAGTTGTATTCATAAAAAAACGTGTATTTATTGCAAATCGTGATCATGTTGTTTCATCGTGATGTTACACAATAACTTTTTACAGCTGGATCAAGTACGTTTTGAGTAAGACAGATATTAAGAGTACAAAGATTGCTGCATGCGACGTACTCCATTGGCTATACACTAATGCTTTATATATCAACGTTAAGCCGATGGGTTCTTCAAGTTCCCTTTGATGCCTGCAACCACCTGGTCATGCAAAGGCCTGTGTGGTTTTCTCCCCACTCCCATTATATATATATATATCAAACAACACTGCATTTACTCTGCACGGAGCTCCACAATGTGCAGTGGGAAGATCTTTCAATGTGACCCTGGAAACAATTCATCTAATGCCAATGTCATCAGGAAATGTGGCACGTAATTGACGTCTTCATTGTGGCGCATCGATCCGCGCGCGCATATTGATTGATCGCTTCTGCGCCGCGCGCATCGATTTTGTTTCAAGGTATTTTTGGGGGGGAAATCATAAATACTAATGAGCCCTGGGAACCCAACAGGGAGAGAAAGGTCCCCGGAGAGAGATGTTGATGAATCACCTATGTGTGGAAATGGTCACTCGGTCATTTGCAACCAGTCGATTCCCAGGCCCAGGCAGATGCATTGCATGCGCTGCTGCCCTGAACCCTATCAGTTAGACTCAGGTCACTGGCTGCCTCCCCGGTACCCTATTCTCCCAGGCCAGAATCAATTCAATGCAATACATGTTCGGGCATAGGCCTATACACTGGAGACTACCTGTACATGGAGGCTCGCTAATATGGGCAAAGTGGCTTGAACTATTTGATGCGCTGGTAGGCTACCATATTGTCCCATGCTCCAAATCAATCGAATACAATAGTCTACATAGGAATAGTGTTATTCATCGTATACACAACAGGCTATTTGCAAACGTTTAGAATATTGGCAAAGTGGCTTGAACTATTGTGTTGTATTTCTGGGGGAACTCTCGGTGACGGTGTCAGGTAACCTCGGCCTATCTGGGTATTTTGAAGCTCTAGGTTCAAACAGGTTTCTACCTCCAAGTTCCCCCTGACTGTTGTTGGTCCCCTTACAAGATCTCTCAACTTTGATCGCTCTGGTCTTTGATTCCTATGCTCTTTAAGACCACAATTAAGAAGAGCGTGTTCAAAGAGGCCAGGAGATCAGTGGAAGATTGACAGTCAAGTGATGCAGTTTGCACAGATGTGCGGCAGGTTCTGTTTCTAAACACGCCGCGGAACAGCCGCTGGATTACATAAAACAAGCGCGGCAATAAATCAACATCTGTGCGCAAAATGACGCACAAGAAGGGGAAGTTTTTCTCTCACCCCCAGCAGCAAATGACTGCACCTGAGTCACTCGAGCCGTAGGGTTATAACGCGTTTAGGATGATAGTAATTATCTACTATATGAACACGTGCGCGCACGCACCCATACACACACAATAGAAACACAAACACACACCCCCTTAACACACACTGCTGCAGATTATTTATTTGTGGAGAACATAACACTCCTGACAGTCAGTGCAATTGTCAACTGAAAGCACCGCCTCGCATCCCCTAGTCTTGTTCTGTTCTCCCCTCCCATCCATTGCCTCTCCACCTGCCATACGTCTTTGACACACACACGCCCCCCCCCCCACACACACACACTCACACACACCTCTTCACTGGCTGCACTCGCCTAGTGCACCAAACCACTTGGAGCCAGCCAGGGAAGCCGTAGTGTTCTGTACATAGGCTACTGCGCATTCCCCTGCGACACCATAGAGAAAACCTCCTTGATTCACACGGCGTTTTATTAAAGGACCAACTCTCATTGACTTCTCTCTCACTTGTTCTCCTTTCAAATCGCTTACAGTACTTTTCATAATCCATCTACGGGATGATGATAATCGGCGATGCAGATGAAACTGAACATCAAAGGTGTGATGACGGTCAAGGATCAAGGAGTTATGTTTCAAAAAGAAATCTATAAAGCGTCTCATTAGCATACGGCAAGAGGGAATTTACATACGGAATATATTTAAAGTGGCGCTCCTCTCACGCTCGCACTCTTCATTTGCAGAACGCAGTGAGCACGAGCTGAGCACTCTCCCGGCAACCGCATCAACGACTGCGAGGGGAGGAAAACCCGGACGAACAAACAGAGCAAAGGGGAGTAGCCCGAGGTCGAGAGAGGAGAGCATGTGCTGAACTGAGGATAAACGGATAATATGCGGATGTAAATAAAACGCGCACTTGCAAGAGAGAGAAAAAACACATTTGGTGACTGGCGCAAAAACACACGTTCAGTCAGGAGGATCCCTCTGTCAGGAGCACAGTACGTGAACTTTTCTACCCGCTTCAAGGCGGCTGGTTGTGAAGCGTGCGGGGCGGTGGTTTTTGTGATGGGGGCAGTGGGCGAGGTGGGTACATTTTCCTTGCACGGCCTGGATAGCTTCGGACACGGATCGCATTTTGTCCTGACGCCCGCTGGGGACACCCCCGGACTGATGAGCGAGCACCTGGTGTCGGCCGAGAGGTTGTCGCGGAGCACGCCGTCGGATCTGACGCATCTGAAGGGGATTCTACGGAGGAGGCAGCTGTACTGCAGGACCGGGTTCCACCTCGAGATACTACCCGATGGCACAGTGCAAGGCACCAGGAAAGACCATAGCAGATTTGGTAAGGCATTAGAAAATATTTCGGCGCAATAATGCAGTTATTATACAGTTATGGCAGTAGTATAAGGTGTATAATGATCATTGTTATTCTTAGTATTCTGAATATGATTCTGAATAGACGAATTCTATTTATATTATGAATATTCTAATGTTATGATTATGGACACATATACCTATTGCATCCTGTCTAATCTATACTGTGTGCATGTGTTTTTGTACCATAGTTACTATTTCAGACACCCCATAATATGTTCGCACATATTGCAACACAGTTCATTTCCCCAAGGGAGATTAGATTGGCAGAATTTCTTTACCTTTCCTAACTGACCTTCTTATCAGCAAGATAGCAAATAATGCCTACTGATAACAGCTTCCATGATAGACATGAGAGTATGAATTCAGTACTAAGCGTTGAATAATATATCCCCCAATGACTGGCTGAACTTGTGACTTGTGACATCATAATATGTGATATTAATCTAATGGTGTCCTGCTGGTTTGATGAGCAGGTATTTTGGAGTTCATCAGCTTGGCTGTGGGGATGGTGAGCATCCGTGGGGTGGACAGTGGATTATACCTGGGCATGAACAACAAGGGAGACCTCTACGGCTCTGTAAGTATTTACATTGGTATACTGCCTACACGCTGCCTACATATACCCTTCATACTGCCTTCATATACTCTTCATACTGCCTAATGCATACCTACTGCATACAATACACCCTTCACGCTGCCTACATATACCCTTCATACTGCTTGCATACTGCCTACATATACCCTTCACACTGCCTACATATACCCTTCATACTGCCTACATATACCCTTCACACTGCCTACATATACCCTTCACACTGCCTACATATACCCTTCATACTGCCTACATATACCCTTCACACTGCCTACATATACCCTTCATACTGCCTACATATACCCTTCACACTGCCTACATATACCCTTCACACTGCCTACATATACCCTTCATACTTCACACTGCCTACATACATACTATATACCCTTCATACTGCCTACATATACCCTTCATACTGCCTACATATACCCTTCATACTGCCTACATATACCCTTCACACTGCCTACATATACCCTTCACACTGCCTACATATACCCTTCATACTGCCTACATATACCCTTCACACTGCCTACATATACCCTTCATACTGCCTACTGCATACCTACTGCCTACATATACCCTTCATACTGCCTGCATATACCCTTCATACTACCTACATATACCCTTCATACTGACTGCATACTACCTACATATACCCTCCATAGTGCCTGCATACAGCCTACATATACCCTTCATACTGCCTACTGCATACCTACTGCCTACATATACCCATCATACTGCCTACATAAAGTCTACATAGACTGATAAACTATAGTCTACATATGATGTGTCTTGTATTCAGTGCTGCTCTCCATTCTCATGGGCATCTCTGTGTAGGAGGTGATAACAGAGGTTACTATTCAGCATCAACTGAAAGAGAGAATTCCTCTGCCTCCTCTGTTGTCCTGTTAATCTGGGAGGGTGATAAGATATGACCAACCAGCAGGTGGCACACATTTTGTTCTGCAAGGAAGTGTGTATTTGTGTGTGAGCATTGACACTGAGATGACACTGCTCTGTTGTGTAACATTTCACTAATCACCTCTCTCTTCTCTCTCTCTCTCTCTCTCTCTCTCTCTCTCTCTCTCTCTCTCTCTCTCTCTCTCTCTCTCTCTCTCTCTCTCTCTCTCTCTCTGTCTCTCTCTTTCTGTCTCCCTCTCTCTCTCTCTCTCTCTAGGAGAAGCTGACAGCCGAGTGCGTGTTCCGGGAGCAGTTTGAGGAGAACTGGTACAACACGTACTCATCCAACCTCTACAGACACGGTGACCGGGGAGCGCACTACTTCGTGGCGCTCAACAAGGACGGCACGTCCAGGGACGGCGCCCGCTCCCGGCGACACCAGCGCTTCACCCACTTCCTGCCCAGGCCCGTAGATCCCGACCGTGTACCCGAACTCTACAGAGAGGTCCTGGGCCACAGCTGAGACCCGGTGGGAGTGTGTTGGTCCCTGCGGCGCTACACACCCAGCACACTGCACCGTGACTCTCAGTACTCTCCTATGAAGGGTCTGCATATCGTCAGTCTCCCTATGGCTTCCTATGGAAACAAAATGGAGGAAAGGTTGCTTGGGGGCTGTGGGGTGGATAGCAAATATGTGTAAAGCCTGGCCTTGCGGTCCCCGAAAATGGGTCAAGGCCGGTGCAGCCCCAGGAGAAAGGAGTACAGGTGTTTAATAGGGGCTTTTTGGCCAAAAGAGAGGCTGGCCTGGTGGCCATCTTTGTTTTGAGCATCGTGTTGGAAGGTGACGGGATCACCTCCAGAGCTGCTGATGTCATCTTCTTCACCACCCCCTGAGTGGCTTCTGACATTCTGATTGGTCAATCTATCTGTAGTGAAATGGGAGTAGGAGAAGAAGAGTGGATGGTCCTCCAGCGGAGTTTAGACTTTGTGTTCTTCTGTGGTACCCCAAGGTGGACTGTTTTGACGAAACACTCTGGAAGATTTGTGAAGGAATTCTGTTCTGAACCTTCCGTGACTGCATTCTATTCCCTGACACGAGCATGGACGAGAAAATAAGACTTACAAAATAACCTTAGCCTGTTTCAGTTTTTTTAATTTATGCATTTTTCTGGGACATATATTTATTTTATATATTTATTTATTTTGAGAATATATTTTCTACAGGTATATATAAGATATTAAAAATAAGCCATCAGAGATGTATTTTGTGCCACTGTGTAAAGTACTGCATTTGACATGTCCTTTCAAACTGACTGAAGAAATATTTTCCTAGGAGTTTTTATTTAGACAATGGTTTGTGTAAGGCCGCGTTGTCACTATTCCCGAGCTTGTCATCATCGGGGGCGTCCATGTTTCTCTTATGTCATCAGAAAGAGCCAGAGTTCCACTGGGTTCCAGTGAGGAATAAACCTGTTAACACTTCAGATACACTGGTCTGTCTTCTTCATACAAATACAATAACATACAGTAATACTGAAACATGGTCTGATTACTATTATAAACTGGGTGGTTCCAGCCCTGAATGCTGATTGGCTGACAGCCGTGCTATATCAGACCGTATACCATGAGTGTGACAAAACATTTATTTTGACTGCTCTAATTACATTGGTAACCAGTTTATAACAGCAATAAGGCTCCTCAGGGGTTTGTGATATATGGTCAATATACCACGGCTAAGCTCTGTGTCCAGGCACTCCGCGTTGCGTCGTGCATAAGAACAGCCCGTAGCCGTGGTATATTGGCCATATACCACACCTCCTCGGGCCTTATTGCTTAATTAGATGATGTGAAATGTGACATTTAAAATATATGCCACTTAAGCTGACATTTTAAATATATATAGGAAATGTATAAACATTTATATATTGCATGTTTCAGACTGGAAAACAGGGGAATATTACCTCTTATTGGTTATTGAAAGGTTATTAACTTATCACATGCTGTCATGTGTTCATTTTAGTGTTGATGTCTCAGAGATGTTAAAATGACATACATGAAAATTACACTGTTACAGTGATATTTAAAAATCACTGAAATAATTCAGCCCCCCGCTCCTCTCTGTCCTCAACCCTGGACTGTCTCTATGTCTATTTCATTCCCTTGGGTCTACAATAATTTGTCTTTGAGGGTGACACCTGCTCTGAACGATCCATTCACCTCCAATACAAACAATACGACCTCAAAGCCACTTCCTTATCCAGCAGCTCTCTCATGTGGCAGCTCTGACCGCCGTCCCAGAGAGATGTGAGACAGACACAGACAGTCTCAAATGGCATCCTAGTCCCTGTCTAGTGCACTTCTTTTGACGAGAGCCCACACGTCATATAGTGTGCACTTCTTTTGACTAGAACCAGCACTATTCACTTGGCTCTTGTAAAAAACATTTGAACTATCTGGAGAATTGTGTGCAACTTGAGATTCTGTTTGTGCACATGTGGACTGTTCAAAACTAGGTCACTATACAGGGAATAGGGTGCCATTTGGGACGTCTCTACTTCTGCACGGTGGGGCACTGCACTGTGCCACAGTAAACACCTCTCCCTCCTGGAATGAAGGGAGGAACGCGGGACGGAGGGAGCACCGTGCCAAAAACACCTGGAATGAAGGGAGGAACACGGAGGGAGAGAAAACTGCACCGTGCCACAGTAAACACCTCTCCCTCCTGGAATGAAGGGAGGAACGCGGGACGGAGGGAGAGAAAACTGCACCGTGCCACAGTAAACACCTCTCCCTCCTGGAATGAAGGGAGGAACGCGGGACGGAGGGAGAGAAAACTCCTGCCACAGAAACACCTGGAATGAAGGGAGGAACGCGGGACGGAGGGAGAGAAAACTCCCGTGGTAAACACCTCTCCCTCCTGGAATGAAGGGAGGAACGCGGGACGGAGGGAGAGAAAACTGCACCGAAGGGAGGAACGCGGGACGGAGGGAGAAAACTGCACCGTGCCACAGTAAACACCTCTCCCTCCTGGAATGAAGGGAGGAATGCACGGGGGACGGAGGGACAGAAAACGTGCCACAGTAAACACCTCTCCCTCCTGGAATGAAGGGAGGAACGCGGGACGGAGGGAGAGAAAACTGCACCGTGCCACAGTAAACACCTCTCCCTCCTGGAATGAAGGGAGGAACGCGGGACGGAGGGAGAGAAAACTGCACCGTGCCACAGTAAACACCTCTCCCTCCTGGAATGAAGGGAGGAATTAAGTCAATCCAGAGAGGAAGGAAGGAAGGAAGGGACTGTCTATGAGAGACAGGGAGAGAAAACTGCACCGTGCCACAGTAAACACTGACTGGCAACGCAAGGCGCTGTGTTTCAGTCCTTCTAGTTATGGTGCGGAGGATCCTCTGTGATTCAACCTCCTGGGCGTGAGTGTGTGTGTGTGTTGGCCCCGTGTCAGTCCCGCTTGGCTTCGTTCAAGAGCAGGCAGCAGACACATTGATACAATGTGACTTGTGTCAAAGGACACGGGTTCAGGGTGTGTTGAACGCACCTTTCCCAAAATAATCCCACCTTGATAGGGGTGTAGTGTTTGAGAACTGAGAGGGGATGGTGTCTGAGTACCAGCATTGAGATGAGAGAGAAGGGCTATGACTTAAAGCCATCCCAAAACAGGTGGGGTTGTGAGTGGGGAACAAAAAGTTGTGTATGTCAGTCATGGTTGTGTTCTCTGTGTCGA
>NC_088231.1:18908884-18911384 GCF_036934945.1 Oncorhynchus masou masou
GTTGTTATCTACTGCTTTCATCTCTATCCCCATCTTCCTATCTCTCTTTCTGTTATCTTTCCTCTCCCTCCCTTTCTCCTTGTTTCAAACCTCACCTTTCTCCTTCTCTCCATATCTACTCTCTATCTCTCAACCCCCACATTACTCACTCTCTCCTCTTCCCTGTCTCCCTCTCTCTCCTCCATATATTACTTCTCTCCCCCATCACTCACTGATAGGTGAAATCCCAATCCCACACTTTTTTTACTGACAGTATTCAGTTACTGTCACACATATTTACCTACCATGTATATACATACTGAGCTACCATGTACACACATACTGACCTACCATGTACACACATACTGACCTACCATGTATATACATACTGAGCTACCATGTACACACATACTGATCTACCATGTACACACATACTGACCTACCATGTACACACATACTGACCTACCATGTACACACATAATGATCTACCATGTACACACATAATGATCTACCATGTACACACATACTGACCTACCATGTACACACATACTGACCTACCATGTACACAAATACTGACCTACCATGTATACACATCCTGACCTACCATGTACACACATACTGACCTACCATGTACACACATACTGACCTACCATGTATACACATACTGACCTACCATGTGCACACATACATAGTACCCACAAAACACCAGTCTCAACGTCAACAGTGAAGAGGCGACTTCGGGATGCTGGCCTCTGTACAATGTCTGTGTTCTTTTGCCCATCTTAATCTTTTATTTTTATTGGCCAGTCTGAGATATGGCTTTTTCTTTGCAACTCTGCCTATCAGTTTTGCACATCGAGAGACTGAATTTTTTTCCCATTCCTCCTTGCAAAACAGCTCGAGCTCAGTGAGGTTGGATGGAGAGCATTTGTGAACAGCAGTTTTCAGTTCATTCCACAGATTCTCGATTGGATTCAGGTCTGGACTTTGACTTGGCCATTCTAACACCTGGATATGTTTATTTTTGAACCATTCCATTGTAGATTTTGCTTTATGTTTTGGATCATTGTCTTGTTGGAAGACAAATCTCCGTCCCAGTCTCAGGTCTTTTGCAGACTCCATCAGGTTTTCTTCCAGAATGGTCCTGTATTTGGCTCCATCCATCTTCCCATCAATTTTATCCATCTTCCCTGTCCCTGCTGAAGAAAAGCAGGTCCAAACCATGATGCTGCCACCTCCATGTTTGACAGTGGGGATGGTGTGGTCAGGGTGATGAGCTGTGTTGCTTTTACGCCAAACATAACGTTTTGCATTGTTACCAAAAAGTTCAATTTTGGTTTCATCTGAACAGAGCACCTTCTTCCACATGTTTGGTGTGTCTCCCAGGTGGCTTGTGGCAAACTTTAAACAACACTTTTTATGGATATCTTTAAGAAATGGCTTTCTTCTTGCCACTCTTCCATAAAGGCCAGATTTGTGCAATATACGACTGATTGTTGTCCTATGGACAGAGTCTCCCACCTCAGCTGTAGATCTCTGCAGTTCATCCAGAGTGATCATGGGCCTCTTGGCTGCATCTCTGATCAGTCTTCTCCTTGTATGAGCTGAAAGTTTAGAGGGACGGCCAGGTCTTGGTAGATTTGCAGTGGTCTGATACTCCTTCCATTTCAATATTATTGCTTGCACAGTGCTCCTTGGGATGTTTAAAGCTTGGGAAATATTTTTGTATCCAAATCCGGCTTTAAACTTCTTCACAACAGTATCTCGGACCTGCCTGGTGTGTTCCTTGTTCTTCATGATGCTCTCTGCGCTTTTAACGGACCTCTGAGACTATCACAGTGCAGGTGCATTTATACAGAGACTTGATTACACACGGTTGGATTGTATTTATCATCATTAGTCATTTAGGTCAACATTGGATCATTCAGAGATCCTCACTGAACTTCTGGAGAGAGTTTGCTGCACTGAAAGTAAAGGGGCTGAATAATTTTGCACGCCCAATTTTTCAGTTTTTGATTTGTTAAAAAAGTTTGAAATATCCAATAAATGTCGTTCCACTTCATGATTGTGTCCCACTTGTTGTTGATTCTCCACAAAAAAATACAGTTTTATATCTTTATGTTTGAAGCCTGAAATGTGGCAAAAGGTCGCAAAGTTCAAGGGGGCCGAATACTTTCGCAAGGCACTGTAAATAAATATAAATGTAGGTTGTATTTACAATGGTGTTTGTTCTTCACTGGTTGCCCTTTTCTTGTGGCAACAGGTCACACATCTTGCTGCTGTGATTTCACATTGTGGTAGTTCACCCAACAGATATGGGAGTTTATCACTGCTAGCTCTCTCATAGCTAGCCCGCAGTTACCTCTCGCTCTCTCTCTCTCTAAGATCACAGCGATGGATATCAAACAGCCTGGACCCACCTGTCAGTGTGGGCAAGTCAGCAATTAAAGCTCCCGCAGCCAGACGTCAGATAAATCACCCAGGCGAGGGGAGGAGGGACAGGGGGAGAGGGGAGCGGGCA
>NC_088231.1:18916384-19084907 GCF_036934945.1 Oncorhynchus masou masou
CTTCTTCTCTCTCTGAACCATACTTCTTCTCTCTCTGAACCATACTTCTTCTCTCTCTGAACCATACTTCTTCTCTCTCTGAACCATACTTCTTCTCTCTCTGAACTATATTTCTTCTCTCTCTGAACCATACTTCTTCTCTCTCTGAAACATATTTATTCTCTCTCTGAACCATACTTCTCTCTCTGAACCATACTTCTCTCTCTGAACCATATTTCTTCTCTCTCTGAACCATACTTCTCTCTCTGAACCATACTTCTTCTCACTCTGAACCATACTTGTTCTCTCTCTGAACCATACTTCTTCTCTCTCTGAACTATATTTCTTCTCTCTCTGAACCATACTTCTCTCTCTCTGAACCATATTTCTTCTCTCTCTGAACCATACTTCTCTCTCTGAACCATACTTCTTCTCTCTCTGAACCATACTTCTTCTCTCTCTGAACCATATTTCTTCTCTCTCTGAACCATACTTCTCTCTCTGAACCATACTTCTTCTCTCTCTGAACCATTCCTCTCTCTCTCTGAATCATACTTCTTCTCTCTCTGAACCATACTTCTTCTCTCTCTGAACCATATTTCTTCTCTCTCTGAATCATTCCTCTTTCTCTCTGAGTACTCCTTCATATGGACACAGTATCAACAGTATCAACTCTAATGGGCCATCCTAAGTCCCACTCCCACATCAGGGTGAATACCTGTCCCATTCATTCTCCCACTCGGATTCCCTGTTGAGATAAGGGCGAATGGGATCGGGCCTTTTTACAAATCTGCGTAAAGAGATCCTTCCACCCGGATCGCTGCCGTAACCGTGGCGACTCTAACAAAAACACGCACCGGGATTACGCTATGGTTTTGTGTGTGTGTTTGTGCCGTCAGGACAGGAGTCTCATTGAAGTGCACGGGGCATGCATAGGACAGGGAGTAAACACACACACACACAAACACACACGGAGTGGGGGGTGGGGTGGGGGGGTATGGACAAAGAGGTGCTTTGTGTCTCCAGGAGCCTCAGTGGTCTCTAATATCAAAGGAGAGAGCAGCCAGAGAGACTCGGCAGTGCCGAGATACCAATGACAGGATGTGGGCCCGCGTGGCGGCTGACAGATGGAGGAGAGGAAGTGAGAAAGAGAGAGAGAGATATGGATGATGGAAGGGTCAACGTTCAATATCTACAGTAAAGAGGGGCCTGGAGTTTTTCCTCCACCGTATGATTTACCCACAACCTGGAGTTAGGCCTGGAGTTTTTACTGTTCAGGTCACACAAGGTCAACAAAAAACTATTGGCTTGCCTCAAACCATCCTGAAAGAAAGTTGTCAAACACTGTAATTAGTAACACTACATTTCACGTCGCTATGTCATCAAAGGAGGTTACGCATTGAGATAACACAAAAAAAGAGCTCCAATTGTGTCCCATTCACTTCCATGACAAACAGGCCCTACCCGTGGATAAATGGGGATAGTTAGCCGAGAAGTGATGTAATTCTTGTTCCCAGTCAGAATTCCTGGCCGCGGCCCCGGCACGCCAGTCAGGGATCTACTTGTTGTTTACGTACCACAAACGGATACTGGGTGAAACCATGGAGCTGGATACACACCTGACTGCCAGCCTAGGAACATGATCCATTCACAGAGGGAGGGAGGGAGACAGAGAGAGAGAGAGAGAGAGAGAGAGAGAGAGAGAGAGAGAGAGAGGGGAGAGAGAGAGACAGAGAGAGAGAGAGAGAGAAAGACAGAGAGAGAGAGAGAGAGAGAGAGAGAGAGAGACACAGAGAGAGACACAGAGAGACAGAGAGAGAGAGAGAGAAGAGAGAGACACAGAGAGACACAGAGAAAGAGAGAGAGAGAGTAAGCGATATAAGGAAAAGGGGTGAAGAGAGAGTGGGGGTGAGGATGAGAGGGAGGGAGAGTAAAAGGGAGAGAGAGAGGTGAGTTTGGGATGGGGGTATGAGACTAATGAGGAGAGGTTGGTGTGTGTATATTTGTGAAAGAGAGAGAGAGAGGGAGACTGGTTAGAAAGAATATGGAGAGAGAGAGGGACATTGGTTAGAGAGAATATGGAGAGAGAGAGAGAGAAAGAGCAACAGAGCGAGAGAGAGGAGAATATGAAGCGTATCACAGAAATCGAGGGGATTTCCTAGTGCCCTGGAGACTCGAACATCTTAAAACAACACATGATGACACAGATCCCTTCATAAGGATATCATTTGAACCCCCACATAAATCTAACCTCCAAAGATATCATGTGTACCCCACCCATATTACAGCCGCTCAGATATACTACTAATAGAACCATACCCCATGATAACAATGTATTTTTGCTGTTTCAGGTTCTATGTCTCCGTCTCTGTTGCTATGAATGGTGTGACACATCAAACACAGGTATGAATGAACCAGTATGTTATAGGAGACAGTGAATGCCATTTTCTACCCGGCCAAATCAAGGTTCAGTTAGTAAGAACATGACACTAAATCACCTGAACACTGTCAGGCATCTTGGGTGAAAAGTGTGGATGTCTACACCGCCCTCAACACGGCTGATGTGCAGTTTGTTTTCTCGCCTATTTCTTCTCTGAGGAGTGGTCTCTCTCTCTAGCCACCTTTCCCTGTCTATCTGCCCTTCTCGCTCTCTATCCTTCGGTTAAGATTGCCGTTTACTTGAATACAATCATTTTTCACGCCCTAATACATCCCTATCAATAACAGTGACAAGTGGACTCCTGGTGCAATCCATCATGATCCAAAGTTACACAGCTATTCTCTCTGCATTGGAAAACGGCCAGAGTCAAATACCTCAACACCTGTGCTGACCAGGCAAAACTAAATGCCTTGAACAGGGAACAGTCTGCTTGTCTGAACAACCGAGGGTTTGAAATAAGCCGTTCGTCTTCCACACGGCTTAGTGGCGTACCACTGGGACCAGCACAGGGTCCGTTTTGACTTTTTCCTCAGAAACAACCGTTAAAGTAATGACGTTGACATTTTGTGGACGTGTCACAAAAAGCTAACGTGGAGGGAAACTAACCACGATGCGTCAGAGTCAGGCAAACTTTGTGAGATGGTTTAGGCCAACACACCTCGTCTGGATACCGGGAGCAAGATGGAGAAACAGAGAGTGTGTGAACACTGAGGTCATCTTTTCATGCTCTACCTGGCTAAGTTAATCGCCATTTCTACAAGAGGAGGCCCCTCCTTTTTGGAGGGAAAAGGTGAACGGATTAAAAGAGGGGGAGGGGGGGAGGATTCACATGGAATAAAAGTTGGCCCCTGAGTGGAAGACAAAGACATGGTATGGGGATACTCTCTATGGTTCTCCATACATCAGAGAGGGGGAGGGGGGACAAAGCTAGGTTTATGGGCCCTAACAAAAGGCCCCTTCAGCAGGAAGCCAACCTGGGAGGGACCTGGGAGGGAGGGCAGCTGGGAAGCAGGGGGCCCCAGGTCCAGGGAGGACAGGTATCATGTAAGCCTGGGGAGAGGGGCCTTTCAGACGGATATTAGTGTCACCCGCTGCCCAGGCCTGATAACAGCCAGCTTTAGGCCCCGGGTAACCTAAGAAGGTCTTAATGCTGCAGCAGTATGATTATGGAGAGATGGTAGATGACTACAGGAGGTAGGTTGATGTCGTGAATCACGCTGGGTGATGTTCGCACATACATACACACAACCACAATAGAAGACAAATGACATTCATGATATGTCTGGATCAGCATGTTATAGTATATGTACTGCTCATTACTACTGCATACCAGTAATACCTAGGCAAATAGATGTAATATAAATATAATATATAATATAATAATAATATTATAATAAATATGAATAAATAGATCATAAGTCATACTCACTATCTCATTGTCACTATCACGTTATAACAAGAGACAAGAAAGTAGGGTGAACTGGAAGGAAAGAAAATGATGCATGTCTTACAATGGCTACAGTCCCACAACACCTGACGGACAGATGAAAGAGACTCTAGCAAGGGCTGTGATGATAGCTCCATTCTTCCATATGCCACAATGGAAACAGAGAAGAAAAAAGAAAGTCAAAACAGTCATTAGAAATCTGACAGGCGATGACAGTAGTGGTAGTGAGTGGGGGGGAGGGGTGGAGGAGAAGAAGAGGGGAGAGGAGTGGGCAGCGAGGAGACTTCAAAGCCCAGAGGATCATATGAACAGCTGGGAAGCAGCAGGGTTATCAAAGGAGACCAGGAGGACTTGTGTGCCCACCCACCCAGCCACATATACACACAGACAGACACACACACAGACAGATACACACAGATAGATACACACACAGACAGACACACACACACACAGACAGATTCACACAGATAGATACACATACAGACAGATACACACACAGATAGATACACACACACATAGATACACACACATATACACTCGTGGCCAAAATTTTGAGAATGACACAAATATTAATTTTCACGCCTCGGTTTGTATGATGGCAATTTGCATATACACCTGAATGTTAGTGATCAAAGTCCCTCTTTGCAAATGAACTGAATCGCCCCAAAACATTTCCACTGCATTTCAGCCCTGCCACAAAAGGACCAGCTGACATCATGTCAGTGATTCTCTTGTTAACACAGATGTGAGTGTTGACGAGGACAAGGCTGGAGATCACTCTGTCATGCTGATTGAGTTTGAATAACATACTGGAAGCTTCAAATGGAGGATGGTGCTTGGAATCATTGTTCTTCCTCTGTCAACCATGGTTACCTGCAAGGAAACACGTGCCATTATCATTGCTTTGCACAAAAAGGGCTTCACAGGCAAGGATATTGCTGCCAGTAAGATTGCACATAAATCAACTATTTATCGGATCATCAAGAACTTCAAGGAGAGCAGTTCAATTGTTGTGAAGAAGGCTTCAGGACGCCCAAGAAAGTCCAGCAAGCGCCAGGACCATCTCCTAAAGTTGATTCAGCTGCTGGATCGGGGAACTACCTGTACAGAGCTTGCTCAGGAATGGCAGCAGATAGGTGTGAGTGCGTCTGCACGCACAGTGAGGCGAAGACTTTTGGAGGATGGCCTGGTGTCAAGAAGGGCAGCAAAGAATCCACTTCTCTCCAGGAAAAACATCAGGGACAGACTAATATTCTAAAAAAGGTACAGGGATTGGACTGCTGAGGACTGGGGTAAAGTCATTTTCTCTGATGAATCCCCTTTCCGATTGTTTGGGGCATCTGGAAAAAAGCTTGTCCGGAGAAGACAAGGTGAGTGCTACCATCAGTCCTGTGTCATGCCAACAGTAAAGCATCCTGAGACCATTCATGTGTGGGGTTGCTTCTCAGCCGAGGGAGTGGGCTCACTCACAATTTTGCCTAAGAACACAGCCATGAATAAAGAATGGTACCAATACATCCTCCGAGAGCAACTTCTCCCAACCATCCAGGAACAGTTTGGTTACAAACAATGTCTTATCCAGCATGATGGAGCACCTTGTCATAAGGCAAAAGTGATAACTAAGTGGCTCAGGGAACAAAACATCGAAATTTTGGGTCCATGGCCAGGAAACTCCCCAGACCTTAATCCCATTGAGAACTTGTGGTCAACCCTCAAAGAGGTGGGTGGACAAACAAAACCCCACAAATTCTGACAAACTCCAAGCATTGATTATGCAAGAATGTGCTGCCATCAGTCAGGATGTGGCCCAGAAGTTAATTGACAGCATGCCAGGGCGGATTGCAGAGGTTTTGAAAAAGAAGGGTCCACACTGCAAATATTGACTCTTTGCACCAACTTCATGTAATTGTCAATAAAAGCCTTTGACACTTATGAAATGCTTGTAATTATACTTCAGCATTCCATAGTAACATCTGACAAAAATATCTAAAGACACTGAAGCAGCAAACTTTGTGGAAATTAATATTTGTGTCATTCTCAAAACTTTTGGCCACGACTGTAGATACACACACATATAGATACACACACAGATACACTCACAGATAGATACACTCACAGATAGATACAAACACACGTATAGTACCAGTCAAAAGTTTGGACACACATCTACTCATTCAAGGGCTTTTCTTTATATTTACTATTTTCTACATTGCAGAATAATAGTGAAGACATCAAAACTATTAAATAACACTTGAAATCATGTAGTAACCAAAAAAGTGTTAAACAAATCAAAATATATGTTAGATTCGTCAAAGTAGCCACCCTTTGCCTTGATGACAGCTTTGCAAACTTGGCATTCTCTCAACCAGCTTCACCTGGAATGGTTTTCCAACAGTCTTGAAGGAGTTCCCGCATATGCTGAGCACTTGCTGGCTGCTTTTTCTTCACTCTGTGATCCAACTCAACCAAAACCATCTCAATACATAGCCTGGAGGTGTGTTTTGGGTCATTGTCCTGTTGAAAAACAAATGATAGTCCCACTAAGTGCAAGCTATATGGGACAGCATATCGCTGGAGAATGCTGAGGTAGCCATGCTGGTTAAGTGTGCCTTGAATTCTAAATAAATCACAGACAGTGTCACCAGCAAAGAACCCCCACACCATCACACCTCCTCCTCCATGCTTCACGTTGGGAACCACACATGCGGAGATCATCCGTTCACCTACTCTGCGTTTCACAAAGACAAGGCGGTTGGAACCAAAAATCTCAAATTTGGACTCCAGACCAAAGGACAAATTTCCACTGGTCTAATTTCCATTGCTTGTGTTTCTTGGCCCAAGCAAGTCTCTTCTTCTTATTGGTGTCCTTTAGTAGTAGATTCTTTGCAGCAATTCGACCATGAAGGCCTGATTCACACAGTCTCCGCTGAACAGTTGATTTTGAGATGTATCTGTTATTTGAGCTCTGTGAAACATTTATTTGGGCTGCAATCTGAGGTGCAAACTTATCCTATGCAGCAGAGGTAACTATGGGTCTTCCTTTCCTGTGGTGGTCCTCATGAGAGCGAGTTTCATCATTTTGCTTGATGGTTTTTCCAGATTGACTGACGTTCATGTCTTAAAGTAATGATGGACTGTCGATTCTCTTTGCTTATTTGAGCTGTTCTTGCCATAATATGAACTTGGTCTTTAACCAAATAGGGCTATCATCTGTATACCACCCCTACCTTGTCAAAACTGATTGGCTCAAACGCATTAAGAAGGAAAGAAATTCCACAAATGTACTTTGAACACGGCACATGTGTTAACTGAAATACATTCCAGGTGACTACCTCATGAAGCTGGTTGAGAGAATGCCAAGAGTGTGCAACGCTGTCATCAAGGCAAAGGGTTGCTACTTCGAAGAATCTCAAACATAAAATATATTTTGATTTGTTAAACACTTTTTTGGTTACCACATAATTACATATGTGTTATTTCATAGTTTTGATGTCTTCAATATTATTCCACAATGAAGAAAATAGTACAAATTAAGAAAAATCCTTGAATAAGTAGGTGTGTCCAAACTTTTGACTGGTACTGTATATATATACACACACACATATAGATACACAGACATATAGATACACACATATACACACCAGTAGAGGCTCCTCAGAGGAGGAAGGGGAGGACTATCCTCCTCAGTGAATTTCCTAAAAATAAAATAGTGAAACATTAAAAAAGTTATCGTTTTTAGATAAAACTATACTAAATATTTTCACGCCACCAAATAATTAATAATTGATTAAAGCACACTGTTTTTGCAATGAAAGTCAACAGTAGCCTCAGCAGCACTCTGTAGGGTAGCACCATGGTGTAGCTGGAAACAGCTAGCTTCCGTCCTCCTCTGGGTACATTGACTTAAAAACAAAACCTAGGAGGCTCATGGTTCTCACCCCTTTCCATAGACTTGCACAGTAATTATTACAACCTCCGGAGGTCATCCTCCAACCTATCAGAGCTCTTGCAGCATAAACTGATATGTTGTCCACCCAATCAAAGGATCAGAGAATGAATCAAGTACTGAAAGCATAAGCTAAGGCTAGCTAGCACTTCTGTGCATAAAATGTGGTGAGTAGTTGACTCAAAGAGAGAGAAAGACAATAGCTTAACAGTTTTGAACAAATTCACTTCTTAAAAAACGTAGGGGAGGGCAAGAGAGAGAGAGAGCGAGAGATTACTACATTACCATTCAAAAGTTTGGGGACACTTAGAAATGTCTTTGTTTTCCATAAAAAGATACATGAAATTAGTTGCAAAATGAAAAGGAAATATAGTCAAGAGGTTGACAAGGTTATAAATAATTATTTTTAATTGAAATAATAATTGTGTCCTTCAAACTTTGCTTTTGTCAAAGATTCCCCCATTTGCAGCAATTACAGACCTTTGGCATTCTAGTTGTCAATTTGTTGAGACAACCTGAAGAGATTTCACCCCATGCTTCCTGAAGCACCTCCCACAAGTTGGATTGGCTTGATGGGCGCTTCTTATGTACCATATGGTCAAGCTGCTCCCACAACAGCTCAATAGGGTTGAGATCCGGTGACTGTGCGGGCCACTCCATTATAGACAGAATACCAGCTGACTGCTTCTTCCCTAAATAGTTATTGCATAGTTCGGAGCTGTGCTTTGGGTCATTATCCTGTTGTAGGAGGAAATTTGCTCCAATTAAGCACCGTCCACAAGGTAAGGTATGGCATGGCGTTGCAAAATGGAGTGATAGCCTTCCTTCTTCAAGATCCCTTTTACCCTGTACAAATCTCCCACTTTACCACCACCAAAGAACCCCCAGTGTCACGATCGTCGTATGAAGTGGACCAAAATGCAGCGTGGTATGTGTTCATGATGAGTTTTTAATAAAATAAACCACTGAACACTGAATACAAACTATACAAAACAATAAACGAATAATGACCGTGAAGCTATAATGAGAACTGTGCTGACACAAGCAACTAACACAGACAATCACCCACCAACAAACAGTGAAACCCAGGCTACCTAAGTATGATTCTCAATCAGAGACAACTAATGACACCTGCCTCTGATTGAGAACCATACTAGGCCGAAACATAGAAATCCTCAAATCATAGAAAAACAAACAGACTGTCCACCCCAACTCACGCCCTGACCATACTAAATAACGACAAACAAAGGAAATAAAGGTCAGAACATGACAGTACCATCCCCCAAAGATGCGGACTCCGGCCGCAAAACCTGAACCTATAGGGGAGGGTCTGGGTGGGCGTCAGTCTGCGGTGGTGGCTCTGGTGCGGGACGTAAACACGGCGATCCTCGCCGCCGACCTCGGACGGGGGACCCTAGAAATGGGTCCCGAATGGACGGGAGATTCCGGCAGCGCCGGGGTGAAGGATGACTCCGTCAGCGCCGGACAGGAGGAGGGCTCCGGCAGCGCTGGACTGAGAGGCCCTGGCGCCTCTGGACTGAGGGGCTCTGGAGCCTCTGGACTCTGGCAGTGCTGGACGGAGGAGCTCTGTAGGGATGAGACGGAGAGACAGCCTGGTGCGGGGGGCTGCCACCGGAGGGCTGGTGCGTGGAGGTGGTACTGGATAGACCGGACCGTGCAGGCGCACTGGAGCACTTGAGCACCAAGCCTGCCCAACCTTACCTGGTTGAATGCTCCCGGTCGCCCTGCCCGTGCGGCGAGGTGGAATAGCCCGCACTGGGCTGTGCTGGCGAACCGGGGACACCATGCATAAGGCTTGTGCCATGTACGCTGGCCCAAGGAGACGCACTGGAGACCAGATGCGTAGATCCGGCTTCAATGCACTTGGCTCGATGCCCACTCTGGCCCGGCCGATGCGAGGAGCTGGTATGTACCGCACCGGGCTATGCACCCGCACTGGGGACACCATGCGTTCCACAGCATAACACGGTGCCTGCCCGGTCTCTCTCGCCCTCTGGAAAGCACAGGAAGTTGGCGCAGGTCTCCTACCTGGCTTCGCCACACTTCCTGTGTACCTCCCCTTTTTGGGGCTGACTCTCGGGCTTCCATCCGTGCCGCCGTACTGCCTCCTCATACCAGCGCCTCTCCGCCTTCGCTGCCTCCAGCTCTTCCTTGGGGCGGCGATATTCTCTTGGCTGTGTCCAGGGTCCTTTACCGTCCAATGGCTTTTTCTTTGCAACTCTGCCTAGAAGCACAGCATCCCGGAGCTGCCTCTTCACTGTTGACATTGAGACTGGTGTTGTGCGGGTACTATTTAATATAGCTGCCAGTTGAGGACTTGTGAGGTGTCTGTTTCTCAAACTAGACACTGTAATGTACTTGTCCTCTTGCTCAGTTGTGCACCGGGGCCTCCCACTCCTCTTTCTATTCTGGTTAGAGCCATTTTGCTCTGTTCTGTGAAGGGAGTAGTACACAGCGTTGTACGAGATCTTCAGTTTCTTGGTAATTTCTCACATGGAATAGTCTTCATTTCTCAGAACAAGAATAGACTGACGAGTTTCAGAAGAAAGGTATTTGTTTCTGGCCATTTTGAGCCTGTAATCGAACTCACAAATGCTGATGCTTCAGATA
The DNA here is from genome assembly GCF_036934945.1 of Oncorhynchus masou masou. Classification (NCBI taxonomy): domain Eukaryota; kingdom Metazoa; phylum Chordata; class Actinopteri; order Salmoniformes; family Salmonidae; genus Oncorhynchus; species Oncorhynchus masou. The sequence goes on from NC_088231.1 coordinate 18,926,828, forward strand.
CTCAACTAGCCTAAAGAAGGCCAGTTGTACTGCTTCTTTAAGTAGCACAACAGTTTTCAGCTGTGCTAACATAATTGCAAAAGGGTTTTCTAATGATCAATTAGCCTTTTAAAATTATAAACTTGGATTAGCTAACACAATGTCCCATTGGAACACAGAAGTGATGTTTGCTGAAAATGGGCTTCTGTACGCCTATGTAGATATTCCATAAAAAAACAGCCATTTCCAGCTACAATAGTCATTTACAACATTAACAATGTCTACACTGTATTTCTGATCAACTTGATTTTATTTTAATGGACCAAAAAATATGATTTTCTTTAAAAGGAAATTCCTAAGTGACCCCAAACTTCTAGTTGTATTTTGTTTTCACTTTCACTTAGCTAGCGAATGCAGCTAGCTAGTTTAGCCGACTCAAACACCCGGCTCAAACAGAGAAGGATGCTATGTAAGCTAGCTAACTCTTCCAAATCAAGGTAAGCTTTTGGTTTTATTAATTTAATGCCACCGGGGCCCATCTGTCGAACTGGTAAACTGCTTGCTGACTGTACACTGTACTGCATGCTTATAGTGGGTTTACTAACATGTCAGTTCTAGTAGCTATGTTGACTAGCTATGATGTGTAGTGTAGTGGTTAGCGGTTATGATATGAAGGTATGGCTTGGAAATGTTTTTTCGCCTGGCCACAGACAGCGGATGTGTGAAAGTGAACTCTGTTTGCGTGTGATGAGGGGTGTATTCATTAAGCCGATTCTGTTGAACAACCTTTCTTAAACGGAAGTAAACAGATTGAAACGGGGATAAACATACATGAATTTGTCCAATAGAATTTCTAATTTGAACCTGTTGGACTAATGATTACACCCTAGCTCAGCTAGATGCAGGCAAGAGTGTGCAAGGCGGTATCAGTGTCTGTCACCTTGATTACTCAAATTGTTCTCCCGACCTTTGCACCTACGTTGTAAACTTTCATTCATATGCTAGGTTGTATCAACTTCATGAGTATAATGTAGTAGCCTAAAAATACTTAGTAAAAATACAAAAAAATCAACCTCCCTCATGTTAAACGTCACCGACTGCCACTGATACACACACACACACACACACACACACACACACACACACACACACACACACACACACACACACACACACACACACACACACACACACGCACACGCACACACACACACACGCACACACACACACACACACGCATGCAAACACACATAAAGGATTAGAGGCAGGAGCATACACTCACTAATACACACACACCCGCACACACACTCACACACTTAAATGACTACCACCATATACACAGACAGCTGATGGCCATCGGCTGGTGATTTCCTAAAGAGTGTTTAAAGGGATAATATCTGTGATGATTAGGGCCTTTGATGAGCGTGCTGTAAATCTAACACGCCGTCAGATGTGATTTCCCAGACAGAGAAAAAGGCCCTTCAGCATGAGACTCACTTTCAGTGCTGACACCTACTGGCTGGCACTGGGAAGTGCACCAGTAATGTAATCTCAGATATGGGACACATTCAAATATTCTGGAGATGTTTATAAATAATTTACTTAATGGTCATGTCCTCCTTGAAACAAAGCCATCTTCTATGGACATTAAACCCCATCAGAAACAAATTACAGAACTGATGCTAGAGGTGACTACAAAAATGTGGATTCTTTCTTCGAGGGATCATTGGGAAGCGTGATGGTTCTATGTGGAACCATACTAACCCCAAAAACCCTTTGAGCCTTTCAACGGTTCTTTTGTCTTTTAGTAATAATTCAAATTTAGGGGTGGCAGCTCATTAGAATATTTTTGGGCGTAGTTTGCACACAGTTATTTTTGTGCAACCTTGAGTGTCATTCCAGCTAATCTAATATGTTGTGTTATGCTATTGCATGTATGGCTTTGGCCAGTAATGGTGTCTTGTGACAGAATCACACCTTCTGTCAATTGAAAACAGTTGCTTAAGTCATTAGTTCTCAATTCTCTCCTCAGGGACCCCCAGCCATTCCAGAGTTCGCACACCTGATTCAACTTGTTAATAAACACAATAGCAAAACCTATGGAATTTTAACAATACAATATGGCTATAAAACCAGAGTAAAAACACTGTTTAGTCCATTATCCATAAGGGTTCTATAAAGAATCATAAAGAAGGGTTTTATATTCCCCTAAAAGGGTTTTATATTCCCCTACAAGGGTTTTATATTCCCCTAAAAGGGTTTTATATTCCCCTAAAAGGGTTTTATATTCCCCTAAAAGGGTTTTATATTCCCCTAAAAGGGTTTTATATTCCCCTAAAAGGGTTTTATATTCCCCTAAAAGGGTTTTATATTCCCTTAAAAGGGTTTTATATTCCCCTAAAAGGGTTTTATATTCCCCTACAAGGGTTTTATATTCCCCTAAGTGGGTTGTAGCCATAACGTAACTCTTCTCTGGTGCTATATAGAACATGAATGGTTCTTTATAGAACTTTAGGAAAGGGTTATTTATAGCACCATACAGGTTACATTTAGAACCTTATGACCATGGTTCTTTAAAGAACCTTCAGAAAAGGCTCCAAAAAGGGTTCCGCTATGGTTACAAACCTAAGAACCCTTATTTGGCACTTTATAGAACCATTTGTTTTTAGTGTGTGGAGTTAAATGGTAAAGACCTGTGTGTGTGTTTGCATGATGTGAGCGTGTTGTCTTTAAATGGCGTGTGTCAGAGATGTCTTCTTCTTTGAGCCTGTCTAGCCCAGAGTCCCTGGACCACTCAGTGATAAAGGAAATGGGGGATACCTAGTCAGTTGCATAAATGAATGCATTCAACTGAAATGTGTCTTCCGCGTTTAACCCAACCCCTCTGAATCAGAGAGGTGCGGGGGACTGCCATAATTGACATCCACGTCTTCGGCCCCCGGGGAACAGCGGGTTAACTGCCTTGCTCAGGGGCAGAATGACAGATTTTTACCTTGTCAGCTCGGGGATTCAATCCAGCAACCTTTCGGTTACTGGCCCAACGGTCTAACCACTAGGCTACCTGATGATAAGCGGCTGTAATGACGCAGTGCTGCAGCAGAATCAATGGCAGCGATTGCCTATGACAACCTGAAGTTGAGCTGGGAACTGGTGTGTGGGTGTGTGTGCGTGTGTGTGCGCGTGCACGTGCGTGTGTGTGTGTGTGTGTATGCGTGCGTGTGCGTGCGTGCATGTGTGTGTGTGTGTGATGACAGGGTAATGGTATTGTGCTACCAGTGGGACCTTCTGAGCAGAGCTGTGAGTGACTTTAGGCGAAATCTGTTTCCCAGGAGGGATCATAGAATCTGCTGAGGTAGTGGAGGGTTGGAATGTGTTTCTGCTTGTGCTTATGGTACATTGTGTCCACAGACAGATGTATGCATGTACATACACATCCGTCAAAGCCTTTATACAGACAGACAGAACAGCTCTCCAATGATTTAAAGGTCTTCTCTATCTTTCAATCATAAATATACAAAACCACCCCTGCATTTCCATATCTCTCTAAGCATTATCACTGACCCCCACCAGTCCAGCCATTTCTACCCACCTCAGGGTGTTCCCCTCTGGGCTACGCTCATGCTGATTGTGCCGTCATCCCTGGAGCCCTCTGGAGCTTATAATGCCAGTTTGCTTTACTGTACGTGGCCTTGAGGCCTTGAACCAGTCAGAGAGAAAGTACTTGGAGGCCCAGAGGCATTTCCTCCAATCACCTCTCATTGTTCAATAGATGGGTTCAGTCATGGAAGTGAGGGCAGAGGGAGAGTTGCGAGGCCTAGCGAGGGCCGCTCCCCTCCCTTCAGGGGGACTCAGAGGAACTGTCAGTTGTTCTTGGTCGAGAGGTTGCAGAGTTGATCTGACGGGCAAGCATTGATAATTGAACACAAATGTTGCTCTAGTGCCTCTTTGGAGTGGTTGAATGGTTCGACTGCGGAAGCAAGGTTCCGTGCCACGTCTTCGACCGCTTCAACCTTTTTGACCCCGACTGTACACCGTAGGAGGAGGAGCCGCCATAAGTTTTAGAGTCCATCCCTGGGCGAGTTTGGTTAACCTTGAAAGAACAACAGTGATCTCACCAACTTTTTATCCTCTCCTGTCCTACTGTTAAAGGAACCACTTAAAGAGAGAGAATAAATCAAAGAGGGGTTAGGTAATTCGCAGTAGAAATACTCTTCTTTTTAAAATGATCAACAGGGTTGGGGTCAATTCCTTTTCAATTCCAGTCAATTCAGGAAGTGCACTGAAATTCCAATTCTCTTCAATACTTTTCAATTAGGAAAATGTTGACTTAGAATAGGAATTTGGCTGGCCTCCCGAGTGGTGCAGTGGTCTAAGGCACTGCATTGCAGTGCTAGCTGTGCCATTAGAGATTCTGGGTTTGAGTCCAGGCTATGTCCCAGTCGGCCACGACCGGGAGACCCATGGGGCGATGCACAATTGGCCCAGCGTTGTCCGGGTTAGGGGAGGGTTTGGCCGGCAGGAATGTCCTTGTCCCATCGCGCACTAGCGACTCCTGTGGCGAGCCAGGCACAGTGCAAGCTGACACAGTCGCTAGATGCACAATGTATCCTCCGATACATTGGTGCGGCTGGCTTCCGTGGTTAAGTGAGCAGTGTGTCAAGAAGCAGTGCGGCTTGGTTGGGTTGTGTTTCGGAGGACGCATGGCTCTCGACCTTCGCCTCTCCCGAGTCCGTACGGGCAAGACTGTAACTACCAATTGGATCCCACGAAACTTGGTAAAAAAAATGTGTTTACTTTCTGAATGGACTGGAATTGAAGTGAGATTGACCCCAACCCTGCTGATCAATAAACTTTTTTAAGAAACTAGACGTCAAGACCTAGCTCCTTAGCTTCTGTAGAGCTTCTTTAGAGAATTCTTTAGACAGTTCTCCAGAAACGTATTTCAAACCCCCTATGAAGTTTCAGCTGGTGTTAACTGAGTCTGACAGGATGATTCTCACATCGGGTGTTACAGAGAAACTCTGAAAGCAAAGCACAGGAAATGATTATGGACCGGGGGTCAGGGACCTCGGTTTTAAAGTGGACATTGTTCGTCTCTTCCTGCCAATTACGGCTCAACTGAGAGGAAAGGCCAGGCGCTGCACCTGACAGATACCAGGTCTGGGAAGAGTAACCGTGAGAGAAGTTAGGAGAAAATGACTACATCTTTACCTCCACCACACCCTCTTTCCCTGCCTCCATCTGTTTATTTTTCCCTTTTCAACCCCCCTCCTTGTCCACCAAAGTGGTACCTCCCAGTAGAAGAAATGACATAGAGAGAGACTTGATTGGAGTTGCCGGGGAAAACATCCTGTCTGGGCTGTTTGACGTGTTGCCGTGGCAATTAAGCGTTACTGTGCCCTTGAGAGAGAGAAAGAGAAAGAGAAAGAGAAAGAGAAAGAGAAGAGAAGAGAAAGAGAAAGAGAGAGAGAGAGAGAGAGAGAGAGAGAGAGAGAGAGACACACACAAGCTGAATCCCTATTCACCAATTTCTCCTAAATGACTGCAGGTTTGAAGGTTTGAAATAGTATTGGTATGGATGAACAATGTGATCGCAGACCGGTCATTCCAAAGTTTTACTGGCACTTTTCAGTGGTGGAAAAAGTATGTTGGCGTATTCTACCTCTAACGAGGCGGGTTAAATCGTTTAGCGGCAACGTCATCGTTCCGCGTACAGTTAGCTATCATACTTAAGTGACTGACAGTCTTTGTGTGAGGTCAGATAGCAGGGATTATTAACCATATTCTGCCGTGTCCCGAATTGTTCTGGAGCGGATTGTCGTGGGGTCGGAACATAATTACAACTCATTTGTAGACTGAAAATTGACAGCAAGTTGCCCAAACAGATACTATTTGAATAAAACTTAATCGTTTCAAATCTTGTTTATGTTTGTATACGACCACGTGTCTCTCTATTATGCATGAGAATACTTGGGAACAGATGTCCAAAATTAAAATACACATTTTAATTCCGCGTACATACAATGTAATTAAAGTTTAATTATTTATTTGATGTATTAGGATCCCCATTTGCCTACGCCAATGGCGACATCTAGTCTTACTGGGGTCGGACACATGATGAAAAATACATTACAGACAAAATACTGAAGGCAGACAGAGAGATTGACAGAGAAATTGAAGGCAGACAGACAGACATAAACTGAATCTTGTACATGACCATGCTTCGTGTCTGTCTCTCTCTGTTCAGTAGTACAAACCAGCTCAGAGTCCCAACCAGGGAAAGTACAATTATTTTATACTATGTCGTCCATTTCACTGATCATCTAAAATTACATTTAGATTCAGTCAAATGCCTGTTTGTCAGTTCCAATGCCTTGCTTGTATTTCCCTGGTGACACTTCGGAGCATAACATAATTTGTGGAAATCAAATAAAATGTTTCGGTATCATCCAGTGCTGGGCAAAATAACTGAGGTCCTATTGGGAATCTAATAGCATTGCAATGGGATATAGTGTTGTGATATTATAATCTATCATATTATAGATGATCATATTATACTGTATGGAGAAGTTTCCTAATAACCATTCCCTGCATGATCAGTCTCGTCACCTCGGGGTCCATTAAACTATACTGCCCTCTACTGGGAGAAGTAAGATGTAGCAGGTGTTAGATCAGCTACAGACAGAGATCTGTTGGACATCCACAGCACGCACGCACACACACACACACACACACACACACACACACACACACACACACACACACACACACACACACACACACACACACACACACACACACACACACACACACACACACACACACACACACACACACACACACACACACACACACACACACACACACAGTAAGAGAGAGAGATAGTCAGGGCCAGCGAGCTGAGCTGAATCCATATTCACCAATTTCTCCTAAATGACTGCAGGTTTGAAGGCAATCGCCCATCCCATAAAACAAACCACTCTGAAATAGAATTGGTATGGATGAACAATGTGATTCCAGACAGGTCATTCCAAAGTTTTACTGGCACTTTTCAGTGGTGGAAAAAGTACCCAATTGTCAAACTTGAGTAAAAGAAAAGATTCCTTGATAGAAAATCACTATAGTAAAAGTCACCCAGTAAAATACTACTTGAGTAAAAGTCAAAAAGTTTTTGGTTTTAAATATACTTAAGTATCAAAAGTAAATGTACAGTAATTGCTAAAATATAATTAAGTATCAAAGTAAAAGTATGAACAATTTAAATGTCCTTATATTAAGCAAACCAGACAGCACCATATAGTATAAAAAGTATCAAATAAATGTATAGCCAGGAGTACACTCCAACACTCGACATCCTTTACAAATGAAGCATTTGACCAGGGATGCTCTCTTGATAAGAGCATGAATTGGACCATTTCCCTGTCCTGCTAAGCATTCAAAATGTAACGACTACTTTTGGGTCTTAGGGAAAATGTATGAAATAAAAAGTATTTTATTTTCTTTAGGAATGTTGTGAAGTAAAAGTTGTCAACAATAATATATAGTAAAGTACAGATACCCCGAAAAACGACTTAAGTAGTACGTTAAAGTATTCTTACTTAAGTACTTTACCCCACTGGCACTTTTGGAATCCAACCCAGTGATTTAAAAGAAGAATCCATTATCACCAAGAACCCTGACTGAACAGATATCATCATGATTATCATCACCGTGATCAGTAAAGCAAGGCATTATCGACGTCATGACGACATGCCACAGATCCATAATATCTTCTTCACTAAACTTTCTCAAATTAACCCCCACCCCCCCATTCAATCTCTCTCTCTCTCCGTCTCTGTCTCTCTCTCTCATTCCATCCTCCTCATCCCGCAAATGTTATGAATCAGAGTCGCGGCACGGCCATGTAGAATTTACATTTGTTTTCTTAGGCGGGAAAGGTAGACTGCCCTGTGTGACTGGCTCTCTTACAGAATACATTTTGGCTCCAATACGTGGGGTTACTGCACAAAGGACCTCGGCTATAGTAATCAGTTGCAGGCCTAGACACTGTCTGTTCCTAATGGAACTTGGAGAGGGGGGGGGGGGGGTCGAAGGTGATTGGTGCCTGTAGAGCTGAGGAGTGGAGTGTGTGTGAGGTGTGAGTGAGGAGGAGTTCACTTCTTATTCTGCTCCGACTGGATGACCTTGGTTATAATCGTAGGTGTGTGTGAGTGTGTATGTGTGTGTGTGTGTGAGTGAGTGTGGGCTTCAATTTCATTCTCGCTGATCTTTTACCTTTTGTCTTCCTATTTGAGGGAGGGCGAGGACTGAACGTTATTAAAAACTCTGAAGAGGTTTATTACAATAACAAGAAAAGAACAGGTCTAGAAAATTCCCAAACAGACGAGACAACTACAATTTCAGCAGAACACGTGGTTTCATATAAAAGTCTATTCGCAAAAAGCTATTGAGGAAAATATACTTTCTGGGTGTTTGTGATCAGTTTTATCCTCCATCACTCAGAGTGTACACTTCATACCACCTTCAGGTGGGAGTCCCCATGACAGATACTTTCTGGGTGTTTGTGATCAGTTTCATCCTCCATCACTCAGAGTGTACACTTCATACCACCTTCAGGTGGGAGTCCCCATGACAGATACTTTCTGGGTGTTTGTGATCAGTTTCATCCTCCATCACTCAGAGTGTACACTTCATACCACCTTCAGGTGGGAGTCCCCATGACAGATACTTTCTGGGTGTTTGTGATCAGTTTCATCCTCCATCACTCAGAGTGTACACTTCATACCACCTTCAGGTGGGAGTCCCCATGACAGATACTTTCTGGGTGTTTGTGATCAGTTTCATCCTCCATCACTCAGAGTGTACACTTCATACCACCTTCAGGTGGGAGTCCCCATGACAGATACTTTCTGGGTGTTTGTGATCAGTTTCATCCTCCATCACTCAGAGTGTACACTTCATACCACCTTCAGGTGGGAGTCCCCATGACAGATACTTTCTGGGTGTTTGTGATCAGTTTCATCCTCCATCACTCAGAGTGTACACTTCATACCACCTTCAGGTGGGAGTCCCCATGACAGATACTTTCTGGGTGTTTGTGATCAGTTTCATCCTCCATCACTCAGAGTGTACACTTCATACCACCTTCAGGTGGGAGTCCCCATGACAGATACTTTCTGGGTGTTTGTGATCAGTTTCATCCTCCATCACTCAGAGTGTACACTTCATACCACCTTCAGGTGGGAGTCCCCATGACAGATACTTTCTGGGTGTTTGTGATCAGTTTCATCCTCCATCACTCAGAGTGTACACTTCATACCACCTTCAGGTGGGAGTCCCCATGACAGATACTTTCTGGGTGTTTGTGATCAGTTTCATCCTCCATCACTCAGAGTGTACACTTCATACCACCTTCAGGTGGGAGTCCCCATGACAGATACTTTCTGGGTGTTTGTGATCAGTTTCATCCTCCATCACTCAGAGTGTACACTTCATACCACCTTCAGGTGGGAGTCCCCATGACAGATACTTTCTGGGTGTTTGTGATCAGTTTCATCCTCCATCACTCAGAGTGTACACTTCATACCACCTTCAGGTGGGAGTCCCCATGACAGATACTTTCTGGGTGTTTGTGATCAGTTTCATCCTCCATCACTCAGAGTGTACACTTCATACCACCTTCAGGTGGGAGTCCCCATGACAGATACTTTCTGGGTGTTTGTGATCAGTTTCATCCTCCATCACTCAGAGTGTACACTTCATACCACCTTCAGGTGGGAGTCCCCATGACAGATACTTTCTGGGTGTTTGTGATCAGTTTCATCCTCCATCACTCAGAGTGTACACTTCATACCACCTTCAGGTGGGAGTCCCCATGACAGATACTTTCTGGGTGTTTGTGATCAGTTTCATCCTCCATCACTCAGAGTGTACACTTCATACCACCTTCAGGTGGGAGTCCCCATGACAGATACTTTCTGGGTGTTTGTGATCAGTTTCATCCTCCATCACTCAGAGTGTACACTTCATACCACCTTCAGGTGGGAGTCCCCATGACAGATACTTTCTGGGTGTTTGTGATCAGTTTCATCCTCCATCACTCAGAGTGTACACTTCATCCTCCACCTTCAGGTGGGAGTCCACATGACAGATACTTTCTGGGTGTTTGTGATCAGTTTCATCCTCCATCACTCAGAGTGTACACTTCATACCACCTTCAGGTGGGAGTCCCCATGACAGATACTTTCTGGGTGTTTGTGATCAGTTTCATCCTCCATCACTCAGAGTGTACACTTCATACCACCTTCAGGTGGGAGTCCCCATGACAGATACTTTCTGGGTGTTTGTGATCAGTTTCATCCTCCATCACTCAGAGTGTACACTTCATACCACCTTCAGGTGGGAGTCCCCATGACAGATACTTTCTGGGTGTTTGTGATCAGTTTCATCCTCCATCACTCAGAGTGTACACTTCATACCACCTTCAGGTGGGAGTCCAATGACAGATACTTTCTGGGTGTTTGTGATCAGTTTCATCCTCCATCACTCAGAGTGTACACTTCATACCACCTTCAGGTGGGAGTCCCCATGACAGATACTTTCTGGGTGTTTGTGATCAGTTTCATCCTCCATCACTCAGAGTGTACACTTCATACCACCTTCAGGTGGGGAGTCCCCATGACAGATACTTTCTGGGTGTTTGTGATCAGTTTCATCCTCCATCACTCAGAGTGTACACTTCATACCACCTTCAGGTGGGAGTCCCCATGACAGATACTTTCTGGGTGTTTGTGATCAGTTTCATCCTCCATCACTCAGAGTGTACACTTCATACCACCTTCAGGTGGGAGTCCCCATGACAGATACTTTCTGGGTGTTTGTGATCAGTTTCATCCTCCATCACTCAGAGTGTACACTTCATCCACCTTCAGGTGGGAGTCCCCATGACAGATACTTTCTGGGTGTTTGTGATCAGTTTCATCCTCCATCACTCAGAGTGTACACTTCATACCACCTTCAGGTGGGAGTCCCCATGACAGATACTTTCTGGGTGTTTGTGATCAGTTTCATCCTCCATCACTCAGAGTGTACACCACCTTCATACCACCTTTCTGGGTGTTTGTGATCAGGTGGGTGGGAGTCCCCATGACAGATACTTTCTGGGTGTTTGTGATCAGTTTCATCCTCCATCACTCAGAGTGTACACTTCATACCACCTTCAGGTGGGAGTCCCCATGACAGATACTTTCTGGGTGTTTGTGATCAGTTTCATCCTCCATCACTCAGAGTGTACACTTCATACCACCTTCAGGTGGGAGTGACAGATACTTTCTGGGTGTTTGTGATCAGTTTCATCCTCCATCACTCAGAGTGTACACTTCATACCACCTTCAGGTGGGAGTCCCCATGACAGATACTTTCTGGGTGTTTGTGATCAGTTTCATCCTCCATCACTCAGAGTGTACACTTCATACCACCTTCAGGTGGGAGTCCCCATGACAGATACTTTCTGGGTGTTTGTGATCAGTTTCATCCTCCATCACTCAGAGTGTACACTTCATACCACCTTCAGGTGGGAGTCCCCATGACAGATACTTTCTGGGTGTTTGTGATCAGTTTCATCCTCCATCACTCAGAGTGTACACTTCATACCACCTTCAGGTGGGAGTCCCCATGACAGATACTTTCTGGGTGTTTGTGATCAGTTTCATCCTCCATCACTCAGAGTGTACACTTCATACCACCTTCAGGTGGGAGTCCCATGACAGATACTTTCTGGGTGTTTGTGATCAGTTTCATCCTCCATCACTCAGAGTGTACACTTCATACCACCTTCAGGTGGGAGTCCCCATGACAGATACTTTCTGGGTGTTTGTGATCAGTTTCATCCTCCATCACTCAGAGTGTACACTTCATACCACCTTCAGGTGGGAGTCCCCATGACAGATACTTTCTGGGTGTTTGTGATCAGTTTCATCCTCCATCACTCAGAGTGTACACTTCATACCACCTTCAGGTGGGAGTCCCCATGACAGATACTTTCTGGGTGTTTGTGATCAGTTTCATACTCCATCACTCAGAGTGTACACTTCATACCACCTTCAGGTGGGAGTCCCCATGACAGATACTTTCTGGGTGTTTGTGATCAGTTTCATCCTCCATCACTCAGAGTGTACACTTCATACCACCTTCAGGTGGGAGTCCCCATGACAGAAACATGTTCACAAGGTCCTGAGATGAATAGCAGCCTGGCGAAGACATGACTGTTTCACAGTCAGCTACTTGTTATTACAGTTTGAAGTGGAATTCGCTCATCGAGCCCAGCCATATATATGAGGTCGGAAGTTTACGTACAATTAGGTTGGAGTCATTAAAACTTGTTTTTCAACCACTCCACAAATTCCATGTTAACAAACTCTACGTTGTATATGACACAAGTCATTTTTCCAACAATTGTTTACATACAGATTCATTAACTTATAATTCACTGTATCACAATTTCAATGGGTCAGAGGTTTACATACACTAAGTTGACTGTGCCTTTAAACAGCTTGGAAAATTCCAGAAAATTATGTCATGGCTTTAGAAGCTTCTGATAGGCTAATTGACATCATTTGAGTCAATTGGAGGTGTACCTGTGGATCTATTTCAAGGCCTACCTTCAAACTCAGTGCCTCTTTGATTGACATCATGGGAAAATCAAACGAAATCAGCCAAGTCCACAGAAAAAAAAGTACATCTACACAAGTCTTGTTCATTCTTCTTCATTCCACAAGTCTTGTTCATTCTTCTTCATTCCACAAGTCTTGTTCATTCTTCTTCATTCAACAAGTCTTGTTCATTCTTCTTCATTCCACAAGTCTTGTTCATTCTTCTTCCTTCCACAAGTCTTGTTCATTCTTCTTCATTCCACAAGTCTTGTTCATTTCCAAACGCCTGAAGGCACCACGTTCATCTGTGCAAAAAATAGTATGCAAGTATAAACACCATGGGACCACGCAGGACGCAGCCATCATACCGCTCAGGAAGGAGATGCGTTCTGTCTCCTAGAGATGAACATACTTTGGGGAGAAATGTGCAAATCAATCCCAGACCAACAGCAAAGGACCTTGTGAAGATGCTGGAGGAAACAGTATCTATATCCACAGTAAAACGAGTCCTAATACGACATAACCTGAAAGGCTGCTCAGTCACTGCTCCAAAACCACCATAAAAAAGCCAGACTACGGTTTGCAACTGTGCATGGGGACAAAGATCGTACTTTCTGGAGAAATATCCTCTGGTCTGATGAAACCAAAATAGAACTGTTTGGCCATAATGACCATTGTTATGTTTGGAGGAAAAAGGGTGAGGCTTGCAAGCCAAAGAACACCATCCCAACCGTGAAGCACAGGGGTGGCAGTATCATGTTGTGGGGGTGCTTTGCTGCAGGAGGGACTGGTGCACTTCACAAAATAGATGACATCATGAGGAAAGAAAATTATGTGGATATATTGAAGCAATATCTCAATACATCAGTCAGGAAGTTAAATGGGTCTTTCAAATAGACAATGACCCCAAGCATACTTCCAAAGTTGTGTCAAAATGGCTTAAGGACAACAAAGTCAAGATATTGGAGTGGCCATCACAAAGCCATGACCTCAATCCTATAGAACATTTGTGGGCAGAACTGAAAAAGCATGTGCGAGCAAGGAGGCCTACAAACCTGACTCAGTTACACCAGCTCTGTCAGGAGGAATGGGCCAAAATTCACCCAACTTATTGTGGGAAGCTTGTGGAACGTTTGACCCAAGTTAAACAATTTAAAGGCAATGCTACCATACTAATTGAGTGTATGTAAACTTCTGACCCACTAGGAATGTGATGAAATAAGTAAAAGCTGAAATAAATTATTCTCTCTACTATTATTTGGACATTTCACATTCTTAAAATAAAGTGGTGATCCAAACTGACCTAAGACAGGGAATGTTTACTGGGGGTAAAAGTCAGGAATTGTGAAAAACTGAGTTTAAATGTATTTGGCTGAGCTGAATGTAAACTTCTGACTTCAACTGTATATAAAGGCCCTAACTTGTACAGTAAAACCCTCGAGCCTCGCATAAGTCATGGCTCTTTTGCCTCCGTGGGTTTGAACTTGGGCCATCTGCATGCCATACTAATGCTCTAGTTAGCTTGCTGAACCGAAGCATAGGCATTAGTAAGTGCTCAGGTCTCGGGTAATGATACTCACCTCTGTTACACCTTCACCAGACACAACCTTTCTTTAACCAGCCATCATGTATGCTAGCTAACATGCTAAAATCACCTGTTCTAGCTAGCTAGCGTTAGCCATAGCTATCCTGTTGCTAGTTCTAACCCACTACTGGCTACACTCTCACCACTTGATGAACTGTTTATTTATGCATGCGCTCTAATACGAGTCACCACGACACAGTGTTAGACGGCATTTGACACATCACCTACGCCTAATTAACTAGCCAGTTATAGTAGGCAGGGGTGTTAGGAATGTTTTAGCAGCGGGGTGGAAAGTGGTTTCCAGGAAGTGGAAGCAGAGACAGCAGGCAGGGAATGCATCCCAAATGGCATCCTATTCCCTATTTAGTGCACTATTTTGGACTGGTCAAAAGTAGTGCACTAAATAGGGAATAGTGTGCCATTTGGGACGTAGAGGTGTGACAGGTCAGACTAGAGTAGACAGAACAGGAATCAGAGTGAATACTTGATGCTGTCTTGACAGGGAGCAGACAGATAGAGGGAGAGTGGGGGAAATATTAACAGAGGAGAGAGGGAGAGAGGTGTGTATTAGGGCAGGTTGGATGTGTGGGTTAGGGCAGGTTGGATGTGTGGATTAGGGCAGGTTGAATGTGTGTGTTGTTGGGGCAGGTTGGATGTGTGGGTTAGGGCAGGTTAGATGTGTGGGTTAGGGCAGGTTGGATGTGTGGGTTAGGGCAGGTTGGATGTGTGGGTTAGGGCAGGTTGGATGTGTGGGTTAGGGCAGGTTGGATGTGTGTGGTTTAGGGCAGGTTGGATGTGTGGGTTAGGGCAGGTTGGATGTGTGGGTTAGGGCAGGTTGGATGTGTGTGGTGTTGGGGCAGGTTGGATGTGTGGGTTAGGGCAGGTTGGATGTGTTGGTTAGGGCAGGATGGACGTGTGTGGTGTTGGGGCAGGTTGGATGTGTGGGTTAGGGCAGGTTGGATGTGTGGGTTAGGGCAGGTTGGATGTGTTGGTTAGGGCAGGATGGATGTGTGTAGTGTTGGGGCAGGTTGGATGTGTGGGTTAGGGCAGGTTGGATGTGTTGGTTAGGGCAGGTTGGATGTGTGGGTTAGGGCAGGTTGGATGTGTTGGTTAGGGCAGGTTGGATGTGTGTGGTGTTGGGACAGGTTGGATGTGTGGGTTAGGGCAGGTTGGATGTGTTGGTTAGGGCAGGATGGATGTGTGTGGGTTGGGGCAGGTTGGATGTGTGTGGGTTGGGGGATGTGTGTGGGTTGGGGGATGTGTATGGGTTGAGTGGGGGATGTGTGTGGGGTTGGGATGGGGGATGTGTTAGGGGTGGGGTGGGGGATGTGTGTGGGTTGGGGGATGTGTGTGGGTTGGGGGATGTGTATGGGTTGAGTGGGGGATGTGTGTGGGGTTGGGATGGGGGATGTGTTAGGGGTGGGGTGGGGGATGTGTGTGTGTGTGAACAGATTGAAACACAGTATCCAGACTGACTCCAACTGTCTGAAACACAGTAACCAGACTGACTCCAACTGTCTGAAACACAGCATCCAGACTGACTCCAACTGTCTGAAACACAGTATCCAGACTGACTCCAACTGTCTGAAACACAGTATCCAGACTGACTCCAACTGTCTGAAACACAGCATCCAGACTGACTCCAACTGTCTGAAACACAGTATCCAGACTGACTCCAACTGTCTGAAACACAGTATCCAGACTGACTCCAACTGTCTGAAACACAGCATCCAGACTGACTCCAACTGTCTGAAACACAGTAACCAGACTGACTCCAACTGTCTGAAACACAGTATCCAGACTGACTCCAACTGTCTGAAACACAGTATCCAGACTGACTCCAACTGTCTGAAACACAGTATCCAGACTGACTCCAACTGTCTGAAACACAGCATCCAGACAGACAACACTTCTGCACTTCATTCATAAAGTGCCTTAGGGCAGTAGGAGCTCTGATCTTAGATCAGGTCCAACCAGTCCATACACTTTTTTACTTTTTAAAACTGATCCAAGATCAGCACTCATAATCTGAAACAGGCAATGTGAATCAGGCTCTGATCTGGCATTAAAACCAAAACAAATGTAAATTTATTGCCGGCCAGTGTTAGCCACCAAAGTTATGAGGTAATAATGAGGTTCAACACCTGTACCATACATCAGGCATGAGAGGATGATAAATATTTAAAATGTTGCCTTGACAACTGAGGAGACTCGTAACCGACAGCGACAGTAAATATTGAGTGCCACCAGGAGTTTGATGTCATGTCACTCACCTCCTCCGGCAAGTACTTTCCTTTCTCAGATTCTTCTTGTTCTTTATTCGTTTTCACTCCTCCTCTTCTTCCTGCTCCTCCTCCTCTTCTTCCTGCTCCTCCTCCTCTTCTTCCTGCTCCTCCTCCTCTTCTTCCTACTCCTCCTCCTCTTCTTCCTCCTCCTCCTCTTCTTCCTGCTCCTCCTCCTCTTCTTCCTGCTCCTCCTCCTCTTCTTCCTGCTCCTCCTCCTCTTCTTCCTGCTCTTCCTCCTCCTCCAAGATGGGTTGAGGATGTATAGGCCTTCATCTGTCTCAATGGTCATCTCTGTATCTAAGAGCTGTCCGAAAAGGAACATTGTTGCATCGTTGCAAAACCCTTCAGGACAAAGACAGAAACAACTTAGAACCTGGATACAATGAACATCCCCTCACCATTTAGAGGAGGAACTCATTTAAAAGTGAGAGGAATCTCTCAGCATGTGGTTCCAATGACTCGTTGGAGACGGTGCTGGCTCCTCCTCTTCTTCCTGCTCCTCCTCCTCTTCTTCCTGCTCCTCCTCCTCTTCTTCCTGCTCTTCCTCCTCCTCCAAGATGGGTTGAGGATGTATAGGCCTTCATCTGTCTCAATGGTCATCTCTGTATCTAAGAGCTGTCCGAAAAGGAACATTGTTGCATCGTTGCAAAACCCTTCAGGACAAAGACAGAAACAACTTAGAACCTGGATACAATAAACATCCCCTCACCATTTAGAGGAGGAACTCATTTAAAAGTGAGAGGAATCTCTCAGCATGTGGTTCCAATGACTCGTTGGAGACGGTGCTGGCAACACCAGGCCTGCTGCTTTTACTCTCACAGTCGATGTATTGGACATGTATGTGTTGTGTGTGTTGGACTTATGTGTCTCTCTGAACTGTAAGGGGTAAAGGCATCGGATATTTTTAAAGCAGTTCCATTGATATCCAGTAGAGAGCAACACTGTTCTATGATTCCCACAATGCATCACTGGCTACTCCGCCATGCCTCACAACATCACTCTGCTGTGTGTGTGGTGTGAATGTGTGTTTGTGTGTGTGTGTGTGTGTTTGTGTGTGTGTGTGCGTGTGTGTGTCCACTCTCTGTCACCCAGATTACTGATCCAACACACTCTGGCGTTTTCTCGCTCTCACCCAATGGCATTTTGATATATATTTTTTTACTTAATCCAGAGTGGTGGCAAGACAGGGAGAGGTGATGATAGGGAGGGAGGGAAGGGGCGAGAGAGAAAGAGAGAAAAAAAAAGAAAAAAGAAAGAAAGAAAGAAAGCAAGAAAAGAGAAAGAAAGAAAGACAGAGAGAGAATGAAAAAGAAAGAAAGAAAGAAAGAGCTGGGTTAGAAAATGGGTTTCGCTGTGTTACCTCGACAGTGCACAGAGATTAGTTTCAAGTGGGTCACGGATGCTGGAGAAACAGACATTTATCTTACATGGCACCGGAGTTTTTCTTTTGTTCTATCTTCTACCTCGCTCTTTTTTCACCTGAGGTGCGGTGTGGAGAATGTGCCGGAAGAGTCAAGCGTTTCTGACAGGCCACAGATGCTGCAGCACTGGGAGAGGCTTTGTGTTTTCATTCTCTCTTCCCCCTCTCTCTTTCCCCCTCTCTCTCTCTCTCTCTCTCTCTCTCTCTCTCTCTCTCTCTCTCTCTTTCTCTCTCTCTCTCTCTCTCTCTCTCTCTCTCTCTCTCACTTTCTTTCCTACCCCTCTCTCTCCTACCCCCCCCCTCTCTCTCTATCTCTCTTCCCTCCCTTCCTCCCTCTCCCTGTCAGTCACTAGGGAGAATGGTGTAGCTCATTACAATACCAATCCCCAGTGTTGCCTTCCTTCCAAGGTGGGTGATGCAAGAGTCATATTCCACAACACCATGAACAGTAGCATAGGACACACATTAAGTTAGCATATGACACACATTAAGTTAGCATAGGACACACAGTAAGTTAGCATATGACACACAGTAAGTTACCATAGGACATACAGTAAGTTAGCACAGGACACACATTATCTTAGCATAGGACACACAGTAAGTTAGCATATGACACACAGTAAGTTAGCATATGACACACAGTAAGTTAGCATATGACACACAGTAAGTTAGCATAGGACACACAGTAAGTTAGCATAGGACACACATTAAGTTAGCATAGGACACACATTAAGTTAGCATAGGACACACATTAAGTTAGCATAGGACACACAGTAAGTTAGCATAGGACACACATTAAGTTACCATAGGGCACACATTAAGTTAGCATAGGATACACATTAAGTTAGCATAGGACATACAGTAAGTTAGCATAGGACACACATTAAGTTAGCATAGGAGACACATTAAGTTAGCATAGGACACACATTAAGTTAGCATAGGACACACATTAAGTTAGCATAGGACACACATTAAGTTAGCATAGGACATACAGTAAGTTAGCATAGGACACACATTAAGTTAGCATAGGACACACATTAAGTTAGCATAGGACACACATTAAGTTAGCATAGGACACACATTAAGTTAGCATAGGACACACATTAAGTTAGCATAGGACATACAGTAAGTTAGCATAGGACACACATTAAGTTAGCATAGGACACACATTAAGTTAGCATAGGACACACATTAAGTTAGCATAGGAGACACATTAAGTTAGCATAGGACATACAGTAAGTTAGCATAGGACACTCAGTTGGACTGTTTTCTTCCATTCTGTGCCAAATGAACAGGGCCCAGGTCTGAGTGTCCTCGTGCTGGATAGTGTTGCAAAGTGAAGAGTTGTAGAACTGCTCAGAGATGGTAGCCTAATAGAGAGAGAGGGAGAGATGAATCTATAAGGTTTATCGTGTTAATGCTGATTCACTATTCCTCCCATTGGATAGAAAATAGTCAAGGCTTTCGTGTTTTTTAACGTAATATGTAATGATTGTACTGTACGTGTGTCTATGGTTTTGTTTAATGTTGTGTTAGTGTGTGTAAGCTGTTTTGTCTGAAACGTTGTTCCCCCTGCTGCTATTGGACCAGGTCTCTCTTGGAAAAGAGATGTTATCTCAATGAGAAAAAAACGTTATTAAATAAAGGTTAAATGAAAAATAAAAAAAATAAAAAAATCTGTTGATACACACAGCCAATGCCAGGCCACCGTTCACTGCAGATGTCAACTACAAAGGAAATGATAGAAACAGACACATCATTCTCAGCCAGTTCATTTCACAACACCGATGTACCCTGAGTGCAGACGGAGACAAACAACCGTGAAATGGACTCTGTTTCCCTGAGTCACAACACGAGCAACACAACTCTCAGGGGTGGTGATGCTCTTCAAACCGGCCATAGAGATAACATAAAGAAACGTGGTCTTCAACTCTAGCCTGGAAGCCACATTGAATATCGTTCAGTTTCACTTAGTGAAAAAGAGTGCCATTCAGTTGGGACTCCAGGCTCTGACAAGGGTAGAGTCCTGACCCCATCAAACCTGGTGGTTCGCCGCAGCACCAGGAGGAACAACCTTAACGTTAGCCTGAGGCAAAGCACTCTACGCGGGGTTCACTTAGAACCAACTGGGCCGACTCTCCGGGATGAGTGTATATTCCTTTACCCTTGGTGGTCTTTACCTGCGGTGACACAGAGCTGACAGGGGTATTTCTAGTGGCTCGTATGACACATATAAACAGAAAAGAATCAGGATTGAGACCAGCAGGTTGAAGGGACCCACGCATGCAGCACATAGGTCAGTGTGGATTTGTATCTTGGTTTGAACCAGGGTCACTGTGGTAAAGCTGCTGACACATTAACACAGACAGAATGCTGAGTCTGACAGTACGACTTCCATTAATGTCAGCTCCCAACTTTCTCTCAATTCAATTTCAACGGAAGGCTTTATTGGCACAGGGAACAGATATTTACATTGCCAAAGCAAGTGAAATGGGTAAACAAACGTAAATATTATTAACAATATGAACAGTAAATAATACACTCACACACGTTCCAAAAGAATAAGGACATTCAAATGTCAAATGATGACTATATACCGTGTTGTAATGATGTGCAAATAGTTAAAGTACAAAAGGGAAAATAAATAAACAATGGTGTTTGTTCTTCACTGGTTGCCCTTTTCTTGTGGCAACAGGTCACAAATCTTGCTGCTGTGATGGCACACTGTGGTATTTCACCCAGTAGATACGGGAGTTTATCAAAATTGGGTTTGTTTTCAAATTCTTTGTGGGTCTGTGTAATCTGAGGGAAATATGTGTCTCTAATATGGTCATACATTGGGCAGGAGGTTTGGAAGTGCAGCTCAGTTTCCACCTCATTTTTTGGGCAGTGTGCACATAACCTGTCTTCTCTTGAGAGCCAGGTCTCCCTACGGCAGCCTTTCTCAATAGCAAGGCTATGCTCACTGAGTCTGTACATAGTCAAAGCTTTCCTTAAGTTTGGGTCAGCTCTTGTTTTTTGTTAATTCTTTCCAATGTGTCAAGTAATTATCTTTTTTTTCTTCTCATGATTTGGTTGAGTCTAATTGTGTTGCTGTCCTGGGGCTCTGTGAGGTCTGTTTGTGAACAGAGCCCAGGACCAGCTTGCTTAGTGGACTATTCTCCAGATTCATCTCTCTGTAGGTGATGGCTTTGTTATGGAAGGTTTGGGAATCGCTTCCTTTTAGGTGGTTGTAGAATTTAACAGCTATTTTCAGGATTTTGGTCATTAGCGTGTATCGGCCTAATTCTACTCTGCATGCATTATTTGGTGTTTTACGTTGTACACAGTGGGTATTTCTGCAGAATTCTGCATGCAGAGTCTCAATTTGGTGTTTGTCCAGACCTCCCAAAAATAAAGGGCAATGGGCTCTATGACTGATTCAAGTATTTTTAGCCAGATCCTAATTGGTATGTTGAATTTGCCTTTTCTCTCAGTACGTTTAAGGCTTTGTGAAAGTTACCTGTGTGCCGCTGATGTTGAGGCCCAGGTAAGTATCGTTTTTTGTGTGCTCTAGGCAACGGTGTCGAGATGGAATTTGAATTTGAGGTCCTGGCAACTGGACCTTTTTTGGAACACCATTATTTTTGTCTTACTGAGATATACTGTCCGGGCCCAGGTCTCTCTCTCTCTGACAGGTAGCAGGATTATGACAGGGTAATGAGATGGGGATGGAGAGAGAGACCTTGAAGAGACCTTCACCAGAGTTCAGTCACTGTCAGTCTCCTAAACCACCGGAGGGCACTGAAGAGCAATACCAACCTTCCCTGTGTCCTATGGCCTGGTCAAAAGTAGTGCACGAGAAAGGGAATAGGGTTCTGACAATGATAGGCATGAACTGATCCGAGATCAGTTAGGAAGGTATTCACATACTGGAGCACTGTGCCAACAATGCCATACCAGACTCACTGTTAGATTGTTGAATTAAACTGTGACAATCTATTTCCTGAAGGTTCCTTCCCTTGTCCAGACAATAAAATCAACTTTATTTGGTTGTGAAAAGCAGTACCAGACCTCCCCTTCCAGGAACACATTAAAACACTTCAACCTTCAACAGACAAACTACATTTGTCCTTCACTACTCTGTGTGTTCACACACACACACACACACACACACACACACACACACACACACACACACACACACACACACACACACACACACACACACACACACACACACACACACACACACACACACACACACACACACACACGGCCTTGGCCACGGCCACTCCCAGTAAGAACTGTACAGTCAGCGATGGAAGGAATACGTCTCAGCTAGAGAAAAGTGATGGTGAAAAAGGTAACATTTTAAAGTGTATTTGCACTGTCCTTGAGCAACGGATGGACTCAACTGAATCAGAGGATATCTGAGGACATGTAACCTACTGGATAAGTGGATGATGCAGACAAGGCCATGACAACCTACAGAAGATATACTTTCAGAACAGAACTGACAAAGACAGTCTGATGGTCTGCATGCTAAAATGAACTAAGACAGTCTGATGGTCTGCATGCTAAAATGAACTAAGACAGTCTGATGGTCTGCATGATAAAATTAACTAAGACAGTCTGATGGTCTGCATGCTAAAATGAACAAAGACAGTCTGATGGTCTGCATGCTAAAATGAACTAAGACAGTCTGATGGTCTGCATGCTAAAATGAACAAAGACAGTCTGATGGTCTGCATGCTAAAATGAACTAAGACAGTCTGATGGTCTGCATGCTAAAATGAACTAAGACAGTCTGATGGTCTGCATGCTAAAACTAACTAAGACAGTCTGATGGTCTGCATGCTAAAATGAACAAAGACAGTCTGATGGTCTGCATGCTAAAATTAACTAAGACAGTCTGATGGTCTGCATGCTAAAATTAACTAAGACAGTCTGATGGTCTGCATGCTAAAATTAACTAAGACAGTCTGATGGTCTGCATGCTAAAATTAACTAAGACAGTCTGATGGTCTGCATGCTAAAATGAACTAAGACAGTCTGATGGTCTGCATGCTAAAATGAACTAAGACAGTCTGATGGTCTGCATGCTAAAATGAACTAAGACAGTCTGATGGTCTGCATGCTAAAATTAACTAAGACAGTCTGATGGTCTGCATGCTAAAATGAACAAAGACAGTCTGATGGTCTGCATGCTAAAATTAACTAAGACAGTCTGATGGTCTGCATGCTAAAATTAACTAAGACAGTAGTGGGAGTAAAGGGCTGACATTAGAACAATAAGACTGACTGTGGAACAATAAGACTGACTGTGGAACAATAAGACTGACTGTGGAACAATAAGACTGACATTAGAACAATAAGACTGACTGTGGAACAATAAGACAGACTGTGGAACAATAAGACTGACATTAGAACAATAAGACTGACTGTGGAACAATAAGACTGACTGTGGAACAATAAGACTGACTGAGGAACAATAAGACTGACTGTGGAACAATAAGACAGACTGAGGAACAATAAGACAGACTGAGGAACAATAAGACAGACTGAGGAACAATAAGACAGACTGAGGAACAATAAAACAGACTGAGGAACAATAAGACAGACTGAGGAACAATAAGACAGACTGAGGAACAATAAGACAGACTGAGGAACAATAAAACAGACTGAGGAACAATAAGACAGACTGAGGAACAATAAGACAGACTGAGGAACAATAAGACAGACTGAGGAACAATAAGACAGACTGAGGAACAATAAAATACAGACTGAGGAACAATAAGACAGACTGAGGAACAATAAGACAGACTGAGGAACAATAAGACAGACTGAGGAACAATAAGACAGACTGAGGAACAATAAGACAGACTGAGACAATAAGACAGACTGTGGAACAATAAGACAGACTGTGAACAATAAACAGACTGAGGAACAATAAGACAGACTGAGGAACAATAAGACAGACTGAGGAACAATAAGACAGACTGAGGAACAATAAGACAGACTGAGGAACAATAAGACAGACTGTGGAACAATAAGAAGAACTAAAACAGAACAATAAGACAGACTGAACAATAAGACAGACTGTGGAACAATAAGACAGACTGAGGAACAATAAGACAGACTGTGGAACAATAAGACAGACTGAGGAACAATAAGACAGACTGTGGAACAATAAGACAGACTGAGGAACAATAAGACAGACTGACAGACTGAAACAATAAGACAGACTGAACAATAAGACAGACTGAGGAACAATAAGACTGTGGAACAATAAGACACAAGACAATGAAACAGACTGTGGAACAATAAGACAGACTGAGGAACAATAAGACAGACTGTGGAACAATAAGACAGACTGAGGAACAATAAGACAGACTGAGGAACAATAAGACAGACTGTGGAACAATAAGACAGACTGAGGAACAATAAGACAGACTGTGGAACAATAAGACAGACTGAGGAACAATAAAACAGACTGTGGAACAATAAGACAGACTGAGGAACAATAAGACAGACTGAGGAACAATAAGACTGAGACAGTGTGGAACAATAAGACAGACTGACAATAAGACAGACTGAGGAAAAATAAGACAGACTGAGGAACAATAAGACAGACTGTGGAACAATAAGACAGACTGAGGAACAATAAGACAGACTGAGGAACAATAAGACAGACTGAGGAACAATAAGACAGACTGTGGAACAATAAGACTGACTGTGGAACAATAAGACAGACTGTGGAACAATAAGACTGACTGTAGAACAATAAGACTGACTGTGGAACAATAAGACAGACTGTGGAACAATAAGACAGATTGTGGAACCAGACAGAAATAGAAAAAGAGAGAAAAGAGAAAGAGAGACAGAAAGAGAGAGAGACAGAAAGAGAGAGAAAGAGACAGAGAAAGAGACAGAGAAAAAGAGAGACAGAGAGAGACAGAAAGAGAGAGAGACAGACATACTCTTTCCCTTACATCACGGTCTCTATAATCCCAAATCAGACCCGATGAGTTCAGCCAGGCTTTAAAAGGTACTCTGCAGCTCTGCACATCTTTCACTTCTAATAACACACAGAGGCAATCAATGACCAGACTGGAGACTGACATCTAGGAGAGGAGGGTGGAGGGCAAAACATAATGCAGTAAATTGTGTGTGTATGAGACAGAAAGTGTGTGTGTGTGTGTGTGTTTGTGTGTTTGTGTGAGAGAGAGAGAGAGCTGCGACCAGAGCATTCTGTCAGCGTGACCTCCACCACATCTGCCCTCATCCCTGTCATCCTCATTAGCATCAACACGCTTCTGCTTTGTTTGTCTCCACCCAGGAGCACACACACACACACACACACACACACACACACACACACACACACACACACACACACACACACACACACACACACACACACACACACACACACACACACACACACACACACACACACACACACACACACACACACACACACACACACACACACACACACACACACACACACACACACACACACACACACACACACACACACACACACACACTCTCCTTGGCTGTGTGTGTGTCTGCACTGCAGGTCACAGCATCTCTCCCTCTGTGATGTGGAGTGGTTTGTCCAGAAGCCTGAAGGACCTCTGTCTAACTAATTACCAACAGAAATAGAGAGACAGGAGGGAAATAGAGAGTGAAGGAGGGAGGGAGAGAAGGAAAGAGAGAAGAACAAAAGGTGAAAAAGAGAGGTAAGCATATGGGAGAAGAATGAGGAGGAGGAGGAAGAGGAGGAGGAAGAGGAGGAGGAAGAGGAGGAGGTAGAGGAATGAGGAGGAGGAGAAGAAGAAGGAAGAGGAAAGATAACCTATGATCCATACATGAAAGAGTATCCCTATATCTCACTACCTTCCCACCTTTTATCCCTCTTCCTCCCATCATTATGCCTCTGTCCTCCACCCACCTGGGTGTGTGTGTGTGTGAGAGAGAGAGAGAGAGAGAGACATAGAGAGGGAGGGAGGGAGGTGGAGAGGGAGTTGGAGAGAGAGAGAGTGAGAGGGAGAGGGAGAGAGAGAGAGGGAGGTGGAGAGAGAGAGAGAGAGAGAGAGGGGGAGAGGGAGAGAGAGAGAGGGAGGTGGAGAGAGAGAGAGAGAGAGAGAGAGAGAGAGAGAGAGAGAGAGAGAGAGAGAGAGAGAGAGAGAGAGAGAGGCGTGCGCACAGGGACCACAATTAACCTTCCATTACACCGTCTAAAAAGAACAATATTCCACAGGAAACGCCGCTAGGTAGCTAGGAACACTGACAATGAACTTCCTCCAACCACAGTCGGCCATGGTTATTGTTATTATTATTGTCATTACGTGGGGAAGGCCATCGCCCCCTCGCTCCCTCCCTCCAATCATCACACCTGTTATCAGTGTCTCTAGGGTCTCCGCAAGCTTCCAGGGACAATAATTGCATTTACTGGCAAAATGCTTTCGTGTCCTATTATCAGAATTTCATTGTATTGTATTTCTCTGTTTCACCCCTCAGGCTATGTTGTTGTATTGGTATACAGTATGTTGCCAGTAGCCTGAGGACCAGAGAGAGAGGTGAGTGACAGAGTGGTCTTAGCTCGGCCCCAGGTGTGATGTACAGTACCAGTCAAGTGATTGGACACACCTACTACTCATTCAAGGTTTTCTTGATTTTTAAATATTTTTTTTAACCATTTTCTACATTGTAGAATGACAGTGAAGACATCAAAACTATGAACTTTGTAGAAAATATAAAAAAAGAAAAAAAACCCTGGAGTGAGTAGGTGTGTCCAAACGTTTGACAGGTACTGTACATAGATGCTTCGTTATCAAGCCAGCAGCATACCACCCTGCATTTCACTGCTGCCTTGCCTCTGAAGCTATGCAGGGTTGTTACTGGATGGGAGACCAGATGCTGCTGAAAGGGGTGTTGGAGGGCCAGTGCCTCAGGCAGTGATTGGGGACACTGCCCTGTGTAGGGTGCTGTCTTTCAGATGGGATGTTAAATGGGTGTCCTGACTCTCTGTGGTCACTAAAGATCCCACGGCACTTCTCGTAAGAGTAGGGGTGTCCTGGCTAAATTCCTAATCGTACCCTCATACCATCCATACCATGGCCACCTAATCATCCCCAGCTTCCAATTGGCTCATCCATTCTCCCCTAGAACTATTCACCAGGTTGTTGCTGTAAATGAGAATGTGTTGTTCTCAGTCAACTTAACAGCTAAAATAAGGGTTATTAAAAAATATAATGTCAGTGTGGAAGCTAATGTGAGAGTAAACCTGTTTTTGTGTTTCAAATATTTTTTATGAAACACACACAAGAATGGTGTATAGGTATACCAGACAGGTATACAATTCTTATCTAAACATAAAAGAGCATTCAGGAACAACAAGACCCAGAGCCCTGGGTGCAAAACAAATAATACAAAACACGACATACAAAACAAGGACACATAGAAAGAAAGACGGAAGATGTCCCCCCACTTATTCCCCCCCCCCCCACTATCCCCCCCCCCACTTATTCCCCCTATCCCCACACTTATTCCCCCCCCTACCCCCCCACTTATTCCCCCCTATCCCCCCCACTTATTCCCCCCTATCCCCCCCACTTATTCCCCCTATCCCCCCCCCACTTATTCCCCCTATCCCCCCACACTTATTCCCCCTATCCCCCCAAACACACTTATTCCCCCTACCCCCCACACTTATTCCCCCTATCCCCCCTATCCCCCGCACACTTATTCCCCCTACCCCCCCACACTTATTCCCCCTATCCCCCCACACTTATTCCCCCTATCCCCCCCCTCCACACACTTATTCCCCCTATCCCCCCTATCCCCCCACACACTTATTCCCCCCTACCCCCCCACACTTATTCCCCCTATCCCCCCACACTTATTCCCCCCTATCCCCCCTATCACCCCCCACACTTATTCCCCCTATCCCCCCCACACTTATTCCCCCTATCCCCCCACACTTCTTCCCCCCTATCCCCCCCCACACACTTATTCCCCCTATCCCCCCCCTCCAACTGCTCGGGTGGCAGGGCCAGCACACGCTGCTCAAAGGTAGATTAAACTATTACCATTGAGAGTGCGTTAATAAGTACACATTCACAGCGCCGACTTGTCCAAGTAGGAGAGGAAAGGCTGCCAGATTTGATCAAATCTTGATAATTCATTGTTCAGAATATATCTAATTCTTTCTAAGTGTACAGTGTTTGCCAATTCACTGAGACATAATTTGGTAGAGGGAGCTTCCCTCCTTTTCCAAAACAACAAGATGAGTTTTTTGGCCGAAATGAGACCGTAAGAGATTAGTTGTTTTTGGGGGTTGGTTAATCCGTTTAGGAACTCAGATATTCCCAGGATTATCAGAAGCGGGTCTGGATCTATTGAAGTCTCTAAAACTTCAGAGAGGATCCACACCAATAACCATGCAGGCTAGAGCACAGGGCAAAGCAGTGGAGAGTGTACCTTGCGCAGCCTGACATTTATCACATGTAGGGGATGTATCAGCAAATATCCTATGCAGTTTAGTTTTGGAATAGTGTAAAGAGTAAACCTGTTTAAATGGCAGTGTTGTTGACAGAGTGGATCACTCACATGTATGTAGACACGGAGGTACCAACACACATGTATGTACACACGGAGGTACCAACACACATGTATGTAGACACGGAGGTACCAACACACATGTATGTACACACGGAGGTACCAACACACATGTATGTAGACACGGAGGTACCAACACACATGTATGTAGACACGGAGTTACCAACACACATGTATGTAGACACGGAGGTACCAACACACATGTATGTAGACACGGAGGTACCAACACACATGTATGTAGACACGGAGGTACCAACACACATGTATGTAGACACGGAGGTACCAACACACATGTATGTAGACACGGAGGTACCAACACACATGTATGTAGACACGGAGGTACCAACACACATGTATGTAGACACGGAGGCACCAACACACATGTATGTAGACACGGAGGCACCAAAACACATGTATTTGGACACGGAGGTACCAACACACATGTGTGTAGACACGGAGGTACCAACACACATGTATGTAGACACGGAGGTACCAACACACATGTATGTAGACACGGAGGTACCAACACACATGTATGTAGACACGGAGGCACCAACACACATGTATGTAGACACGGAGGCACCAAAACACATGTATGTAGACACGGAGGCACCAACACACATGTATGTAGACACGGAGGTACCAACACACATGTATGTAGACACGGAGGTACCAACACACATGTATGTAGACACAGAGGCACCAACACACATGTATGTAGACACGGAGGAACCAACACACATGTATGTAGACACGGAGGTACCAACACACATGTATGTAGACACGGAGGCACCAACACACATGTATGTAGACACAGAGGTACCAACACACATGTATGTAGACACAGAGGTACCAACACACATGTATGTAGACACGGAGGTACCAACACACATGTATGTAGACACAGAGGTACCAACACACATGTATGTAGACACAGATGCACCAACACACATGTATGTAGACACAGAGGCACCAACACACATGTATGTAGACACGGAGGTACCAACACACATGTATGTAGACACGGAGGTACCAACACACATGTATGTAGACACGGAGGCACCAACACACATGTATGTAGACACGGAGGCACCAACACACATGTATGTAGACACAGAGGTACCAACACACATGTATGTAGACACGGAGGTACCAACACACATGTATGTAGACTCGGAGGCACCAACACACATGTATGTAGACACAGAGGCACCAACACACATGCATGTAGACACGGAGGTACCAACACACATGTATGTAGACACGGAGGTACCAACACACATGTATGTAGACACAGATGCACCAACACACATGTATGTAGACACAGAGGCACAAACACACATGCATGTAGACACGGAGGTACCAACACACATGTATGTAGACACGGAGGTACCAACACACATGTATGTAGACACGGAGGTACCAACACACATGTATGTAGACACGGAGGTACCAACACACATGTATGTAGACACGGAGGTATGTAGACCAACACACATGTATGTAGACACGGAGGTACCAACACACATGTATGTAGACACGGAGGCACCAACACACATGTATGTAGACACGGAGGCACCAACACACATGTATGTAGACACGGAGGTACCAACACACATGTATGTAGACACGGAGGTACCAACACACATGTATGTAGACACGGAGGTACCAACACACATGTATGTAGACACGGAGGCACCAACACACATGTATGTAGACACGGAGGCACCAACACACATGTATGTAGACACGGAGGTACCAACACACATGTATGTAGACACGGAGGTACCAACACACATGTATGTAGACACGGAGTCACCAACACACATGTATGTAGACACGGAGTCACCAACACACATGTATGTAGACACGGAGGCACCAACACACATGTATGTAGACACGGAGGTACCAACACACATGTATGTACACACGGAGGCACCAACACACATGTATGTAGACACGGAGGTACCAACTCACATGTATGTAGACACGGAGGCACCAACACACATGTATGTAGACACAGATACACCAACACACATGTATGTAGACACAGAGGCACCAACACACATGTATGTAGACACGGAGGCACCAACACACCCCCAATGGCTTCTAGCTCTATTGATTTAGAGGACAGTGTTAATTCAGCCAGACACAGCAGCTAGATGAATACTTCAGGCTTACTGTGTACATCTGCACCTGGTTATTTTAAACATGGATAAAGCAACCTACAGTATCTGTGCACTGATAAGCAGATGTACATGTGTAACCTGCGTTGGTAAAGAAAAAACAACACCTACCAAACTAAAAAACATGCCGTGCCAAGGTTCATTTATCAGCAATACTATCAGAGAAGTTATACAGTACGGAATATGAATTTCTGCAAAGATGCAACCGACCCTGACAACAAACGGAGAATATTTACATATTTACATACAAGTATGATTTTCCTAGAGGACCTTCAAGTATTTGCCTAGCTACATCTAAGACATAAAATAACAACATGGCCTATATATTTCACTCTACGCACAATTTCTCATTTAAATGTCATTTACTTCAAATTTAGATTGGCATGTTTCCAACAAGCTTATCAAGGACATCTTGACTGCTGCATGCCTGACCAGCGAAGATTGATTTGTGATTTGTCTTCATTTAAAGTAGGTCGTTTCTTGTTTTCCCCATCAGAGGTGAACCAGGGAGTAGTTAACTATTGTGAGTGAGAGTACAAACTGCTGATGGCTAGACTTTCCTCCTTCTGACTGCCTCCTTAATGACCATGAAGTCCATTAAGACAAAATTAGGACGTCTCTGAAAAAACTAATTCACCTGCCTCTCGGCACTTAACCTCTTAAACCTCTCACCTTTCACGGCTCTCACTCTCCTTTCTCCCCTCTATCTCTCCTTTCTCTCTCTCCTCTCGTTGACAATTATCTTGGTCTCATTC
Source organism: Oncorhynchus masou masou (assembly GCF_036934945.1). Taxonomy (NCBI): domain Eukaryota; kingdom Metazoa; phylum Chordata; class Actinopteri; order Salmoniformes; family Salmonidae; genus Oncorhynchus; species Oncorhynchus masou. The sequence continues at coordinate 18,958,299 of NC_088231.1, forward strand.
AGTACATTTGCATTCAGTAAGCAGGTGATCCAATGAGCTGCCGCCTCCTCCAGTGAGGCTCCCACTAGACAGGCTACAGAGACACAGTGTTGTGGTCGTCTCCATCTCTGAATAAGGCTTATTGGTGACTCATTTCATTCACACAGTACGGTTAGTGCAGAGGGAGGTAGACTATTGACAAGGGCTTCTGGTTCCTCACCCTGGCTGAGACAAGGCTGCGTAGAACAGATGCTAAACCAACCTGTGTTCCAGCCTACTGACACCCCTTGATACAGCGCTTGGTCGTGTTGTTTTGATGCTAGATGGTGACGGGACAGATAAAAAGACACCCACCAGCCCCAAAAAGAGCATCTATCTGGCCGTATATAGTGAACCCCTCACATAGAGACACTGGAAAGAGCTCTGTTTGGCATGCTTGTTAAACATGGACCTTGTTCATTAAGAGTCCAGTATGTACCTCTTCTCCTATACCTTCCAGCCTCTGCAACTAATGACACTGTCCAGGGGCTCCCTAGCCTAATCGAATGACCCGGGCGTGATCGCGGAGGATGTAATAGAATGAGCCAGGAAGTAAATACAAAACAGGTGGGCTGTAATCTAATACCTAAACTAGCCGCAGGCTAACTGTCACTAAGCAGCGAGCGCATACTGGGCTCATGGAGCGATGTGTCCATTAATGAGAGACACTACCGTGGGATCCAATGTGGTGGCATCTGGCACCGTTCTCCAACAACCTTCCAAAGTCCCCTATTCTTGGTGGGGGTGGGGGTGGGGGGGTCCCTAAACTAGGAGGAAACATAGAAATACAGACTTTGGAGAGGAATTTTAGACTTTCTTCTCAGCAGCATCAATTTAAAATATTTTGATGTGAAGACATTGGAAGGCTCCTTGAAGGTTAAAGGGAGAGGTTGTATCTGCCTTACACCTTTAAAACAAACCACCTGCTTTTGATGAATGGCTTTACAGGTGAAAGAGAAGGTTGTCCTGGTGAGATGTCCTGGTACAGATGTAGGATCTTAATTTGAGCCAATTTGATACAGCAGGAAGATATTTCTGCATCAACAGGAAATGTGAATTAATATGTGGAATATAATGAAAATCATTTTATTTTGTAGGGGTTGATGCATTCTTCGTTAGGGCAAAGCAAGTCTGACATTTTAATGTGGAAATTACAAACTTTATAGGCTTTTTTAAAGCTTTAATAAATCTTCTTCAGGATTGGTGGGTCCCCTGCGAGACGGCTGAGCTAACGTAATGCGATTAGCATTAGGTTGTAAGTAACAAGAACATTTCCCAGGACATAGACATATCTGATATTGGCAGAAAGCTTAAATTCTCGTTAATCTAATTGCACGGTCCAATTTACAGTAGATATTACAGTGGAAGAATACCATGCAATTGTTTTTTTAAACCTTTATTTAACTAGGCAAGTCAGTTAAGAACAAATTCTTAATTTCAATGACGGCCTAGGAACAGTGGGTTAACTGCCTTGTTGTAACGGTTTTCTTCTGGTGAAAGAGAGGCGGACCAAAATGCAGCATGGTTAGTTTTGTACATCTTTAATAAAGATGAAAATACAACAATCTACAAAACAAGAAACGTGAAAAACCGAAACAGTCCTATCTGGTGCCACAAACACAAAGACAGGAACAATCACCCACAAAACCCAACACAGAACAGGCTACCTAAATATGGTTCCCAATCAGAGACAATGACTAACACCTGCCTCTGATTGAGTACCATATCAGGCCGAACATAGAAATAGACAAACCAGACACACAACATAGAATGCCCACCCAGCTCATGTCCTGACCAACACTAAAACAAAGAAAACACACAAGAACGATGGTCAGAACATGACAGTACCCCCCCCCCCCCCAAAGGTGCGGACTCCGACCGCACAACCTAAACCTATAGGGGAGGGTCTGGGTGGGCATCTGTCCGCGGTGGCAGCTCTGGTGCTGGACGTGGATCCCACTCCATAATTGTCTTAGTCCACCTCCTTAGCGTCCCTTGAGTGGCGACCCTCGCCGCTAACCTTGGCCTAGGAACCCTAACAACGGGCCCCACTGGACTGAGGGGCAGCTCCGGAATGAGGGGCAGCTCGGGACTGAGGTAGCTCAGGACTGAGGGGTAGCTTGGGACTGAGGGGTAGTTCGGGACTGAGGGGAAGCTCGGGATTGAGGGGAAGCTCGGGACTGAGGGGGAGCTCGGGACTGAGGGGGAGCTCAGGACTCAGGGGGAGCTCAGGACTGAGGGGAAGCTCAGGACTGAGGGGGAGCTCAGGACTGAGAGGAAGCTCAGGACTGAGAGGAAGCTCAGGACTGAGAGGAAGCTCAGGCAGGTTGATGGATCTGGCAGATCCTGGCTGGCTGGTGGTTCTGGCAGATCCTGGCTGACTGGTGGTTCCGACAGATCCTGGCTGACTGGCGGTTCTGGCGGATCCTGGCTGAATGGCGGATCCTGGCTGACTGGCGGATCTAACGGATCCTGGCTGACTGGCGGCTCTGGCGGATCCTGGCTGACCGGCGGCACTGGCGGCTCCTTGCAGACTGGCGGCACTGGCGGCTCCTTGCAGACTGGCGGCACTGGCGGCTCCTTGCAGACTGGCGGCCCTGGCGGCTCCTTGCAGACTGGCGGCGCTGGGCAGACGGGCGGCACTGGCGGCGCTGGGCAGACGGGTGGCTCAGGCGGCGCTGGGCAGACTGGCGACTCTGATGGCGCTGGGCAGACGGGTAGCTCAGGCAGCGCTGGGCAGACTGGGTGACTCTGATGGCGCTGTGTAGACGGGAAACTCCGGCAACGGTGGAGAGGAAAGCTGTGCCAGCACTGGACTCAGGAGCTCTGGCGGCTCTGGAATGAGGGGCTCTGGCGCCTCTGGAATGAGGGGCTCTGGCGCCTCTGGAATGAGGGGCGGAAGCTCTGGCAGCGGCGGACAGGCGGGAGACTCCGGCTGCGCTGGAGAGGAGGAAGGCTCTGGCAGCGCTGGACTGAGGAGCTCTGGCGCCTCTGGAATGAGGGGCTCTGGCGCCTCTGGACTGAGGGGCGGGAGCTCTGGCAGCGCCGGACAGGCGAAGCGCACTATAGTCCTGGTGCGTGGTGCTGGCACTGGTGGTACTAGGACGAGGACACGCACAGGAAGCCTGGTGCGGGGAGCTGCCACCGGAGGGCTGGTGCGTGGAGGTGGTACTGGATAGACCGGACCGTACAGGCACACTGGAGCTCTTGAGCACCGAGCCTGCCCAACATTACCCGGTTGAATGCTCCCGGTCGCCCTGCCAGTGCGGCGAGGTGGAATAGCCCGCACTGGGCTATGCAGGCGAACCGGGGACACCGTGCGCAAGGCTGGTGCCATGTAAGCCGGCCCAAGGAGATGCACTGGAGACCAGATGCGTAGAGCTGGCTTCATGACACTTGGCTCGATGCTTACTCTAGCCCGGCCGATACTAGGAGCTGGTATGTACCGCACCGGGCTATGCACCCGCACTGGAGACACCGTGCACTCCACAGCATAACACGATGCCTGCCCGGTCTCTCTAGCCCCCCAGTAAGCACAGGAAGTTGGCGCAAGTCTCCTACCTGGCGTCGCCATACTCCCTGTGTGCCTCCTCCAATAAATTTTGGGGGCTGACTCTCGGGCTTCCTTGCCAACCGTGTTCCCTCATATCGCCGGCTCCTCTCTCCGGCTGCCTCTGTTCTCCTAAGTGCCTCCACCTGTTCCCATGGGAGGCGATCTCTTCCAGCCAGTATTTCCTCCCAAGTGTAACAACCCTTGCCATCCAAAGCATCTTCCTGGGGCGGCAGGGTAGCCTAGTGGTTAGAGCGTTGGACTAGTAACCGAAAGGTTGCAAGTTCGAATCCCCTAGCTGACAAGGTAAAAATCTGTCGTTCTGCCCCTGAACAGGCAGTTAACCCACTGTTCCTAGGCCGTCATTGAAAATAAGAATTTGTTCTTATCTGCCTAGTAAAATAAAGGTTAAAATAAAAAAAATGTCCATTCTTCCTTTCGCTGCTGCTGCTGCCTGTCACCATGTCGCTTGGTCCTGTTGTGGTGGGTGATTCTGTAACGGTTTTCTTGTGGTGAAAGAGAGGCGGACCAAAATACAGCGTGGTTAGTTTTGTACATCTTTAATAAAGATGAAAATACAACAATCTACAAAACAAAAAACGTGAAAAACCGAAACAGTCCTATCTGGTGCCACAAACACAAAGACAGGAACAATCACCCACAAAACCCAACACAAAACAGGCTACCTAAATATGGTTCCCAATCAGAGACAATGACTAACACCTGCCTCTGATTGAGTACCATATCAGGCTAAACATAGAAATAGACAAACCAGACACACAACATAGAATGCCCACCCAGCTCATGTCCTGACCAACACTAAAACAAGGAAAACACACAAGAACGATGGTCAGAACGTGACACTTGTTCAGGGGCAGAACAACAGATTTTTACCTTGTCTGCTCAGGGATTCCATCTTGCAACCTTTCGGTTACTAGTCCAACGCTCTAACCACTAGGCTAACTGCCGCGAGAGAGAGTGCACAGTTTTGAACATGAAAACATATTAATAAAAAATTAGGCACATTTGGGCAGTCTTGATACAACATTTTGAACAGAATTGCATGGTTCATTGGATCAGTCGGAAACTTTGCACATACACTGCTCCCATCTAGAGGCCAAATACTAAATTGCACCTGGTCTGGAAAAATACATTATGGCCTTTCTCTTGCATTTCAAAGATAATGGTACAAATCTGGTAAAAATGACCTTTTACCAGATCTAATGTGTTATATTCTCCTACATTCCTTTCACATTTCCACAAACCTCAAAGTGTTTCCTTTCAAATGGCAGCCCCATGAGAATTGGTCTGCCCTATGACATTACAAAATGCAAAGTCTGATTGGTTTGTAATCCCTGGTTGCCTTTTCAGGGTTGGGCAGAAGTTGTGAGTTTGGAACGTGAAACCTAGAAAAACAAAACGGTGAGAAATGCAATCATGCTGCTGGCAGCGCTGGGCGGATCCTGGGGCGGATCTAACGGATCCTCCGGACCGGCGGCACCTGAGACTGGCGCTGGCGGCCCTTGCAGACGGAGACGGGTGGCTCAGGCGGCGCTAATAAAATACCAGATTTTTTCTCACCCTTGATTTCCACCATGTGATTTTTCGCTTGGATACTACTACTTATTCTCTTCCCTCACCCCTGTCTTACAACCTCCTCTCCCTCAACCGCCCTCTCACAACCTCTCCCTCAACCCCCCTCTTACAACCTCCTCTCCCTCAACCCCCCTCTTACAACCTCCTCTCCCTCAACCGCCCTCTTACAACCTCCTCTCTCAACCACCCTCTTACAACCTCCTCTCCCTCAACCGCCCTCTTACAACCTCCTCTCTCAACCCCCTCTTACAACCTCCTCTCTCAACCCCCCTCTTACAACCTCCTCTCTCAACCCCCCTCTTACAACCTCCTCTCTCAACCCCCGTCTTACAACCTCCTCTCCCTCAACCATCCTCTTACAACCTCCTCTCCCTCAACCCCCCTCTAACAAACTCCTCTCTCAACCCCCCTCTTACAACCTCCTCTCTCTCAACCCCCCTCTTACAACCTCCTCTCTCTCAACCCCCCACCCCTCCCCAAACCTTCACCACTGTACCTCACACTGCTAATTACACCTCATTACCTGTGTAAAAGGTAGCGTTCTTTGTGTGGTTTGTTCACAATCTCCTCATTTTTATACTTTTGTACCCCAGAGAGTGAGAGACAGAGAGACAGAGAGAGAGAGTGAGAGAGTGAGAGAGTGAGAGAGCGAGAGAGAGAGCGAGAGAGAGAGCGAGAGAGAGTGAGAGAGTGAAAGAGTGAGAGAGAGAGCGAGAGTGAGAGAGTGAGAGAGTGAGAGAGAGAGAGAGAGAGCGAGAGAGAGTATAAACCTTGAATTAAACCTTGTGACACTAGTGTTTAGGGTTATACATTGCTGCATCACATCATCCTACCTCACACTGCTAATTACACCTCATTACCTGTGTAAAAGGTAGCGTTCTTTGTGTGGTTTGTTCACAATCTCCTCATTTTTATACTTTTGTACCCCAGAGAGTGAGAGACAGAGAGACAGAGAGAGAGACAGAGAGCGAGAGAGAGAGAGAGTGAGAGAGTGAGAGAGAGAGCGAGAGAGTGAGAGAGAGAGAGAGAGAGAGAGAGAGAGAGCGAGCGAGAGAGAGAGAGACAGAGAGAGAGAGAGAGAGAGAGAGAGAGTATAAACCTTGAATTAAACCTTGTGACACTAGTGTTTAGGGTTATACATTGCTGCATCACATCATCCTACACAGCATTTTCTGTCCCTGGGCATCCACTTATTTTCCAAACCCACATAATGTATGTATTGTAGACAACCCTGGCAAATTCCTTAGACACCGTGGTGCACTGTACAGGGCAACTCTAGAGAAAGAGAGATAGAGAGAGAGGTGAGGTTTGGGGGCCACTCAATAAACTAGACTTTAAATGTGGGACAAACATCCAATTGAAGGGTAGAATGTAGGGTAGAATGTAGGGTGGAATGTAGGGTAGAATGTAGGGTGGAATGTAGGGTAGAATGTAGGGTGGAATGTAGGGTAGAATGTAGGGTGGAATGTAGGGTGGAATGTACGGTGGAATGTAGGGTAGAATGTAGGGTGGAATGTAGGGTAGAATGTAGGGTGGAATGTAGGGTAGAATGTAGGGTAGAATGTAGGGTAGAATGTAGGGTGGAATGTAGGGTAGAATGTAGGGTGGAATGTAGGGTAGAATGTAGGGTGGAATGTAGGGTAGAATGTAGGGTGGAATGTAGGGTGGAATGTAGGGTAGAATGTAGGGTGGAATGTAGGGTAGAATGTAGGGTGGAATGTAGGGTAGAATGTAGGGTGGAATGTAGGGTGGAATGTAGGGTGGAATGTAGGGTGGAATGTAGGGTAGAATGTAGGGTGGAATGTAGGGTGAATGTAGGGTGGAAATGTAGGGTAGAATGTAGGGTAGAATGTAGGGTAGAATGTAGGGTAGAATGTAGGGTGGAATGTAGGGTAGAATGTAGGGTGGAATGTAGGGTGGAATGTAGGGTGGAATGTAGGGTAGATTGTAGGGTGGAATGTAGGTTAGAATGTAGGGTGGAATGTAGGGTAGAATGTAGGGTAGAATGTAGGGTGGAATGTAGGGTAGAATGTAGGGTAGAATGTAGGGTAGAATGTAGGGTGGAATGTAGGGTAGAATGTAGGGTGGAATGTAGGGTAGAATGTAGGGTGGAATGTAGGGTAGAATGTAGGGTGGAATGTAGGGTAGAATGTAGGGTAGAATGTAGGGTAGAATGTAGGGTGGAATGTAGGGTGGAATGTAGGGTAGAATGTAGGGTGGAATGTAGGGTAGGATGTAGGGTGGGATGTAGGGTGGGATGTAGGGTAGAATGTAGGGTAGAATTAGCACCGCTTTCCAGTGGTAATGAAAATACCAAAAAGATAATACACATTTTGGCTACACCTAAATTCAATCTCCAATTTAAAGCACTTCAAACCCAAGAGTTGAGCCCAGAAACGAGCCCTCTCAGTCAGCTGGTGTTGGACCTCACCAACCAAGCTGACACCAGCACTGCTTCAAAAGAAACAAAATCATGAACCAATCAAAGGACTCATATTTACAACATTGGAAAAACAAAACAAAATCCCAAAACCGACTAAATTGCTATCTGGCTCTGAATAGAGAATATGAATTGGCTGAATATCTCTACTCTGTCAGTGATACGAAGCAGAGACAGATCCTTACCAAGTACAGGCTGAGTGACCACCAACTGGTAATAGAAGCGGGCAGACATAAAAAGACATGGCTACCCAAAGAGGAGCGTGTATGTGGTCACTGCATAACAGGGGAGGTAGAGACAGAGATGCACTTTCACCTTTACTGTGAGAAATATTCCTCACCACGGGATTCATTATTCACAGAAATTACTACATTTACTCCAAATTTGTACTTATTAAACCCAGAGGAGAAACAAAAAAATACTCATGGGGGAAGGAGCAATGGCTCCTCTTGCAGCCAAATATGTATTTGCCTATCACGCCTTGACCATAGAGAGCTGTTTATTCTCTGTTGGTTAGGTCGGGTGTGATAAGGGTGGGTTATCAAGGGGAATTATATGACTATGTTGGCCTGGTATGGTTCCCATGTAAGGGGTTTCCTCTGGTGAAGGAGAAGCGGACCAAAATGCAGCGTGGTGGTTATTCATGTTCTTTAATAAAGGAACTAGACATGAAATAACTAACAAAACAATAAATGTGCGAAAACCTAAACAGTCCTATCTGGTGCAAACACAGAGACAGGAACAATCACCCACCAACACACAGTGAAACCCAGGCTACCTAAATATGGTTCCCAATCAGAGACAATGACTAACACCTGCCTCTGATTGAGAACCATATCAGGCCAGACATAGAAATAGACAAACAAGACATCCAACATAGAATGCCCACTCAGATCACACCCTGACCAATCAAAACATAGAAAGATACAAAGCAAACTATGGTCAGGGTGTGACATCCCAGAGGCAGCTGTTTATCGTTGTCTCTGACTGGGGATCATATTTAGGCAGCCATTTCCCCATTGTGCTTTGTGGGATCTTTTCTAGGTATAGTTGCCTGTGAGCACTACACTGAGCTTCACGTTTCGGTTTTTCACTTTATTGTTTTTTTGTTCTTTGAGTTTCTCTTCCAAAATAAGGGATGGAAACATACCACAATGCATCTTGGTCCAATCATTATGATGAACGGGACATAGCCTGCCATAGCCTGAGGGACACTGAATAATAACAGCAGTAACTTACTTATTATTAGTATTATTGTTATTACTATTATTATTATTATTCCAAATAGTGGTACTGGTAGTATGGGTGATGGTAATGATAGCAGTTTAATGATGGGGGTGGTAGTAGTAGTAGTAATGATGATGGTAGTTGTAGTTCTGATGTAATGATGGTGGTGGTAGTAGTAGTAGTAATGATGATGGTAGTTGTAGTTCTGATGTAATGATGGTGGTGGTAGTAGTAGTAGTAATGATGATGGTAGTTGTAGTTCTGATGTAATGATGGTGGTGGTAGTAGTAGTAGTAATTGATGGTAGTTGTAGTTCTGATGTAATGATGGTGGTGGTAGTAGTAGTAGTAGTAATGATGATGCTAGTTGTAGTTCTGATGTAATGATGGTGGTGAAAGGAGAAAGGAGAAAACAGAGAGGGGAAAGAGAAAATAAATAGAAGGGAAAAGAGAGAGAGAGAGAGAGAGAGGACTGAAACCATCCTACAGACCATAACACTATCTCGTAGAGTTTTCTACATTACTGGAGATTTGAGTTATTTCCGTTGTGCATTCAATGTGAATTACATAGATTCGCCTTGAACTAGACACCATTCAGGTGGCATTGATTTGGCTCTCGGCGGCTCCAGGTAACAGCATGCAGGATAATTATAAGGCTCTGTACAGCTACATGGTGTACATGTTCTCTTCCTGGCACCGGGAGGCTGGATCATAGTGGTTATATGCCTTCTGACTGGGCCTGGCTAATTGCCTTTTAAATGACTGTCTTTAGACTGTCTGTTTCCTGGGAGGACTACTGTGTGATTATGGACGTGGTGAGATCGTATGGTCACCTTGATGGGGAGGGAAAAAACACATACACACACACACACACACACACACACACACACACACACACACACACACACACACACACACACACACACACACACACACACACACACACACACACACACACACACACACACACACACACAGAGCTGACTCTTTAGTGTGCTGAGGTGGTTGATGTATTATATTGTAGTCCAACACAGTAATGAAAGTATTTCTTTAAAAAATGAATAAAGGATCGACTCTGTCAGGTCTAGATAAGGTGAAAGTAGTTTTTTTTATTGAGGTTTTAAACGTGAATATGAGTTTGTCCTGGCAGCAGCTAGTCCCTGGGCCTGTCACACACACACACACACACACACACACACACACACACACACACACACACACACACACACACACACACACACACACACACACACACACACACACACACACATGATAGGCCAAATGCACACACGGCACAGATGCCTTACGGCTGCTGCTGAAGCCATTGCTGATTGCTAACCACCAGTCATTTCCATTGATTACGATTTGTCATCATTGAGAAAATGGAGAACCTCTGACAATGTGGATAATCTTATAGTTTGAGATCATTGAGAGAGAGAGAGAGAAAGACAAAGAGAGATAGAGAGAGAAAGATAAATCCATTTTTTATTCATCGGGCAAGTAGCGGTAAGACAATCGCAAAGTAATGACCGACGTCAACCATCACAATGGTTGTGCGTGTGCAATGGTAGGCTGCGAGGAGACTCCTACGGTAGGTACACATATAAGTCATCTCTTGGCAATAGTACTGTGGACTACTTTATCATTGACCTCAACCCAGAGTCTCTCAGATCGTTCACAGTCAGCCCACTGACACCCCTATCAGATCACAGCAAAATCACAGTCTACTTGAACAGAGCTATACTCAATCATGAGGCATCAAAGCCAAAGGAACTGAATAATACTAAGAAATGCTATAGATGGAAGGAAAGTAGTGTGGAAAGCTACCAAAAAAATTAAGCAACAACAAATTCAATCCCATTCAGACAACTTCCTGGACAAAAGGTTTCAGTGTAATAGTGAAGGCGTAAACATGGCAGTAGAAAACCTAAACAGTATATTTGACCTCTCAGCTTCCCCATCAAATAAAAAAAAGTCAAACAGAAAAACAACAATGACAAATAGTTTGATAAAGAATGAAAAAAAACAAAAAAAGAAATTGAGAAACCTATCGAACCAAAAACAGAGACCCAGAAAAGCTGAGCCTATGCCTTTTTATTGATTTTTTTATTTCACCTTTATTTAACCAGGTAGGCCAGTTGAAAACAAGTTCTCATTTACAACTGTGACCTGGCCAAGATAAAGCATAGCAGTGCAACAAAAACAACAACACAGAGTTACACATGGGATAAACAGACGTACAGTCAATAACACAATAGAAAACTCAGTGTACAGTGTACAGTGTGTGTAGTAAGATTAGGGAGGAAAGGCAATAAATAGGCCATAGAGGGGAAATCATTATAATTTATTATTAACACTGGAGTGATAGATGTGCAGATGATGATGTGCAAGTAGAGATACTGGAGTGCAAAAGAGAAAAAAAGAAAGAAAAAAGAAAGAAAAAAGAACAATATGGGGATGAGGTAGTTGGGTGTGCTATTTACAGATGGGCTGTGTACAGGTACAGTTATCTGTAAGATGCTCTGATGGCTGTTGCTTAAAGTTAGTGAGGGAGATATAAGACTCCAGCTTCAGTGATTTTTGCAATTCGTTCCAGTCATTGGTAGCAGAGAACTGGAAGGATATCCACTATTTCTAATGTGTTCATAATATTTGTGATTTCCTTAAGGGCACGGTAATGATAGTTTGTAGAGTGATTACCTTTACGGTCCATTGAGGTACTTAACACTGTGTTATAGTCTCCTACCATAATGATTTGATCATTTGTTGCCTGTAAGTTCAATAAATTGGTATAAATGTTTTGTCGAAAAAGTATGGATCATCTTGATTTGGTCTATATAGATTCATGAGCCAAATCTCTTTTTCGTCCACTCTCATATTCAAAAGGATCCACCTTCCTTGCGAATCATTCCTGACTATTTGCACATTCAGATCGAAATGTTTGATAATTAATATCATCACACCTTTTGAGTTCCTTTGTCCATGACAGAAAATTATTTCACCACCCCGTTCCTTTTTCCACACAACTTCATCTAAGGATGTAGAGTGAGTTTCCTGTAAACAGTGTATATTATATTCCTTTTCTTTTAGCCACCTAAAGACGGATCTTCTTTTTTTATAATCTGCTAAACCGTTACAATTATAACTGGCTATACTTATTTCACCCCTTACCGTAACTAGATACTATTCTCAGGCTAAATGGACCATAATTAGCGCTTGTAAAGTTACTGCCATCAGAGGTATTATGAAGGTCTAAACTGGAGCATCAAATGTCTGATATTTAGAATTCAATAAATTGGTTCTAAGCAATATTTGTTTTATTCCCTTGCCTGTTTGCCTGTGAGCCAATGCCACAGATGTTAGAACATTGAGACAAGATATTATGTGTGTAGCAAATCTGAGTAGGTTGATGTGTGTGATATTGGATGTGATTTAGTGAGAGTGTGTACGATGGCTGTATAAGAGTAAGACTATTATGTGTGTAGTAAATCTGAGCAGGTTGATGTGTATGATATTGGATGTGATTTAGTGAGAGTGTGTATGATGGCTGTATAAGAGTAAGACTATAATGTGTGTAGTAAATCTGAGCAGGTTGATGTGTATGATATTGGATGTGATTTAGTGAGAGTGTGTATGATGGCTGTATAAGAGTAAGACTATTATGTGTGTAGTAAATCTGAGCAGGTTAATGTGTATGATATTGGATGTGATTTAGTGAGAGTGTGTATGATGGCTGTATAAGAGTAAGACTATAATGTGTGTAGTAAATCTGAGCAGGTTGATGTGTATGATATTGGATGTGATTTAGTTGTGTATGATGGCTGTATAAGAGTAAGACTATAATGTGTGTAGTAAATCTGAGCAGGTTGATGTGTATGATATTGGATGTGATTTAGTGAGAGTGTGTATGATGGCTGTATAAGAGTAAGACTATTATGTGTGTAGTAAATCTGAGCAGGTTAATGTGTATGATATTGGATGTGATTTAGTGAGAGTGTGTATGATGGCTGTATAAGAGTAAGACTATAATGTGTGTAGTAAATCTGAGCAGGTTGATGTGTATGATATTGGATGTGATTTAGTGAGAGTGTGTATGATGGCTGTATAAGAGTAAGACTATTATGTGTGTAGTAAATCTGAGCAGGTTGATGTGTATGATATTGGATGTGATTTAGTGAGAGTGTGTATGATGGCTGTATAAGAGTAAGACTATAATGTGTGTAGTAAATCTGAGCAGGTTGATGTGTATGATATTGGATGTGATTTAGTGAGAGTGTGTATGATGGCTGTATAAGAGTAAGACTATTATGTGTGTAGTAAATCTGAGCAGGTTGATGTGTATGATATTGGATGTGATTTAGTGAGAGTGTGTATGATGGCTGTATAAGAGTAAGACTATAATGTGTGTAGTAAATCTGAGCAGGTTGATGTGTATGATATTGGATGTGATTTAGTGAGAGTGTGTATGATGGCTGTATAAGAGTAAGACTATTATGTGTGTAGTAAATCTGAGCAGGTTAATGTGTATGATATTGGATGTGATTTAGTGAGAGTGTGTATGATGGCTGTATAAGAGTAAGACTATTATGTGTGTAGTAAATCTGAGCAGGTTGATGTGTATGATATTGGATGTGATTTAGTGAGAGTGTGTATGATGGCTGTATAAGAGTAAGACTATAATGTGTGTAGTAAATCTGAGCAGGTTGATGTGTATGATATTGGATGTGATTTAGTGAGTGTGTGTATGATGGCTGTATAAGAGTAAGACTATAATGTGTGATGTCCCAATACATTTGCATGGTTGGGTGTACAGTATATGTGTGTAACATCTAGTGCGTATTGCCTTAATATTCACGATGATAATTGTAATCCATATCGTGTCACCGTCGTAGTTGCATCATAATTACCTTTAACATCATTGAAAAACACATCCCAGCATTTGCACAGCAATTGACGTTTCACATGATGAAGACCTTGCGTTACTATAGAGACGGCTTCACTACAGTACACATGTATATTGTTCAATATGTTAGTATTCCCCAATGCCCATATTCTGATATCTTCCCCTTGCTTGTTCTAAACATATATAAACAATATGTTAGTATTCCCCAATGCCCTTATTCTGATATCTTCCCCTTGCCTGTTCTAAACATATATAAACAACATGTTAGTATTCCCCAATGCCCTTATTCTGATATCGTCCCCTTGCTTGTTCTAAACATATATAAACTTGTAGACAAATACATAAACAAGATAGACAAACAGTAAACACATTAAATTATAAAACAGTTCTCGACAATAGAGAGAGGGAGAGGAGAGGAAAGAGAGAAAGAGAGAGTGTGAGAAGAGAGCGAGATCAGGTGTGTGTGTGTGTGTGTGTGTATGTATAAGTTCATATGTGTAAGCGAGCACGTAATTGAGTATGTGTGTGTTTATATCCACTTCATAATGTTCAGATATTTTTACAGTTCCCATACTTTCTTTTTTTCGTAACCTGAAGTTCCTGTAGAATTTAGTACAACCATGGTGTTATGGAGCTGTCTCAGAATAGCTGTCCATCTATAAAGAGTTTGTCCACAATGATAAAGGATACAGTCGCTTACGATATTTGTTTATCTCCCTGATGATCGGTCGGGGACCCTTGGTCTTTTCGCTCTGAGCTCCAAGTCTGTTTCCTCGGTGGAAAGCCACCTTGTTTACAGTCTCTATAGGAAGTTTCAAGGCGGACTGCACAAATTCTCTGATCGCGCCCTCTGAATTATTTGATGCGTCCTCAGGAATCCCAGAATAAATGAGATTTTCACGCATGCTATGACTTTGTATGTCTAGTAGTGACTCCTTCATGTTTTCCAAGAGTAGACAATCCATGTTGGAATCGTGTATTTTTACCTTGGCTGTGAGTGTCTTGTTTTCTCCTTGGAGCGTGAGACTTTCACTCTGACTGAACTCCAAACTCCCCCTCAGCCCTGCTACCTCCTCACACAACTGTTCCAGAGCACTCGCCTCTACTTCAATGGTAAGTAAATTTTCCGTGTCTGTAGATTAATCTGTTTTTATTTATTTTTTCGGGTTAAAGTTATTTTGTGAGGTGGTTGGATCGTTCCATGATGGAGTATGTTTTTTCTCCATAGCGTAAAGCTGTTGGTACTCATCGATTTCCCTCAGGATCTCCTTAGTATCCAGGTTGGTACTCGTTGATTTCCCTCAGGATCTCCTTAGTATCCAGGTTGGTACTCGTTGATTTCCCTCAGGATCTCCTTAGTATCCAGGTTGGTACTCGTTGATTTCCCTCAGGATCTCCTTAGTATACAGGTTGGTACTCGTTGATTTCCCTCAGGATCTCCTTAGTATCCAGGTTGGTACTCGTTGATTTCCCTCAGGATCTCCTTAGTATCCAGGTTGGTACTCGTTGATTTCCCTCAGGATCTCCTTAGTATCCAGGTTGGTACTCGTTGATTTCCCCCAGGATCTCCTTAGTATCCAGGTTGGTACTCGTTGATTTCCCCCAGGATCTCCTTAGTATCCAGGTTGGTACTCGTTGATTTCCCTCAGGATCTCCTTAGTATCCAGGTTGGTACTCGTTGATTTCCCTCAGGATCTCCTTAGTATCCAGATTGGCTCTTTACTACAACCAGTTGTTTTATGAAAAGATAACATGAGTTTTTCCCACGACGACGACAGGTGTCTGTAGTACAGCCAGCTAGCACTCGCGGAATCCACGCAAAAAAATGGAACACAGACTTGCAGTCCCAGCCGTAAAGGCTAACCGCGTCGTGGAATCCTTAGCAACAAAACTTTAGTTCTGATTCAAATCGATTTAATGAAACAATTTGAATATAAACAACAAACCGAGTGTAGACAGTATAATATTATGTTGCGCGCTCTGATGACGTACCTGATGACGTACCTGATGACGTACCTGATGACGTACCTGATGACGTACCTGATGTACCTGATGACGTACCTGATGACGTACCTGATGACGTACCTGATGACGTATCGACATACCTACAGCAGCACCTAGATCTTCTGCACAGATTCTGCCAGACCTGGGCCCTGACAGTAAATCTCAGTAAAACAAAAATAATGCTTTTCCAAAAAAGGTCCAGTTGCCAGGACCACAAATACAAATTTCATCTAGACATAGTTGCCCTAGAGCACACAAAAAAACGATACATACCTTGACCTAAACATCAGCGCCACAGGTAACTCCCACAAAGCTGTGAATGATCTGAAAGACATTCTATGCCATCAAAAGGAACATCAAATTCTACATACTAATTAGGATCTGGCTAAAAATAATTGAATCAGTTATAGAACCCATTGCCCTTTATGGTTGAGCGGTCTGGGATCAGCTCACCAACCAAGAATTCACAAAATGGGACAAACACCAAATTGAGACTCTGCATGCAGAAGTCTGCAAAAATATCCTCAGTGTACAACGTAAATCACCAAATAATGCATGCAGAGTAGAATTAATCCGATACCCGCTAATGACCAAAATCCTGAAAATAGCTGTTAAATTCTACAACTACCGAAAAGGAAGCGATTCCCAAACCTTCCATAACAAAGCCATCACCTACAGAGAGATGAATCTGGAGAATAGTCCACTAAGCAAGCTGGTCCTGGGGCTCTGTTCACAAACACACCCCATCGAGCCCCAGGACAGCAACACAATTCGACCCAACCAAATCATGAGAAAAAATAAATAATTACTTGGCACATTGGAAAGAATTTACCAAAAAACAGAGCAAATTAGAATGCTATTTGGCCCTAATCGGAGAGTACACAGTGGCATAATACCTGACCACTGTAACTGACCCAAACTTAAGGAAAGCTTTGACTATGTACAGACTCAGTGAGCATAGTCTTGCTATTGAGAAAGGTTGCCGTAGGCAGACCGGGCTCTCAAGAGAAGACTATGTGGCTATGTGCACACTGCCTTCAAAATGAGGTGGAAACTGAGCTGCACTTCCTAAACTCCTGCATGAATATATTAGAGACACATATTTCCCTCAGATTTGATAAACTCCCATATCTATTGAGTGAAATACCACAGTGTGCCATCATAGCAGAATGATTTGTGACCTGTTCCCACAAGAAAAGGGCAACCACCCCTTTTGTACTTTAACTATTTGCACATAATATGACATTTGAAATGTCTTTATTTTGGATGTCTTGTGAGTCTAATGTTTACTGTTCATTTTTATTGTTAATTTCACTTTTGTTTATTATCTACTTAACATATGTTTCCCATGCCAATAAAGCCCTTAAACTGAATTGAATTGAGAGACAGGGAGAGCTAGAGAGGAAGAGAGAGAGATAAAGTGTTTATTATCTATTTCACTTGCTTTGGCAATGTAAACATATGTTTCCCATGCCAATAAAGTCCCTTAAATTGAAATTAAATTGAGAGGTAGAGTGAGAGAAAGAGAGGCAGAGGGAGAAAGATAAATTAAATTGCTATTCATCGGGTAAGTAGAGGTAAGACAATTGTTAAGTAATTAAGCAATTATGTTTTGGAAACATCTAATATACAGTGACCCCCTCTCAAATCATTACCAAGCCCTGAAATGCCAAGAGCTGCTCAAAGAAGAGTCACCTCGTCCAGCTCGTCCTAGGGCTGAGTTCACAAACCTGTTCTACTAACACACTGAAGCCTCAGTCCCCTCATCCAGCATGTCCTGGGGCTGAGTTCACAAACCTGTTCTACTAACACACTGAAGCCTCAGGACCAGAACATCCAATCAATCAGAATAAACCAAAGTACACAGTCAAAACAATACTACATTGCTTATTGGGAAACACAAGAACAAAGAAAAATGCAGTGCTATCTGGCCCTACATCGACAGTACACCGTGGCTAACTATTTGACCATGTTTACTGATCAAAACCTTAGAAAAACCTTGACAAAGTACAGGCTCAGTGAGAACAGCCTTGCCATTGAGAAGGGTCGACACAGAAAAACCTGGTTCCCCGTAGAGGAAAGGCTGTGCAACCACTGCACAACAGCAGAACCTGACAGAGCTGCATTACCTGACAAAATGTAAAAAATATGAAACAATTAGAGTGTCATTTCCCCAAATTTGAAACCCTTATTCAAGGCTTTAAAGACCCCTCTGATGAGAGTAGGCTACCCGTCCTGTTGGGGGAGGAAACAGAGAGCTGTGGTTTGGCAGCGCACTACATTGCTGCTTGCCATAAGATGAGGGACAGTGTCTGACAGACCAATCAACATGCTAATTGTTATTGTTCAATCTGTGGATATTTTGATCCTTGGTTACTGTTGTCCCGTTGACAATATTATTATTATTTAAATGTTGTTAATATTGTAAATCTCCAAAGTAAGCCTTTGCAATACATACATTGTTACGTCATGCCAATAAAGCAAATAGAATTGAGAGAGGTACAGTAGAGAGAGAGAGCGTGTGTATATTATTGTTTGTTTGTGTAGGGTCTGTGGGACCTGTCCTGGTGACTGATGTCAGGATGTTTGTCTTTAAGAGTTGTGTGTGTTTGTGAGTGTCGTTGGAGTGTCCACCTACTGGATGGGGTTCGTCTGAGTCCCAGTACGTCATGGAAGGATGGGTGAGCAAAACAACATGAGGTGGCAGGTAGCCTAGTGGTTAAGAGTGTTGGGCCAATAACCAAAACGGTACTGGTTCGAATCTGAGCAGACTAGGTGAAAAATATACCGATGTGCCCTAGAGTAAGGCACTTGACCTCAATTGTTCTTGTAAGACGCTCCCCACTCCCTTTCACCCTCAGAACATGGACTCTACAAGGTGTTGAAAGCGTTCAATAGGGATGCTGTTGACTCCAAGGCTTCCCACAGTTGTGTCAAGTTGGCTGGATGTCCTTTGGGTGGTGGACCATTCTTGGTACACAGGAAACTGTTGAGGTTTTAAAACCCAGTGGCCTTGCAGTTCGTGACACAAACCGCTGCGCCCGGCACCTGCTACCATACCCCGTTCAAAGGCACTTAAATCTGTTGTCTTGCCCATTCACCCTCTGAATGACAAATATACACAATCCATGTCTCAATTGCCTCAAGGCTCAGAAATCCTTCTTTAACCCATCAATGACATCAATGAGGGATCATAGCTTTCCTAATGTTTTTTCCACTCTGTGTGTGTGTGTGTACATGAATTAACATCTATGTGAGTGTGTATATTTTAGAGTATTTGTCTCTGTGTTACCCTGTGGGCAGTATACTAGAATTCCTGTTGGCACTCAGCCATGGATCTACTCTGCAGGACTATAATATCTATAGTGGCCTCAGCTCTGCAGGACTATAATATCTATAGTGGCCTCAGCTCTGCAGGACTATAATATCTATAGTGGCCTCAGCTCTGTAGGACTATAATATCTATAGTGGTCTCAGCTCTGTAGGACTATAATATCTATAGTGGTCTCAGCTCTGCAGCTCTGAGGACTATAATATCTCAGCTCTGTATGGTGGTCTCAGCTCTGTAGGACTATAATATCTATAGTGGCCTCAGCTCTGTAGGACTATAATATCTATAGTGGTCTCAGCTCTGTCTGTAGGACTATAATATCTATAATATCTATAGTGGCTCTCAGCTCTGCTCTGTAGGACTATAATATCTATAGTGGCCTCTCAGCTCTGTAGGACTATAATATCTATAGTGGCCTCAGCTCTGCAGGACTATAATATCTATGGTGGCCTCAGCTCTGTAGGACTATAATATCTATAGTGGCCTCACTCTGTAGGACTATAATATCTATAGTGGCCAGCTCTGTAGGACTCTGTCAGCTCTGAGGACTATAATATCTATAGTGGCCTCAGCTCTGTAGGACTATAATATCTATAGTGGCCTCAGCTCTGTAGGACTATAATATCTATAGTGGCCTCAGCTCTGTAGGACTATAATATCTATGGTGGTCCTCAGCTCTGCAGGACTATAATATCTATCTGTGTGGCCTCAGCTCTGCAGGACTATAATATCTATAGTGGTCAGCTCTGCCTATAATATCTAGCTCAGCTCTGTAGGACTATAATATCTATGGTGGCCTCAGCTCTGTAGGACTCTGGTGGCCTCAGCTCTGACTATAATATCTATGGTGGTCTCAGCTCTGCTAGGTGGTCTCAGCTCTGTATAAATATCTATGGTGGCCTCAGCTCTGTAGGACTATAATATCTATGGTGGCCAGCTCTGTAGGACTCTATAGTGGCCTCAGGACTATAATATCTATATAATATCTATGTGGCCTCTGCAGGACTCTGTGGCCTCAGCTCTGACTATAATATCTATGGTGGCCTCAGCTCTGGGACTATAATATCTATGGTGGTCTCAGCTCTGTAGGACTATAATATCTATAGTGGCCTCAGCTCTGTAGGACTAGGACTATAAATATCTATGGTGGTCTCAGCTCTGCAGGACTATAATATCTATGTGGTCTCAGCTCTGCTAGGACTATAATATCTATGGTGGTCAGCTCTGCAGGACTCTATCTATGTGGTCTCAGCTCTGAGGACTATAATATCTATAGTGGTCTCAGCTCTGCAGGACTATAATATCTATGGTGGCCTCAGCTCTGTAGGACTATAATATCTATAGTGGTCTCAGCTCTGCAGGACTATAATATCTATGGTGGCCTCAGCTCTGTAGGACTATAATATCTATGGTGGCCTCAGCTCTGCAGGACTATAATATCTATAGTGGCCTCAGCTCTGTAGGACTATAATATCTATGGTGGCCTCAGCTCTGCAGGACTATAATATCTATGGTGGTCTCAGCAGGCAGGTCACCCGTGATACAAGTCAATATTGGACGTTTATCCATGGCTGAGGTTGTTGGCAGATGATGTTCCTCTCGGGGCAACAGTGAGAGCTGTTGTTTTGCTAGGGCGTTGTGGATAGGGATGGCAGATGGGCGCTGGTTGTGGATGGGGATGGCAGATGGGCGCTGGTTGTGGATGGGGATGGCAGATGGGCGCTGGTTGTGGATAGGGATGGCAGATGGGCGCTGGTTGTGGATAGGGATGGCAGATGGGCGCTGGTTGTGGATAGGGATTTCAGATGGGCGCTGGTTGTGGATGGGGATGGAAGATGGGCGCTGGTTGTGGATGGGGATGGCAGGTGGGCGCTGGTTGTGGATGGGGATGGCAGATGGGCGCTGGTTGTGGATGGGGATGGCAGATGGGCGCTGGTTGTGGATAGGGATGGCAGATGGGCGCTGGTTGTGGATAGGGATGGCAGGGGCGCTTGTGGATATGGGATGGCAGATGGGCGCTGGTTGTGGATGGATGGGGATGGATGGGGATGGAAGATGGGCGCTGGTTGTGGATGGGGATGGCAGATGGGCGCTGGTTGTGGATGGGGATGGCAGATGGGCGCTGGTTGTGGATGGGGATGGCAGATGGGCGCTGGTTGTGGATGGGGATGGCAGATGGGCGCTGGTTGTGGATGGGGATGGCAGATTGGCGCTGGTTGTGGATGGGGATGGCAGATGGGCGCTGGTTGTGGATAGGGATGGAAGATGGGCGCTGGTTGTGGATAGGGATGGAAGATGGGCGCTGGTTGTGGATGGCAGATGGGCGCTGGTTGTGGATGGGGATGGCAGATGGGCGCTGGTTGTGCATAGGGATGGCAGATGGGCGCTGGTTGTGGATAGGGATGGCAGATGGGCGCTGGTTGTGGATGGGGATGGCAGATGGGCGCTGGTTGTGGATGGGGATGGCAGATGGGCGCTGGTTGTGGATGGGGATGGCAGATGGGCGCTGGTTGTGGATAGGGATGGCAGATGGGCGCTGGTTGTGGATGGGGATGGCAGATGGCGCTGGTTGTGGATGGGGATGGCAGATGGGCACTGGTTGTGGATGGGGATGGAAGATGGGCGCTGGTTGTGGATGGGGATAAGCATCTGCCTCTGTTGTATGTTCGAATCCAGTGATAGAAAGACATTTTAATTTGAATCCTATCCCAAACCTTAAAGGGTTAACCATTTACCATTCAGAGTTAATCCCAAACCTTAAAGGGTTAACCCGTTACCATTCAGAGTTAATCCCAAACCTTAAAGGGTTAACCCGTTACCATTCAGAGTTAAAGGGATAATCCACCCCCAGATATAAAAACCATGAAACTCCTGTCAATTTCTGTAAAAGTCTATGTTTTTATCAGTACCTCCAGTCATTCTCATGACTGGAGATAGTTTGTTATCCCCTATCACATTTCCTAATGCTTTTATAAGAGATGAACATTCTCTCTCTCAAGAGTGGATGAGGAATCCAATGCTCTAAACCACTTCAGACTGAAACTCATCAAAAGTATTTCTGCGGGAAAGCAACGTTGCTCTGGGCAGAGATGCCATTTATAGCTCAATGGCAGAGATGAATTGCAAGTTGAATTTGGTGAGTAATACTCCTAAATTGATAGCACTGTTTGTTAAGGTGATTTTACAGCTAGCTTCTTCACATACTGAAATGGATTTTGGTATCATTATGTGTAGCTATGTTTTCTAGCTAGCCACCTAGCTAGCTAGCCAGCCCAGAGAGAGAGAGAGAGAGAGAAAGAGAGAGAGAGAGCGAACATTAAGGGTTTTGTTGTAGACCTGAGTTGCAACAGATTTCCCAAAAATATTTTCTCATGTTTCTACCAACCTTGTTATAACCACAAAATGAAAAATTTGTTCACAGAAAATATTGTTTTCATATATATGTGTTATTTAACACGGTTAATTCTAGGAATTAGTGGCTTGGGTTGGATTATCCCTTTAATGCCTAAATTTAAACATTCTGAACCTTAAACACTTAGAAATGTAACGTTTGGAACAACTTCCAAATTTGACATTTGAGAAACATGGATGAACGTCTAATTCTGATGTGAGACTGTGAGAGATTGTTGTGCTTCAGCTCTGGTTCAGCTCTCGATCAGCTCTGGTTCAGCTCTGGATCAGCTCTGGATCAGCTCTGCTTCAGCTCTGGTTCAGCTCTGCTTCAGCTCTGGTTCAGCTCTGGATCAGCTCTGGTTCAGCTCTGGATCAGCTCTGGATCAGCTCTGCTTCAGCTCTGGTTCAGCTCTGGATCAGCTCTGGTTCAGTTCTGGATCAGCTCTGCTTCAGCTCTGGTTCAGCTCTGCTTCAGCTCTGGTTCAGCTCTGCTTCAGCTCTGGTTCAGCTCTGGTTCAGCTCTGGATCAGCTCTGGATCAGCTCTGCTTCAGCTCTGGATCAGCTCTGCTTCAGCTCTGGATCAGCTCTGCTTCAGCTCTGGTTCAGCACTGCAGGACTATTTTATTGATGCGTGTCAGGGAAGAGTCTCACACTGCGCCTCTCATCTGGCCTGATAAATATCATTACCTGCTGCATTTGTTACCGCCAATTTTCCAGCCTGACATCAAGATCAGTGTGTGTGTGTGTGTGTGTGTGTGTGTGTGTTGTATCATGATGAGAGGCAGAAGGGAGGGGTAGGGTGGGGTATCTTAACATCAATATGAAATACTGGGCAGGTGGTTGGTGGATAGTGAGGTTTTGCTGAGGTTGCAGCGTTATGAAAAGTTTCCTCTCCTCGCCCCAATTTAATGTGCATACGCCCGACTCAGGGTTTCAAGAGTTCAGGGGATTCGTAATACATTTTTATCACCTTGATTATATGAATTGAATTAAGTTGGTAAGGAGGAAGGGATGGGGAGGAAAGGGGGATGGAAAGAGGGTGACAGAGAAACAGAGAGAGGAGGTTTAAAAAAAGAGGATGGGGGACCAATTAAAGGACCTCTCCTCAGGACCTCTCCTCATTATCAAATGGATATTTAAATAATTTCATCAAATAAATGATCTTCTTAAAAATGATAAATCAAAGACGTGTTTAGCTTTGGGTACATTGACTTGGAAATAACTTTTCAGGAAGGGAATGAACCCAAACTGTAATGAATGGTGTGAAAAGATTTGCATAAATTATGACTAAGTGCCAATTAATACTTTTTTCTAACCAAGATGTAGACAGATTTGGCTGGGAGAGATTGTCTTGGATAAATCCATTCGATATGCATTGGGTTCGCCTATTGGATATTATTTAAATATACCCCAATTCCACCAATCTCTCATTTCACCTACTATTACTACTCTCTATTCAAATGATGTATAATGTATTAGATTTTTTTGGAGCTTAAATTGAATCTAGGACTGGCTTAATGGCTCATGAAAATGAGTGCGTTTCATGGAATTGTTAATTTGGGTCAACATTTCTCAGTGCCTAGTTGAAAGCTCTGCAGAAGTAGTGGCCTGCACTTCACTGAACTGGAGAGGGATCTGATCCTACAGGTGTTCTGTCTTAATTTGATCACTCTGTTGTCACAGAGGATTTTCCTGTGGCGCAGGAAATGCAAACTGGTAGTGTATTAAAAGTTTAAAAACGCTTCTAAAGTTTGTATTTTTCACTTTAAAATGTTCAACTTGATTTTCCCTACACAAACATGTCCATGAATGCATAATAATTCACATTTCCATTTGCTGCAGGATTATTTTCCTGCTGTGAGAAACTGGTCAAATTAAGATTGCAAATTAAGATTTTATAGTCCCCATAGAGAACACCGGAGGAACTGATTCAGAGGGGTTGAGTTAAATGCGAAAGACACATTTCCGTTAAAAACATTCAGTTGGTCAACTGACTAGGTGTCCCCCTTTCCCTTTCAGCAATCAGATACGTTTGATCATCTCCCCCAGTTAGATCCATGTTTTATCTCAGTACTTTGGGATGGAAGACCATCATGGAAAACTTGAACAAGTGGACAGTTCCACCACCCACCAAAATACCCAAACAATCACTACCACCAATTACACCTCTATCACTTCTTATGAGCCTTTCTGATTGGTTACAATGACAGACCTGGAGGGGGGGGGGGGGTGTTGAACCCTTATACCCCATGTCTCCCTTCCCCCTCTTTCTCCCCCTATCTATCGAGTGGTAGACACCATCTGCCACACCTGCCTCCTCCGCCTCCCCCCTCTACCCCCCCACCCCGTCATCTTCTCTGTGTGGCCTCCAGGCAGTGTAGCGTCTCCTGTGGTGGTTACCGTGGCGATCGGTTCGCTCTCTCTGCCGTCGCCATGTGAGAAACAACAACGTGAAAGCTACCTGATGCCCTCTAGGACTAATGGTAAACAGAGAAGGTGCATCAAATAAGCGGGAGAACTCAAGGAAAGGGTTGGGAAAAGAGTCCTCCATGTTCATTATATTTAGTATTCAATATAGACTTAATAAATGTGAGCTTCACATTGCTTTTCTCGTGCAGTAGAAATGTTCTTCCACCATTTTAACTCCCAAGTAGAACAAACCAAAAACTGAAAGAGCAATCAAGACTTATTTCATTGGCTCAACTATCTGTCACTCATTCTTTCCAGTTATTCAGACTGCTCTGATCCTTCCCACCCACAACTCTCTCTCTCTCTCTCTCTCTCTCTCTCTCTCTCTCTCTCTCTCTCTCTCTCTCTCTCTCTCTCGGAGGTAGCAGCCTGATAATACAGGATGTACTGTATATCAATCCATCTGCCAATCTATCATGCCACATCATCTCTCCCATATCTCATGAATTTATCCTTCTCGGAACAGGGGAGCTGTTCTCGGTGCTCCGACTAGAGTAGCCGGATCCACAAGGGCACATCTATAATAGATCAGAAATGTGCCTGGGAAGAGTCTGAATGCCGGCTCCGTGCATTACAATGCGCTCCGAGATGCTCGCTCATGAAGCCCAGATTTTCCTTCCTTTTTTCTTCCCTCTCATTTATTTCCCTCCATTTTTCGGGGGCTCCCCTCTCTCCTTTTCAGATGATTTATTGAACGCACTTCCTCTGGACTGGACCATCCCTAAAACGTGTTGTAGCGTGTCATGATGCAATAGATTTTCTAACCCAATCCCCTTCACGCCTGGGCTGAGGCCTTATTCTGAGTGTTGGGGAACGAGTGATATCACAACAGCAGATGCCTCCCACGGATGAAGGTATGAGATTCCTACCGCCTTGTCATATGAGGTTTGGAACCTGATTGATTGACTGGCTGTATAATAGACAAAATAGGATGAATATATACTAAATAAGCTAGCATGTTTTAGAACACTGTAAAACATGTCAGTGGTGGGTGTATTATAAAAACACATGTGAGAATACATGGACACACACTGACAAAATGGACACACAAATGTGCACGCACACTAAATAATGACCAACACTTTCAATAGCAGACGATGGAGGGAAATCAATAGAGCACCGTTGGCGTGGTTCTAAACTCACCATCTTGGCTCTGCAGACTAAAAATGAGACTCCTAAACAACCTGCAGCACCCCAGGCCCTGAGAAGTGGGAGATAACTAAGTGCCTGCCAAACCAGACCACCCACCTACCTACCCACACACCCACCCACCAACCCACCCACACTTTAAAGTAGACACCTGAAGCGTTACTGAGAAAACCACTGCATTGAATGACTACATCCTGACTATAACAAAGAAATATAATCAAATGGTTTATTCTCTCAAACAAGTTCCTACTGGGAACCTAGTGGGACCCTAGCGGGAACCTACTGGGACCCTAGTGGGAACCTAGTGGGACCCTAGTGGGAACCTACTGGGACCCTAGTGGGAACCTACTGGGACCCTAGTGGGAACCTACTGGGACCCTAGTGGGAACCTACTGGGACCCTAGTGGGAACCTACTGGGACCCTAGTGAGAACCTACTGGGACCCTAGTGGGATCTGATGCATCTTAATAGTCTAAAGTGTTTTTCCTTCTCCTCCATCTGCACTGATTCTTAAAACACAGGGATTGGTGAGAGCTACGTGACAGATGCCTACTGGGCTTTTGTGCCAGCTCACCTGTCCTTACCTGTCCTCACCTGTCCTCACCTGTCCTTACCTGTCCTCACCTGTCCTTACCTGTCCTCACCTGTCCTCACCTGTCCTTACCTGTCCTCACCTGTCCTCACCTGTCCTTACCTGTCCTCACCTGTCCTCACCTGTCCTTACCTGTCCTTACCTGTCCTCACCTGTCCTCACCTGTCCTTACCTGTCCTCACCTGTCCTCACCTGTCCTCACCTGTCCTTACCTGTCCTCACCTGTCCTTACCTGTCCTTACCTGTCCTCACCTGTCCTCACCTGTCCTTACCTGTCCTCACCTGTCCTGTTCCTTCACATCAGGATTATTAAGACACACCCAGTAGGAACTCGTTTGAGAGAATAAACCATTTGCTTATATTTGGGGCGGCAGGTAGCCAAGTGGTTGGAGCGTTGGGCCAGTAACCAAAAGGTTGCTAGATCAAATCCCCGCGCTAACAAGGTAAAAATATGTCGTTCTGCCCCTGAACAAGGCAGTTAGCCCACTGTTCCCCGGTAGGCCGTCATTGTAAATAAGAATTTTTAACTGACTTGCCTAGTTAAGTAAAGGTTAAATAAATAAAAAATATAGTACAAAAAAATCAGTGCAGGAATAAGACATAAGGAAAAGGAGGAAAGGAAGGGGCACCACGTCAGACTATTGAGATGCAGCCCCACCATCCTCTCTAGTAGGAAAGGAAGGGACATGACTTCAGACTATTGAGATGCAGCCCCACCATCTTCCCTAGGAGGAAAGGAAGGGGCACCACGTCAGACTATTGAGATGCAGCCCCACCATCCTCTCTAGGAGGAAAGGAAGGGACACGACTTCAGACTATTGAGATGCAGCCCCGCCATCTTCCCTAGGAGGAAAGGAAGGGGCACCACGTCAGACTATTGAGATGCAGCCCCACCATCCTCTCTAGGAGGAAAGGAAGGGACACGACTTCAGACTATTGAGATGCAGCCCCACCATCTTCCCTAGGAGGAAAGGAAGGGACACGACTTCAGACTATTGAGATGCAGCCCCACCATCTTCCCTAGGAGGAAAGGAAGGGACACGACTTCAGACTATTGAGATGCAGCCCCACCATCTTCCCTAGGAGGAAAGGAAGGGACACGACTTCAGACTATTGAGATGCAGCCCCACCATCTTCCCTAGGAGGAAAGGAAGGGACACGACTTCAGACTATTGAGATGCAGCCCCACCATCTTCCCTAGGGGAAAGGAAGGGACACGACTTCAGACTATTGAGATGCAGCCCCACCATCCTCTCTAGGAGGAAAGGAAGGGACACGACTTCAGACTATTGAGATGCAGCCCCACCATCTTCCCTAGGAGGAAAGGAAGGGACACGACTTCAGACTTTGAGATGCAGCCCCACCATCCTCTCTAGGAGGAAAGGAAGGGACACGACTTCAGACTATTGAGATGCAGCCCCACCATCTTCCCTAGGAGGAAAGGAAGGGACACGACTTCAGACTATTGAGATGCAGCCCCACCATCCTCTCTAGGAGGAAAGGAAGGGACACGACTTCAGACTATTGAGATGCAGCCCCACCATCTTCCCTAGGAGGAAAGGAAGGGACACGACTTCAGACTATTGAGATGCAGCCCCACCATCTTCCCTAGGAGGAAAGGAAGGGACACGACTTCAGACTATTGAGATGCAGCCCCACCATCTTCCCTAGGAGGAAAGGAAGGGACACGACTTCAGACTATTGAGATGCAGCCCCACCATCTTCCCTAGGAGGAAAGGAAGGGACACGACTAGACTTTGAGATGCAGCCCCACCATCCTCTCTAGGAGGAAAGGAAGGGACACGACTTCAGACTATTGAGATGCAGCCCCACCATCTTCCCTAGGGAAAGGAAGGGACACGACTTCAGACTATTGAGATGCAGCCCCACCATCTTCCCTAGGGGAAAGGAAGGGACACGACTTCAGACTATTGAGATGCAGCCCCACCATCCTCTCTAGGAGGAAAGGAAGGGACACGACTTCAGACTATTGAGATGCAGCCCCACCATCTTCCCTAGGAGGAAAGGAAGGGACACGACTTCAGACTCTTCCCTAGGAGAGTAGAGAAATCAATGAGAACTCATCCTCTAATGCCCTTAACCCTCCCTTCCCTGACCAAAGCCAGCAATCCAGAAAATAACCTGCAAGGCTGGAGTAGCTCAAGGACAGCTGTACGCTAAATGTTCACTCACTGTCAAAGATTTGTAACCCAGCTCTATTCCCTCTCAACTCCTCTCGCTCCCTCTCTCACACACTATTCACTTTCTGTCTCTCAATTTCTCTCTTATTCTTCCAATGAATAAACCATGAACTTCTACCTACAAATGTAAAGCTGATGAAAGTGACACAATTAAAAAGTTGGCAAGCTTTACACCCTAATCGCATTAGTCAACCTCCATCCAAAATGGCAGCCAAAGAACCCCATGCGCATAAACAGTTTCCTGAAACACAGTTCATTCAAACCGCCCATTTGATCCAAGGTTTGTACGTCTTTATTTACCTGTAATTAACTTGCATCTGGGTGTATTTTAAGGCGTTCTGAGCCTTGCCGGGGCCTCAGGTGGTTCTAAAGAGGCGTGGGCCCCCAGAGAATTGTGGGTAATAACACACAGGCGACGCCAGCTGCATGTGGTAGTGCTTTATGTTTCACAGGCACCTTACATTCTGGATTAATAACTCTGCTGTTGGTTAATCTCCCCAACATGAGCCCACATCAGCAGGGGGTCATCCTCTATAGGGGCAGAGGAGGGAGGCCGGAGGAAATGGGTGTGTATGTGTGTGAATGGAGTGAGTGTACATGTACTGTTTTGCATGAGGGTGTTGGATGTTTGAAGTGTGTATGAAGAGTCCATACAGTTTCTGCATCACAGGGAGGTTGGTGGCACCTTAATTGGGGAGGATGGGCTCTTGGTAATGGCTGGAGCGAAATAGGTGGAATGGCATCAACAACATCTAACACATGGTTTCCATGCATTTGATGCCATTCCATTTGCTCCATTCCAGCCATTATTATGAGCCGTCCTCCCCTCACCAGCCTCCACTGTTCTGTATGTCAATGAAGTGTGTGTAAATATGCATGCATGATTGTGTGTGCATGTGTGCGCAGTATGGGTGTGTGTGTGTGTTGTGGCAATCAAATGCCACCACCTCTCTCTCTCTCCCTCTCCAGATGTTTGGCCTGTGATTTATGCCTCCATCGCCTAGCGATTGGCCATACCCATTAGTTTCAGGCTGCAGCATTTTAATTAGAGCATACAGCAAAACCGCTGTTGCCACGGTTTCATCACCGTCTCCCTCGGTTACGGATGCCGTAAATTCTGGGATGAGTGTGTGTGTGTGCGTGCATGAGAGTGAGAGAGAATGTGTCTGTGTGTGTGTGTGTGTGTGCGTGCATGAGAGTGAGAGAGAATGTGTATGTGTGTGTGTGTGTACCGGCCCTGCAGGTTTCATTCCGTTGGTGTTGTACATGGATGTAAATAGGGCAGAAAGGAGTTCGGCCTTCAGCTCCATAATACTGACGAGGGGACTTCTGGAGGGGGACATGTTGGATTTTCATTGGTGGAAGGAGATGTTCCAAGCAGGCTTGAGGCTGGTTTAGATGAAGACGTCACAGGAGGTTGGTGGCACCTTAATTGGGGAGGACGGGCTTGTGGTAATGGCTGGAGCGGAATGGGTGGAATGGTATCAAATACACCAAACACGTGGTTTGATGCCATTCCATTGTCTCCATTCCAGCCATTATCGTGAGCCGTCCTCCCCTCAGCAGCCTCCTCTGGAAGACATATAGGCTAGATTCATACGATCCCCTGCTTTAATGTAACCATTACCATCTGAATGAATGGGTTATTATGTGAACATTAATACTGAACCATCATGAAATGGCCATGGGAAATCAAGTAGGTACTTTAGAATTATTATTATCTGGAATTATGTGAATACTTTTTATTGGAGCATTTGAATATATGGTAATCAATGTGTGGGTAGGACTACAACTTACTTTAAAATCTGTTAAACTACAAGCATAAATCACTCAAACAGATGCTGTTCCCGAATGTATCAACGTCCTGCCAAGTGGCGCAACAGCCTCTCAACCTTCAAGCTGTGTGTGTTTCTGACTCTACCGTATGTGCAATAGGCATATTTGTGTGTGTGTGTGTGTGTGTGTGTTCATTGGTCATGTGTGTGTGTGTGTGTGTGAGAGAGATAGAGATTCTGTCTTGTTTTTACATGATGTTCATGTCTGTGTGAAAGTGTTAGTTTGAGTCCTTGGTTCCGTAGGCTGTGGTGGGTGGACTGACAGAACTCCCACTCTACAGATGGTGGGTGGAAGACAGAGCAGCTGGTGAGCCCTGGGGAGGTGGAGGGTGTGTGTGTTTTTGTGTGTGTGTGTGGTGGTGCTGGTTCTGAGAAGAGTAGAGAGGGGGGACTCTTGAGCAAACAGTACCCAGTGGCGGGTGATTTTGAACGGGGTGGGATGTCCATGCAGGTGGGTGTTACCAGAGAGTGGCAGAACAGACTACACCACACTGTCTGTGTATGAAGACCCACTACCACTCTGATGGACCAAACAGAAATATCCCTGCTGGGTTGCAAAAATCAAGTGCAAAGAGTGAGGCAAGCAATCTTCATCCCCCCTAACTGCAGCATTTACTGAAACATCAGTAAATATTCAAAGAACAGGACATATTATACATACAATATGTAAACAAAGGCACAATGTACTCAATCGGTATTCACCCACAAGGCATTCACCCAAATCCTCTCTGCATACAAACAGATGCTAGCAACAGATGCTACGTTCCCTTCCTAGTGGTGAGTCAGTCAGCATACTGTACGTACCAACTGTCATCCTATCGTTCCCTTCCTAGTGGTGAATCAGTCAGCATACTGTACGTCCCAACTAGCATCCTATCGTTCCCTTCCTAGTGGTGAGTCAGTCAGCATACGTCCCAACTAGCATCCTATCGTTCCCTTCCTAGTGGTGAGTCAGTCAGCATATTGTACGTCCCAACTAGCATCCTATCGTTCCCTTCCTAGTGGTAAGTCAGTCAGCATACGTCCCAACTAGCATCCTATCGTTCCCTTCATAGTGGTGAGTCAGTCAGCATACGTCCCAACTAGCATCCTATTCCCAACATAGTGCTCTACTTTTGAACAGAGCCTTATGGGGACTGCACTATGTAGGGAATAGGGTGCCATTTGAGACTCAGCCTGTATGCCTGTACAGTATATCTCTGCCTTTATGTCTGTAGCTGATAGGGTCTATAAATAGGTCTCCGGTGCCGTAGGCCCAGACATGTTTACTCTATCCCCATAGACTAGAGCCCCGTTGTCCCATATGGCCCTAGCATATGGGGTGCCCTCCCAATGCACTCGCCTGGGTGAGCTAGAACCCCCCCCCCCTCGCAGGTTCCCTGGGATGACCTTGGTAGGTTTTTGTTTTTCCATAAGAAGCAGGGAACATGGTTGTCTAATGACTGACAGCCCAGAGCCCCAAGGCAAATGAGGCATTGTCTCACAACTAAACACTGCAGCCTTATATAATCCATGGAGGCTGTGCCCTGAGGCACCGAAAACACTGTTTCAACACTTTCTTATGAACGTACCATAAGAAAAACATGTCTTTCTTGAGGCTTGTTTCTAGTTGCTGGGTGTGCAAGCGTTGTGCATAGATAATGCATGCGGATCGAAACGTTCATTGTGTTTGTGTCCAATTCTAAAGCAATCGGTATGTGGGTAGACAAAAAAAGTTGTTTATGTTTTAAATGAGGTAAAAGCATTCACAGATGGAATTAAATTATTCCTTCAATGTAGTTCTTTGCCAAGTAGATAAGAGAGGATGACTTATGGTGAAAGCCCAACCCACATTAGAATTCATGATGGTAGCGGCTACGCGCCAGAGGAGAAATCAGTCCCAAACGAACTCGAGAGCAGAAAACTCCAGAACAAAAAGTAACCTAAGTCCCTTTTCATTCAAACGTATCCCCTTTAATGTTGCATTTTTACGAGTCCATTACTTGTATTCCTCAAAATGAATTTATTTTCTTCCATCGAGGGCCTGGGGGGTGTCAGGATGGATGAGCATCTAAGCCTTGAATGCAAACATAGCTGGAGACACCATCTCTCACAGTAAAATATCGAGCTACCCAGGAACTTCTCCTCAGCCAATCAGAGGCCGGAGATGAGATCACATGATCTCATGATCAGCAGCCTGAGAACGGTTTGCTCTGATGGGTGATTTGTCACGATGGGAACGCAACATGCGTTTAGCGGTGCAGTTTATTGTAAAACGTCCTCAATGATATATGAAGGAAATGCAAGCTCCGAGCTTAGATTAAGCTTCAGTTGCTTGGTGACTGAAGATTAGATATATCGCTTTTCAGGCTCGCTGTAAAAATTTCCCAATGATCTATCAATTTCCAAGAGAATCTGGGGGAGCGCAAGCCATTAATTCCATTTCAGCAGGTTTTAAAGGCATTCCTTTCATTCTGGGTGTTGACCAATGAGAAATCTAGTTTCTAACAGCACATATGGAACAATGCTCTTTAAGTTCCCAACTCCTACAGCCATAGAGATGCAGGAAGAGTCATAACTGATTACTCTTTTGGCACTTTTGATCTGTTCCTGGAGAGCTTTACCCTACTGTACAGCAGGGCTCTCCTTCCCTGTTCCTGGAGAGCTTTACCCTACTGTAACCCAGGGCTCTCCATCCCTGTTCCTGGAGAGATATACCCTACTGTTCCTGGAACCCCCAGGGCTCTCCAACCCTGTTCCTGGAGAGATATACCCTACTGTAACCCAGGGCTCTCCAACCCTGTTCCTGGAGAGATATACCCTACTGTACAGCAGGGCTCTCCATCCCTGTTCCTGGAGAGCTTTACCCTACTGTAACCCAGGGCTCTCCATCCCTGTTCCTGGAGAGATATACCCTACTGTAACCCAGGGCTCTCCAACCCTGTTCCTGGAGAGATATACCCTACTGTAACCCAGGGCTCTCCAACCCTGTTCCTGGAGAGATATACCCTACTGTACAGCAGGG
Organism: Oncorhynchus masou masou; assembly: GCF_036934945.1. Lineage (NCBI taxonomy): Eukaryota > Metazoa > Chordata > Actinopteri > Salmoniformes > Salmonidae > Oncorhynchus > Oncorhynchus masou. The sequence continues at coordinate 18,992,011 of NC_088231.1, forward strand.
CTCTCCATCCCTGTTCCTGGAGAGCTTTACCCTACTGTAACCCAGGGCTCTCCATCCCTGTTCCTGGAGAGATATACCCTACTGTAACCCAGTGCTCTCCAACCCTGTTCCTGGAGAGCTTTACCCTACTGTAACCCAGGGCTCTCCATCCCTGTTCCTGGAGAGATATACCCTACTGTAACCCAGGGCTCTCCAACCCTGTTCCTGGAGAGCTTTACCCTACTGTAACCCAGGGCTTCTCAACCCTGTTCCTGGAGAGCTTTACCCTACTGTAACCCAGGGCTCTCTATCCCTGTTCCTGGAGAGATATGCCCTACTGTAACCCAGGGCTCTCCAACCCTGTTCCTGGAGAGCTTTACCCTACTGTAACCCAGGGCTCTCCATCCCTGTTCCTGGAGAGATATACCCTACTTTAACCCAGGGCTCTCCAACCCTGTTCCTGGAGAGCTTTACCCTACTGTAACCCAGGGCTCTCCATCCCTGTTCCTGGAGAGATATACCCTACTGTAACCCAGGGCTCTCCAACCCTGTTCCTGGAGAGATATACCCTGTAATGTACAGGATGGTATCTCTCCAGGAACAGGGTAGGAGAGCCCTGCTGTACAGTAGGGTATAGCTCTCCAGGATCAGGGTTGGAGAGCCCTGCTGTACAGGATGGTAGCTGTCCAGGAACAGGGTTGGAGAGCCCTGGGTTACAGTAGGGTAAAGCTCTCCAGGAACAGGGTTGGAGAGCCCTGGGTTACAGTAGGGTATAGCTCTCCAGGAACAGGGTTGGAGAGCCCTGCTGTACAGGATGGTAGCTGTCCAGGAACAGGGTTGGAGAGCCCTGCTGTACAGGATGGTAGCTCTCCAGGAACAGGGTAGTAGAGCCCTGCTGTACAGTAGGGTATAGCTCTCCAGGACCAGGGTAGGAGAGCCCTGCTGTACAGAATGGTATCTGTCCAGGACCAGGGTAAAATAGCCCTGCTGTGCAGTTTCCTCAATAAAAAAACAATCCAACCCGGACACTATCTGTGCACTATCCATTAAAGCCCAACAGTCAAAAAGGACCACAATATGCAGAATAGTGCCACAATACAGAATACTTGCAGTATTCACCCTAAGACAACAAATATACTTCCCTCTTCAGAATCATGGTCTGACAGTAGAACTGAATGGCTGTATTGAGGTGGTCTCTTTAATGAAAGAAAGACAAAAGCGCTGTAAAGGAGGAAAGGCGAAAGCTAAATCCCTCCATAGTATAAGGTAGTGTGTCACTAGGCCTCCAATATGTCGCAGGACTTCCTGTGTGTGAGAGAAAAATGGCCCCTTCTGCCAAGCTCTGAGAAGAGCAATAAATCATCGAACCAATTACCTTTTTAGAGCTCGTTTCGATTACCTTCAAAAACTCTTTGCTCATTTACTGTAATTGACTGTAAGAAAACCACCGTTTTAAAACTTAATTAGAGTAAACAGAATGTATTTATATTTCATTACCTTGGCTGAACCTGTAAAAAGCATATATATCAAACATTTTAGTTTCACTCCCATGAAATGTCGGTAAGAGCTGAGGTAATGGGTTTCATTCCGTGTCAGATACATCTTTCTTAAGTGTTCTTCTTTTCCCTCTGCAGTGCTAGAAAACACCATCTCCACATAGTACCCCAGCGGCCATTTATCTCAGAAACAAATGGGATGCAAAGATGGCCGCCGCTGAAATAGCCAAAACAACAACAGCCTCTGCCATTTATTCCAGACCTAAGTAACCGAGTGCTTCGTGTAGAGATTACATTGCGTAACCTCCATTAGGTAGCACCGAGACAGGAATGAGGTTACATGAATTACCTCAGTTGATAAATGTGAAGATAATAAAAAGCTGAATAGAGCTGTTTAGGCAGATAAAGTTGTTGGAACTGCATGCTTAAGTGCAGGGTACTTACTTCGCTTCTCACAAATTGGCCCGTAAATTCAAAGATCAGTTCCCCAGTAACTAGCCAGGTCCCAAATCTGTTTGTGTAGTTGTGGTGCCAAATTCTATGGTTGTTGTTATGTCTGCACAAACAGGTCTGGGACCAGGCTACCCATCAAGACCACTTTATGCAGCTCACCCTGCACTATCAGCTCCAATGTAAATAACATGAGTAAGTCTACCTCTGATAAGCTTCCCAGTAAAGCATTAAAAACAATCAAGCAACCCATAAAAGTGCTAAAAATAGCCCATATGAATATTTGTAGCCTAAGAAACAAGGTCCATGAAGTCAATAACTTGCTTGTAGCAGACGACATCCCTAGTCTGACTATCTCTGAAACTGACTTAGATAATACCTTTGATGATACAGTGGCAGCAATACATGGTTATAACATATACTGAAAAGACAGAAATGCCAACGGAGGAGGTGTTGCTGTCTATATTCAGAACCACATTACCTGTAAAGCTTAGAGACGATCTAATGTTAAATACTGTAGAAGTAATATGGCTACAGGTTCATCTTCCTCACCTAAAGCCCATTCTTGAGGGAAGCTGCTAACAGATGCTTGATGCTAAAATGCTAAAATGCTTGATAATGTATGTGATATCAACAGAGAAGTATATTTTCTGGGTGATTTAAATATTGACAGGCTTTCATCAAGCTGCCCACTCAGGAAAAAACTTCAAACTGTAACCAGTGCCTGCAACCTGGATCAGGTTGTCAGTCAACATACCATCGTAGTTACAAACAGCACAGGAATGAAATCATCAACATGTATTGATCACATTTTTACTAATGCTGCAGATGTTTGCTTTAAGTTTAAAGCAGTATCCAATAGGATGCAGTGATCACAATATAATAGCCATGTCTAGGAAAACCAAAGTTCCAAAGGCTGGGCCTAATATAGTGTATAAAAGGTCATACAATACATTTTGTAGTGATTCATATGTTGATGAATCATTACTGTGGTGTGTAATGAGGAGCAACCAGACGCTGCACTTGACACATTTATAAAACTACTTATTCCATTTACTAATAAACAACACCCCATTAAGAAAATGACTGTAAAAATGGTTAAATCCCTTTGGATTGATGAGGAATTAGAAAATTGTATGGTTGAGAGGGATGAGGCAAAAGGTATGGCAATTAAGTATGGCAGCCCAACTGATTGGCAAACATTCTGCAAATTAAGACATCATGTGACTAAACTAAATAAAAAGCAACTACACTATGAAACAAAGATAAATTATATAAAGAATGATAATACAAATGCTATGGGGCACCTTAAATGACATTTTGGGAACAAAGCCAACTCAGGGCCTTTATTTATTGAATCAGTTGGCTGATTCATCACAAAGCCCACTGAGATTGCAAACTACTTTAATGACTTTTTCATTGGCAAGATAAGCAAACTTAGGGATGACATGCCAGCAACAAATGCTGACACAACACATCCAAGTATATCTGACCAAATTATGAAAGACAAGAATTGAATTCTGTAAAGTCAGTGAGGAAGAGGTGAAAAAATGATTGTTGTCTATCAACAATGACAAGCCACCAGGGTCTGACAATCTAGATGGAAAATTACTGAGGATAATAGCAGACAGTATTGCCACTCCTATTTGCCACATCTTCAATATAAGCCTACTAGAGAGTGTGTGCCCTCAGGCCTGGAGGGAAGCTAAAGTCATTCCGCTACCCAAGAATAGTAAAAGCCCCCTTTACTAGCTCAAATCGCTGACCAATCAGCCTGTTACCAACACCCTTTGTAAACTTCTGTAAAAAATTGAATTTGACCAGATACAATGCAATTTTACAGTAAACAAATTGACAACACAATTTCAAGATGCTTATAGGGAAGGACACTCAACAAGCACAGCTGATGATTGGCTGACAGAAATTGATGATACAATGATTGTGGGGGCTGTCTTGTTAGACTTCAGTGCAGCTTTTGACATTATTGATCATAGTCTGCTGCTAGAAAAACTGATGTTATGGCTTTACACCCCCTTCTATAATATGATAAAGAGTTACTTGTCTAACAGAACACAGAGGGTGTTCTTTAATGGAAGCCTATCAAATATATTCCAGTTAAAAACATTAATTCCCCAGGGTAGTTGTTTAGGCCCCTTGCTTTTTATATATTTTACTAACGGCATGCCACTGACTTTGAGTAAAGCCAGAGTTTCTATGTATGCGGATGACTCAACACTATACATGTCAACTACTACAGCGACTGAAATGACTGCAACACTCAAAGAGCTGCAGTTAGTTTCAGAGTGGGTGGCAAGGAATACGTTATCCCAAAATATGTCTAAAACTGAAAGCATTGTATTTGGAACAAAACAGTCACTAAACCCTAAACCTCAACTAAATCTTGTAATAAATAATGTGGAAATTGAGCAAGTTGAGATGACTAAACTGCTTGGAGTAACACTAGATTTTAAACTGTCACGGTCAAAACATATTGATGCAGTAGTAGCTAAGATGGGGAGAAGTCTGTCTATAATAAAGCGATGCTCTGCCTTCTTAACAACACTGTCAACATGGCAGGTCCTACAGGCCCTAGTTTATTTGCACCTTGACTGCTCTTTAGTTGTGTGGTCAGGTGCCACAAAAAAGGACTTAGGAAAATTGCAATTGGTTCAGAACAGGGCAGCACAGCTGGCCCTTGGATGTACACAGAGAGCTAATATTAATAATATGCATGTCAATCTCTCCTGGCTGAAAGTGGAGAAGAGATTTTACTTTTATTGTGAGAGGTCTGTCTAAACTACTACACACAGCTCGGACACCCATGCATACCCCACAAGACATGCCACAAAACGTCTCTCCACAGACCCCAAGTCCTGAACAGACTATGGGAGGCACACAGTACTACATAGAATCATGACTACATGGAACTCTATTCTCCATCAAGTAACTGACGCAAGCAGTAAAATTTGATTTAAAAAAAACAGATAAAAAAACCACCCTATGGAACAGCGGGGACTGTGAAGCAACACAGACATTGGCACAGACACACACATACACACGCACACACACAGATTTAGTACTGTAGATATGTTGTAGTGGTGGAGTAGGGGCCTGAGGGCACACAGTGTGTTGTGAAATCTGTGAATGTATTCTAATGTTTTAAAATGGTATAAACTGCCTTAATTTCACTGGACCCCAGGAAGAGTAGCTGCTGCTTTGGCAGCAGATAATGGGGATCCATAATAAATACAAACTACTATAGAGTCCCATGCATCCATTGGTCCATGTTGTCAAAACCAGACAAGTGACATGACTCGATCGGTTTGATGGTAAATCCTATGACGACAGCATGGTGACTGAGTTACATTGCAGATACTCCAAGCATGAAAAGCACTGGGCCAGCAGAAACGCTGTGATTCTTCCCATGGTCGAGACGGACGGCCAAAAGTACAGAAAAAGGTATAGAAACGAAAAACAAATCAAAACAACATTTAAGGGTTAAGGAACCTGGAAGTCACTCAAATGGCCCGTTTCCATGATGAAAGCACATTTCTGAGGCGCAATAGAAAAGTGCCAAGTAAGGGTGCATTTTTATTTATCCTTTATTTAACATATCAAAGCATATGGCAGACAACATCACCTTTCCTTGTTTGTTTCTGACGTTTTGTTCTTTGCATCCTTTAATCTTCCTCCCCAGTCCTAACCTGTCCTTTGTCCCCCCAGTCCCAACCTGTCCTTTGTCCCCCCAGTCCTAACCTGCCCTTTGTTCCCCCCCAGTCCTAACCTGTCCTTTGTCCCCCCCCAGTCCAAACTTGTCCTTTGTCCCCCCCAGTCCTAACCTGCTCCTTTGTCCCCCCAGTCCCAACCTGTCCTTTGTCCCCCCCAGTCCTAACCTGTCCTTTGTCCCCCCAGTCCCAACCTGTCCTTTGTCCCCCCCCAGCCCTAACCTGTCCTTCCCCCCCCAGTCCTAACCTGTCCTTTGTCCCCCCCCAGTCCTAACCTGTCCTTTGTCCCCCCAGCCCTAACCTGTCCTTTGTCCCCCCCAGTCCTAACTTGTCCTTTGTCCCCCCAGTCCTAACCTGTCCTTTGTCCCCCCAGTCCTAACCTGTCCTTTGTTCCCCCCAGTCCTAACCTGTCCTTTGTCCCCCCAGTCCTAACTTGTCCTTTGTCCCCCCAGTCCTAACCTGTCCTTTGTCCCCCCAGTCCTAACCTGTCCTTTGTTCCCCCCAGTCCTAACTTGTCCTTTGTCCCCTCCAGTCCTAACCTGTCCTTTGTCCCCCAGTCCTAGCCTGTCCTTTGTCCCCCCAGTCCTAACCTGTCCTTTGTACCCCCCAGTCCTAACCTGCTCCTTTGTCCCCCAGTCCTAACCTGTCCTTTGTCCCCCCCCAGTCCTAACCTGTCCTTTGTCCCCCCCAGTCCTAACTTGTCCTTTGTCCCCCCCAGTCCTAGCCTGCTCCTTTGTCCCGCCAGTCCCAACCTGTCCTTTGTCCCCCCCAGTCCTAACCTGTCCTATGTCCCCCAGTCCTAACCTTTCCTTTGTCCCCCCAGTCCTAACCTGTCCTTTTTCCCCCAGTCCTAACCTGCTCTTTTGTCTCCCCAGCCATAACTTGTCCTTTGTCCCCCCAGCTCTAACCTGTCCTTTGTCCCCCCAGTCCTAACCTGTAATTCGTCCCCCCAGTCCCCACTTGTCATTTGTCCCCCCAGTCCTAACCTGTCCTTTGTCCCCCCAGTCCTAACTTGTCCTTTGTTCCCCCCAGTCCTAACTTGTCCTTTGTCTCCCCCAGTCCTAACCTGTCCTTTTTCCCCCGGTCCTAACCTATCCTTTGTCATCCCAGTCCTAACCTGTCCTTTGTACCCCCCAGTCCTAACCTGCTCCTTTGTCCCCCCAGTCCTAACCTGTCCTTTGTCCCCCCAGTCCTAACCTGTCCTTTGCCCCCCAGTCCTAACTTGTCCTTTGTCCCCCCAGTCCTAACCTGCTCCTTTGTCCCCCCAGTCCCAACCTGTCATTTGTCCCCCCAGTCCTAACCTGCTCCTTTGTCCCCCCCAGTCCTAACCTGTCCTTTGTCCCCCCCCAGTCCTAACCTGTCCTTTGCCCCCCCAGTCCTAACTTGTCCTTTGTCCCCCCAGTCCTAACCTGCTCCTTTGTCCCCCCAGTCCCAACCTGTCATGTGTCCCCCCCAGTCCTAACCTGTCCTTTGTCCCCTCCCAGTCCTAACCTGTCCTTTGTCCCCCCAGTCCTAACTTGTCCTTTGTCCCCCCCAGTCCTAAACTGTCCCATGTCCTCCCAGTCCTAACCTGCTCCTTTGTCTCTCCAGTCCTAACTTGTCCTTTGTCTCCCCCAGTCCTAACTTGTCCTTTGTCCCCCCCAGTCTTAACCTGTCCTTTGTTCCCCCCAGTCCTAACCTGCTCCTTTGTCTCTCCAGTCCTAACTTGTCCTTTGTCTCCCCCAGTCCTAACCTGCTCATTTGCCCCCCAGCCCTAACCTGTCCTTTGCCCCCCCAGTCCTAACCTGTCCTTTGTCCTCCTCCCAGTCCTAATTTGTCCTTTGTCCCCCAGTCCTAACCTGTCCTTTTCCCCCAGTCCTAACCTGCTCCTTTGTCTCCCCCAGCCAATAACTTGTCCTTTGTCCCCCCAGTCCTAACCTGTCCTTTGTCCCCCCCCAGCCCTAACCTGTCCTTTGTCCCCTCCAGTCCTAACCTGTCCTTTGTCCCCCCAGCCCTAACCTGTCCTTTGTCCCCCCCAGTCCTAACCTGTAATTTGTCCCCCCAGTCCTAACTTGTCATTTGTCCCCCCCAGTCCTAACTTGTCCTTTGTCCCCCCAGTCCTAACCTGCTCCTTTGTCCCCCCAGTCCCAACCTGTCATTTGTCCCCCCCCAGTCCTAACCTGCTCCTTTGTCCCCCCAGTCCTAACCTGTCCTTTGTCCCCCCCCCAGTCCTAACCTGTCCTTTGCCCCCCAGTCCTAACTTGTCCTTTGTCCCCCAGTCCTAACCTGCTCCTTTGTCCCCCCAGTCCCAACCTGTCATTTGTCCCCCCCCCCAGTCCTAACCTGTCCTTTGTCCCCTCCCAGTCCTAACCTGTCCTTTGTCCCCCCAGTCCTAACTTGTCCTTTGTCCCCCCAGTCCTAAACTGTCCCATGTCCTCCCAGTCCTAACCTGCTCCTTTGTCTCTCCAGTCCTAACTTGTCCTTTGTCTCCCCCAGTCCTAACTTGTCCTTTGTCCCCCCAGTCTTAACCTGTCCTTTGTTCCCCCCAGTCCTAACCTGCTCCTTTGTCTCTCCAGTCCTAACTTGTCCTTTGTCTCCCCCAGTCCTAACTTGTCCTTTGTCCCCCCAGGTCCTAACCTGTCCTTTGTCCCCCCAGTCTTAACCTGTCCTTTGCCCCCCCCAGTCCTAACCTGCTCATTTGCCCCCAGCCCTAACCTGTCCTTTGCCCCCCCAGTCCTAACCTGTCCTTTGTCCTCCTCCCAGTCCTAATTTGTCCTTTGTCCCCCCAGTCCTAACCTGTCCTTTTTCTCCCAGTCCTAACCTGCTCCTTTGTCTCCCCCAGCCAATAACTTGTCCTTTGTCCCCTCCAGTCCTAACCTGTCCTTTGTCCCCCCCAGCCCTAACCTGTCCTTTGTCCCCTCCAGTCCTAACCTGTCCTTTGTCCCCCCCAGCCCTAACCTGTCCTTTGTCCCCCCCAGTCCTAACCTGTAATTTGTCCCCCCCAGTCCTAACTTGTCATTTGTCCCCCCCAGTCCTAACCTGTCCTTTGTCCCCCCAGTCCTAACCTGTCCTTTGTCCCCCCAGTCCTAACTTGTCCTTTGTCCCCCCCCCAGTCCTAAGCTGTCCTTTGTCCCCCCCAGGTCCTAACCTGTCATTTGTCCCCCCAGTCCTAACCTGTCCTTTGTCCCCCCAGTCCTAACTTGTCCTTTGTCCCCCCCAGTCCTAACCTGTCCTGTGTCCCCCCAGTCCTAACCTGTCCTTTGTCCCCCCAGTCCTAACCTGTCCTTTGTCCACCCCCTAGTCCCAACCTGTCCTTTGTCCCCCCCAGTCCTAACAGAGTGCAGGAGAAATAAAGTAGTATAAATACATAAATGACAAAACAGAAACCAAAGAATCTGGAAGTTTTCTCCCTTCGGTATCAAATCAAATCAAATTTATTTATATAGCCCTTCGTACATCAGCTGATATCTCAAAGTGCTGTACAGAAACCCAGCCTAAAACCCCAAACAGCAAGCAATGCAGGTGTAGAAGCACGGTGGCTAGGAAAAACTCCCTAGAAAAGCCAAAACCTAGGAAGAAACCTAGAGAGGAACCAGGCTATGTGGGGTGGCCAGTCCTCTTCTGGCTGTGCCGGGTAGAGATTATAACAGAACATGGCCAAGATGTTCAAATGTTCATAAATGACCAGCATGGTCGAATAATAATAAGGCAGAACAGTTGAAACTGGAGCAGCAGCACGGCCAGGTGGACTGGGGACAGCAAGGAGTCATCATGTCAAGTAGTCCTGGGGCATGGTCCTAGGGCTCAGGTCAGTTGGAACTGGAGCAGCAGCACGGCCAGGTGGACTGGGGACAGCAAGGAGTCATCATGTCAGGTAGTCCTGGGGCATGGTCCTAGGGCTCAGGTCCTCCGAGAGAGAGAAGGAGAGAATTAGAGAACGCACACTTAGATTCACACAGGACACCGAATTGGACAGGAGAAGTACTCCAGATATAACAAACTGACCCCAGCCCCCGACACATAAACTACTGCAGCATAAATACTGGAGGCTGAGACAGGAGGGGTCAGGAGACACTGTGGCCCCACCCGAGGACACCCCGGACAGGGCCAAACAGGAAGGATATAACCCCACTCACTTTGCCAAAGCACAGCCCCCACACCACTGGAGGGATATCTTCAACCACCAACTTACCATCCTGAGACAAAGCTGAGTATAGCCCGCAAAGATCTCCGCCACGGCACAACCCAAGGGGGTCCCAGACAGGATGACCACATCAGTGAATCAACCCACTCAGGTGACGCACCCCCTCCAGGGACGGCATGAGAGAGCCCCAGCAAGCCAGTGACTCAGCCCCTGTAATAGGGTTAGAGGCAGAGAATCCCAGTGGGAAGAGGGGAACCGGCCAGGCAGAGACAGCAAGGGTGGTTCGTTGCTCCAGAGCCTTTCCGTTCACCTTCCCACTCCTGGGCCAGACTACACTCAATCATATGACCCACTGAAGAGATGAGTCTTCAGTAAAGACTTAAAGGTTGAGACCGAGTTTGCGTCTCTGACATGGGTAGGCAGACCGTTCCATAAAAATGGAGCTCTATAGGAGAAAGCCCTGCCTCCAGCTGTTTGCTTAGAAATTCTAGGGACAATTAGGAGGCCTGCGTCTTGTGACCGTAGCGTACGTGTAGGTATGTACGGCAGGACCAAATCAGAGAGATAGGTAGGAGCAAGCCCATGCAATGCTTTGTAGGTTAGCAGTAAAACCTTGAAATCAGCCCTTGCTTTGACAGGAAGCCAGTGTAGGGAGGCTAGCACTGGAGTAATATGATCAAATTTTTTGGTTCTAGTCAGGATTCTAGCAGCCGTATTTAGCACTAACTGAAGTTTATTTAGTGCTTTATCCGGGTAGCCGGAAAGTAGAGCATTGCAGTAGTCTAACCTAGAAGTGACAAAAGCATGGATTAATTTTTCTGCATCATTTTTGGACAGAAAGTTTCTGATTTTTGCAATGTTACGTAGATGGAAAAAAGCTGTCCTTGAAATGGTCTTGATATGTTCTTCAAAGAGATCAGGGTCCAGAGTAACGCCGAGGTCCTTCACAGTTTTATTTGAGATGACTGTACAACCATTAAGATTAATTGTCAGATTCAACAGAAGATCTCTTTGTTTCTTGGGACCTAGAACAAGCATCTCTGTTTTATCCAAGTTTAAAAGTAGAAAGTTTGCTGCCATCCACTTCCTTATGTCTGAAACACATGCTTCTAGCGAGGGCAATTTTGGGGCTTCACCATGTTTCATTGAAATGTACAGCTGTGTATCATCCGCATAGCAGTGAAAGTTAACATTATGTTTTCGAATAACATCCCCAAGAGGTAAAATATATAGTGAAAACAACAGCGGTCCTAAAACGGAACCTTGAGGAACACCGAAATTTACAGTTGATTTGTCAGAGGACAAACCATCCACAGAGACAAACTGATATCTTTCCGACAGATAAGATCTAAACCAGGCCAGAACTTGTCCGTGTAGACCAATTTGGGTTTCCAATCTCTCCAAAAGAATGTGGTGATCGATGGTATCAAAAGCAGCACTAAGGTCTAGGAGCACGAGGACAGATGCAGAGCCTCGGTCCGATGCCATTAAAATGTCATTTACCACCTTCACAAGTGCCGTCTCTCAGTGCTATGATGGGGTCTAAAACCAGACTGAAGCATTTCATATACATTGTTTGTCTTCAGGAAGGCAGTGAGTTGCTGAGCAACAGCCTCTTCTAAGATTTTTGAGAGGAATGGAAGATTCGATATAGGCCGATAGTTTTTTATATTTTCTGGGTCAAGGTTTGGCTTTTTCAAGAGAGGCTTTATTACTGCCACTTTTAGTGAGTTTGGTACACATCCGGTGGATAGAGAGCCGTTTATTATGTTCAACATAGGAGGGCCAAGCACAGGAAGCAGCTCTTTCAGTAGTTTAGTTGGAATAGGGTCCAGTAAGCAGCTTGAAGGTTTAGAGGCCATGATTATTTTCATCATTGTGTCAAGAGATATAGTACTAAAACACTTGAGCGTCTCTCTTGATCCTAGGTCCACGCAGAGTTGTGCAGACTCAGGACAACTGAGCTTTGAAGGAATACGCAGATTTAAAGAGGAGTCTGTAATTTGCTTTCTAATAATCATAATTTTTTCCTCAAAGAAGTTCATGAATTTATCACTGCTAAAGTGAAAGTCATCCTCTCTTGGGGAATGCTGCTTTTTAGTTAGCTTTGCGACCGTATCAAAAAGGAATTTTGGATTGTTCTTATTGTCCTCAATTAAGTTAGAAAAATAGGATGATCGAGCAGCAGTAAGGGCTCTTCGGTACTGCACGGTACTGTCTTTCCAAGCTAGACGGAAGACTTCCAGTTTGGTGTGGCGCCATTTCCGTTCCAATTTTCTGGAAGCTTGCTTCAGAGCTCGGGTATTTTCTGTGTACCAGGGAGCTAGTTTCTTATGAGAAATGTTTTTAGTTTTTAGGGGTGCAACTGCATCTAGGGTATTGCGCAAGGTTAAATTGAGTTCCTCAGTTAGGTGGTTAACTGATTTTTGTCCTCTGGTGTCATTGGGTAGACAGAGGGAATCTGGAAGGACATCAAGGAATCTTTGTGTTGTCTGTGAATTTATAGCACGACTATAGCACGACAGGTATTAAACCTGTGTTGTACCATTGTAAGCTGCTGATGAAGTTTGTGGTCATACACACATCCTTAAAAAAACTTGGTGCTGGGCTGACGAAGTACTACTAGAAAAGAACAGAAAGGGCCCCACACTGAATAGCTGCTGATGAGACCAATTGTAGAAAACAATAGCAACATCTTCAACACATCTCTTCACTTTTAAGTTACTCCAGATACGTCAGCAGAGGTGACATATAACGGCAAGGGTTAAATATCCCCATATTTCAATTAGACCGTGTTGGTTATTCAAGGCTTCATTATTTAACGAGTACATTTGCAATGGAATCTTTTCTTGGATTGACCTGTGAGAACGTTACCTGCAGAGACCAACGGTAACTAGCTCCTGAAACGAAAGGCTAGGATAACAAAATACAAATGAGTCCATCTTCAGACAAGAGGCAATTACAGCAGAAATCTATTCCCACTGGTTCGATATCCCATGAGGCATTGTGTTGATTATGCTAATGAGAAGATTGCAGGGAAAGATCAGGATCACCATTATGTCGTTGAGCGGTTGATATATAGAGACGGACAGATATGACTGTTATAGATCATACAAATACCATTGTCCATTTCTTTATGTCCATTTTAATATTAGCCGACACACTCCGGAGCCCTTTGTAAACATTTATAAATCACGGCTTAAGTGTGGCTTAACGATCCTATAAAACCTTAATTAAAAGGTTCATTTTTGGCCTGTTGATTTATTACAAACAGCTACATATAACAGGCCTACTGAGCTGGACCTTGGTTGTGTGGGTAAGAGAGAGAACGCGCGTGTGTGTGAGAATGAGAGACTGTTTGAGAGAGTGTGTGTAGACATGCAGAGTAACACAGTGACGTCCATGATAGATGATCTCCTGGTGATTATGCTCTCCCTTTCGGAAAGGATAGTCCTCCAGTCGACTTTTAAAAGGCCCACAACGTCCTCACCTTCTCTTCCATATCAGTGTGTGTGTGTGTCCTATAACTGTCTGACAGACCCTATGTGAATGAATGATAGTGATGCGTGTGTGATTCTGGGAAAGTGTATGAGTGTTTACACGTGACCTCATGCAGTACATTCTCTGCACTGTCGGCCGGCGCCATGTGGCACTGACACGTCTGTCTCTGTGTATGTCTGTCTGTCTGTGTGTATGAATGTCGGTGTGTATGCATGTCTGTGTGTCTGTCTGTCTGTCTGTGTGTATGTCTGTCTGTCTGTGTGTATGTCTGTCTGTCGGTGTGTATGCATGTCTGTGTGTATGTCTGTCTGTGTGTATGTCTGTCTGTCGGTGTGTATGCATGTCTGTGTGCATGTCTGTGGGTATGTCTGTCTGTCTGTCTGTCTGTCTGTCTGCTATTACTTTCAGGGGTCATCTCCATTCCCCTCTTAGTTCAGGGGATGAGAAAAGTCCATTTCCAGCGTTCCAGGTTCTCCTCAGGTCCTCCACCTCATCACTACCCCTGCTGTTCACTGACGATAGTGATACATCACGCAGCATAAGGACGCCTCGCCTCACAGAGAAGAGAGCTTACACAAACACTGCCGGTCAATAGCACAACATTGCCTGTTCTACTCAATGTGACCCTATGCCTGCTAGTGTTGGGGAGGTTACGTGGGGAGTGACAAGGACTGACTGGCCTGTATTCCTCCCGTAGTGCTGCGACCGGCAGCCTCTTTATGATTTCCTTTCTAATTCATCATTTAATATTCATTAAGGCAAAGAACCTGAAGTGCTCTACCGCCGTTGGAAAATAATCGATTTAACTTCATAATCCGCCGTCATGTGAGGCAATTAAACGGGTGATGTCCGTGGAAAGAAGTTTAATTACGTTTGACATTCATACAATTTGTCTCAAAGGAGGAATCGCGCTTCCATTACTGAGGTGGGTGGGGTTGCATGTTGAGCAAGGAGATGAAGCTTTAGTAGCAAAAGTATGAATTTCAGTCAAGTCAGCCAGCCAGTCAGTTCCTTAGCGTCGCGTTTCAATATCCCCCGCCTGTATGCCCACGTCTCATCATCACCCACCTATCAGAACTGTCCCCGCCTGTATGCCCACGTCTCTTCATCACCCACCTATCAGAACTGTCCCCGCCTATATGCCCACGTCTCATCATCACCCACCTATCAGAACTGTCCCCGCCTGTATGCCCACGTCTCTTCATCACCCACCTATCAGAACTGTCCCCGCCTGTATGCCCACGTCTCTTCATCACCCACCTATCAGAACTGTCCCCGCCTGTATGCCCACGTCGCTTCATCACCCACCTATCAGAACTGTCCCCGCCTGTATGCCCACGTCGCTTCATCACCCACCTATCAGAACTGTCCCCGCCTGTATGCCCACGTCTCTTCATCAACCACCTATCAGAACTGTCCCAGCCTGTATGCCCACGTCGCTTCATCACCCACCTATCAGAACTGTCCCCGCCTGTATGCCCACGTCTCTTCATCAACCACCTATCAGAACTGTCCCCGCCTGTATGCCCACGTCTCTTCATCACTCACCTATCAGAACTGTCCCCGGCTGCACACGGCTTATCGATAAGGTGCGACACTTTCACGGAAACACACGTCAAAAACATAACATCCCTTGTTACCCAGACGACAGGACTGACAGGAAGTGGGCCGCGGGGACCACATTACCCAGACTCCCCAGGAAGCGCCAGTCATTTAACGACTGTTAAACTGGCCAGACAGGCAGGAAGGTGGAATGTCCACGGAAGAAAAAAAACTAACAACAAAAGAACAAGAAAAACTATCTTCACCGGTCATCATTAGCAGCCATACAAACACAGCAAGGGAATTGTGTTGATTGAGAAATCAACTGAGGAGAGTTGCAGCATGAATGAAAAACCAGGAATGACCCCCCCCACCCTCCTTTTCCCTCATATTCACTGCAGACTTTCAAAAAAGAACAAAAGAGAAGAACGATAAAAACAAACACATTTATTGGTACAGACTCATATCCCCAACCCCTGTAATGTGGCAGGGCAGCGTAAGCCATAAACACATTGATAAAACCATTTCTTTAATAACACTTGTTTGTCAAACTGCCACCCCCAGGCAGTTTCCATTATCACTGTTTCAACATGTTACGAGAGGCCATCTTTAAATACAGCCCACGCATTTCAAAAGCTATAGTGAGAGAGATGGAGAGAGATGGAGAGAGATGGAGAGAGATGGAGAGAGATAGAGGGAGAGAGAGAGAGAGAGAGAGATGGAGAGAGAGAGAGATGGAGAGAGAGAGAAACACTGTACACCACTACACTAAAGCCTGATGTCCAATTGTCCGGAGCTCCAATGTTTCCTAGTTTCTCCCACCCTGCAGACCTCTTCCAATAACACCAGGAGTTTAGCTGCAACAGACACACTTTAAGAATAGCAATAACTAAACTTGGGGGCAATATCATTTTTTTTTTCATTACTTGCAAGAACAATCATCTTTTTTTAATGTAGCCCAGGAGTTTAAACACTTCTAAAATAATAACAGGTTTGTTAAACGTTACGTGACCCTTCCAGCCTTGACTTTAGTGTTGGATTACATTTAAGGGAGAAACCCATGGCACATGTCAATATTAACGGGCAAGAATAGTATGCTAGTGAAAGATTTCAGAATTTATGTCCCCAATGGCAGCCCTTTCCCTTTGTAGTGCACTACTTTTGACAAGGTTCCATAGACGGGATGGTTGGTTAGCAACAACACCGAGGGGTGGGGCAACGTGGGGCAAAACTGAAAGGGTTGGCTTAGAATGTTGACAACACGTAAACTATATTTAGTCTCCAATTGGTTATTGAAATCATAAATACATTTGCACAATCAGCACTTGTTGTCTCTCAAATACATCGTTACAGTTAGCTTATTACAGTTACAGTTAGCTAGCACATATTTTGTGACACCATATCGTGACACCAGTCAAAACTCCTCAAAACAAGACATGGCATCAAGAACACGATACAACTAGCTGAAACGAGTCAGCTGCGATGGATGGTCGTTTCTTGTCATTGTTTCTAGGGATTTGGCCATTCAGAACCATAACAACACACGGCATTCTGCCCCACTGACGCGCGCATTGTTTTCCTAAGGTTGTCAGCTAACCCGTCTACAGGCCTGTGGTCAAAAGCAGTGCTCTATATAGGGAATAGGGTGCTATTTGGGATGCACTCGTGGTGAACAGAACAAGACTCACCACAGTTTACACGGCCCATTGTAAACCATGCTATTGAAAACTAGAACTCTGCATGAGAAAACCTACCTCTTATTAAGACAATAGCTCTCTAATGAGCCCAAAAGTGTTTTTTTTTAATATTCAGACCAACACCAGAAGAGGCTGCATTTTTATGAGGGTATAACTGGTCTTTTTCCACAAAATGACTTTTAATTCACTGCCCTCGGGTCAAAATTGATGATCTCTTCTGAATATTAACATTGTTTTGAGTTGCGCCCTCTCTCGCTATGTCCCTAACATGAAATATCAACTACTCAGAGTCCCTAAAGCCTGGCCGATAAGAGTCTGTCAGAGATATCACATGACCAGAAGTCAGCTCGCGGCCCCATATAAAATAACATGCTTTTAGCGGTGCTGGTTTTATTGCACAGCGTGTTGATTCATGACACCCCAGCCACCATACATCAGTCTAGTGAAGATAACTCTACAACCCCTCGTGGCCATCCATTATTAATGGGATCTGAAGGGGAGTTGGATATTCTTCAGGCTGATGATTCAACATCTTGGCATGCATCCCAAATGGCACCCCAATCTCCATTGAGTGCACTATTTTTGACCAGTATGCAGATGTATTATATTAAGTAGAATTCTACTGTGAAATCCACCAATTATACCAGAAGAGGAAAATTATATAGGGCTTCATCATACTTAGGTTGAGTCCCAACTTGGGGTGCCCTATTTAGTGCACTACTTTTGACCAGGGCCCATAGGGTTCTAGTCAAAAGTAGTGCACTATAATATAAAGGGAATAGCGTGCCATTTAGGGCACACCCAATGGTGAGCAAAGTGATGAAAAACGAGTCAGGGAGCCAGTGTAACCTCAGTGATATTCATTCCCCAGTACATTTAACCCTGGTCTAGTCAGGGACAGAGGAACCTCAGTGATATTCATTCCCCAGTACATTTAACCCTGGTCCAGTCAGGGACAGTGGAACCTCAGTGATATTCATTCCCCAGTACATTTAACCCTGGTCCAGTCAGGGACAGTGGAACCTCAGTGATATTCATTCCCATAAAACCCTGGTCCAGTAACCTCAGTGAAATTCCCCACCCTGGTCCAGTCAGGGACAGAGGAACCTCAGTGATATTCATTCCCCAGTACATTTAACCCTGGTCCAGTCAGGGACAGAGGAACCTCAGTGATATTCATTCCCCAGTACATAAAACCCTGGTCCAGTCAGGGACAGTGGAACCTCAGTACTATCCATTCTCCAGTACATAAAACCCTGGTCCTCTAGCGTCTCTCAGTCAGAAAGTGGCAAACCGTAAATTGATTCTCGACAGTTGTGTGAGGAAATGACTCCTACATCTCTTCCCTGAAAATGTCTCTCCGCCACGCTGCTCAGGAGAGGACAGTTAACACCATGCTCAAAAATGAACTCCCTCTCTCTCCCTCCCTCTCACTCTCTCTCAAAACAGCCATTTGCTATCAACCGGCTAATTATAAAATGGCCGAGGTGGGGCATGGTGGTTGATAGTACAATACCTGTAGAGGATGTTAATATAAAAAATAAATGAATACATCTCTTCTTCTCTTCTCACCTTCAGTGGCTGCTTTCCAACTCGTTCTTTATACTCCTCGTTGGCTGATTCCCTCCAGTCCCTAACAACATTGCTATTCTCATCACTCCGGTGATATTTTAAATGAATGAAAACAATATGCTTTCTGTCTGGTGTGTATAGATGGAGACAAGATATTCACTGTCTAATGAGTCTCAGTGTGGTGAGTTTAATACGTTTTATAGAGATTGGTTAGGAAACAAATCCTCTCTAATCACAATAGATGGGCTCGGTCAGATTGAAGGCTTGCAGAGACAGCTATTGTAACACGACAACAGAGAAGAGAAGACTTGAGTAGAATATATTATAGGATGATTATAATACGGGTTTGTGATTATGAAGTAACCATGGCGGCGGGGGCAGCGTGTGTTTCTCTATGCCACAGTCTGACAGTCATGAGAATACAGTTCAGTAATGTAGAATCACTGTTTCAGTTATGGTTGAAATGCGTAGGTGGGAACCTTGTGGCGTCCCAACTGGGCACACAAAATGGTGGCGCCCCAGCTGACCTCAACCGCCGCATCCTGGGTTTTTCACCTGCGTCACATGACCAACTGGGCCCAGACCCAGAGGTGGTTGAGATGGTAGTTGGGAGAATGGCAGTGAGTCGTGAGAGACGCACACACAACCCAGCGGGGTGTTAATTACAGCGTACAAAGTGTGCTTTTCCCTCAAAGCCGCATCACTCTCCTCAGGGGGACACAGAGGCTCTGGGTCTGCGTTTTAAACATCCCTTGTTTCGCAGCTCAGCGCTCTGCACCGCGTCTCCGCCCGGTGTACACAGCAATTTATTTTAATTACACCCCACCCTGGGAGATGGTGTTTGTTGCTTTGTTGACGAGGTGGGGTCTGCATATATATATATATATTGATGTATACATTTACGGCACGGCTGGGTCTCACAGTGCAGCCACACCTGCAGCTACTGTTATGTTCAAAGACAACTAAAAATAAATGTCATTTTGTTCTGTGAGTTACACACAAAAGGAAGGCGAAAAAAGTTACGATTCTCTCGACTCATCTCTGCGGAGACCACAACAAGGGAGGGATGGGATATGCAAACGAGGCCTTGATTTCCTCTGTAACCTCGCTAACCTCTGGCACCGGCTTTCTTCTTAGGCTGTCGGGAGCCGAGCTCGTTGTTAGAGTCAGGTATAATATAGCCCGTCGCCCCGGCAACGCCCCTGTAACGTCTCCACTGGGCTATTTTTGGCAAACACACCCGACTAAGCACAAGAGCTGTGGTCCCTGCGGCAACGGGGCTGTTGCCGTTTCCAACGCTTCTGGTGGTTAAAGGAAGCCTCTCCAAGGATATGGGCTCGAAGACTAAGATGAGGGCTGGATGAAGTTTTCCAGAGTATAAAAATATTCACAAGTTTAACGTCATCTTCCTTGATTAGGTAGGTGGCGGCACTGGAGGGGCCTTCCCTTGAATTGAATTATTCTGACTTTAAAGGATCTGTCCAACGATAGCATCTTGACTAAAACAGTGGCTCTTTAATGTTGCACAGTACCAGTGGATGGTATCTCAGACTTAGAGAGGATGTTTTTCCCTTCATTAATTAAAGGGCCATTTGATGATTTGTTTATAGGGGGGAAATAGGCTGGTGTTTCACGGAATGATCAAAGCTCGTGTTCTGCCATCTTATTTTGGTTCCTGTTTGAAACTCCAGAGGAGAGCTGTTTGAGTGGTGTTGCGCCCTTCTGGTTCCCCTGGGGATCCGATTCAGGCAGTGTTTGGTTGCACCTGAGCACTTAAATTAATTAATGAATTAGCGCCGAATTAATCCGCTAATTGAAAAGTGATGAGTCATGATTGTTGTCTTTACCCTGAGAGAGAGAGAGAGAGAGAGAGAGAGACAGAGAGAGAGAGAGACAGAGAGAGACACAGAGAGAGAGAGAGACAGAGAGAGAGAGAGACAGAGAGAGACAGAGAGAGAGAGAGGGGGGAGTTAACTGAAGACAGGCTGGGATGATTCATATGACTTGTCTTTCCCCCAGGGAGTTACTGTATGTTATTACCACAGCTAGCCAACATCATTTCCAGTCGAATAATATGGCCTGGTTTAATAAACCAATCGAATAGTCTCAAAACGTCAAACCTCGTCCACCAGACAGGCAAAAAAAGTATTTGAAAGATTTCAAATAGTATTTGAGGCCAAGTCTGATCATATTAGATATAATGCCTAGTCAAAAAAATGAACATATCTTTATTAAAAAAGATGAAAATTACTGTCAAAAAGCGCTATATTGAACATAGTTCATGTTTTCCAACCATCTTTCTAATGCTGAGAGTTCGGTGAGGTGATTGATTTTCTTCACCGAGGCTCCAGGTACATGTGTTTAAATGGGAGTGCTGGAAAGTTTCTCTCCACTTCTCAGATCAACGTGTGTAATTACAGCCCGAGAAGAAGAAAAATATATAGAAAATGCCTGAGCGACTTCAAAAACCCTCCGCCTCAATGCAGCGGAAATAAAAAATACTAAAAAGTGTGCAATTAAACGTTACTTTTGAAAGTTATATTTAGAGGACATGAGAAGGAAATGCAAATTGTGTTTGTGAGTTATATAATTGCGTTGTTTGCGCTGTTTTTCCTCGACTCCCCAAGAGGATAAAATAAGGATCAAAATAAGATGGCCACTGCACTTGTGTCTGGTAGGAGTTTCCATGGAAATGTGAGTGACCACATAATAAGGTCTTGTCGTCTGTCCTCAGTTGTAACACTCACTACAAAGTTCAAAACTGCCTCTGGAAGCAACGTCAGCACAAGAACTGCTTGTCAGGAGCTCCATGAAATGGGTTTCCATGGCCAAGCAGCTGCACACAAGTCTAAGATCATCATGTAATGTCAAGCGTTGGCTGGAGTGGTGTAAAGCTCACCGCCATTGGACTCTGGAGCAGTGGAAACGCGTTATCTTGGAGTGATGAATCGCACTTCACAATCTGGCAGTCCGACGGACGAATCTGCGTTTGACGGATGCCAAGATAACACTACCTGCCCAAATGCATAGTGCCAACTGTAAAGTTTGGTGGAAGAGGAATAATGGTCTGGGGCTGTTTTTCATGGTTCGGGCTCGGCCCCTTAGTTCCAGTGAAGGGAAATCTTAACGCTACAGCATACAATTATATTTTAGATGATTCTGTGCTTCCAACTTTGTGGCAAGAGTTTGGGGAAGGCCCTTTCCTGTTTCAGCAGGACAATGCCCCCATGTACAAAGCAAAGTCTATACAGAAATGATTTGTCTAGATCGGTGTGGAAGAACTTGACTGGCCATAACAGAGCTCTGACCTCAACCCAATCGAACACCTTTGGGATGAATTGGAGCGCCGACTGCGAGCCAGGCCTAATCACTCACTAATATTCTAGTGGCTGAATGGAAGCAAGTCCCCGGAGCAATGTTCCAACATCTAGTGGAAAGCCTTCCCAGAAGAGAGGAGGCTGTTATAGCAGCAAAGGGTCGACCAACTGTCACGATTTACTAAGAGTGGTGGGTGGAATCAGGCGCAGAGAGCAAGGTTCAGTAATTTGTCAATTTATTGTCCGGCGCACAAAAACGGTCACGCCAACACACAGGGCGAATACAATTACCCAGCCCAAACACAGGACCAAAATAGTCCGGAGAATAAACACACGAAAACCACCATACAACAGAGTAACAAAAACAATCCCGCACAAAACAAGGGCGGGACAACCTACTATATATAAGGACGCTAATTAAACTAAAATACACACAGGTGAAACTAATAAGACAAAACCAACAGACAAACGAAAGAGGGATCGGTAGTGGCTAGGACGGTGACGACGACCGCCGAGAACCTCCCGAACAGGCAGGGGAGCCAACTTGGGCGGAAGTCGTGACACCAACTCCATATTAATGCCCATGACTTTGGAATGAGATGTTCGACGAGCAGGTGTCTACATACTTTTGGTAATGTAGTGTAGGGTACAAAACCTTCTCTGTCATTGGTCACCAACAGATTTCCCAGCAGCTCTGGTCGTGGAGATGGATTAATATAAATCCCAGATGCGGGTGAGTAGTTCAGAAAGTAGAAAACTTGTCTTGAAAAATGCCTTGCTGCCCGAATGTTTACAAAGTCCCCATTGAATCTTCACATCTATGTTTTTCTATAGTGTCTGGTCCCAGAGGGTTAACGGTGTCCCACTGACCTGATATGTATATCACTCACCCAGAACTCTGCGCTGACCTTTTCTTTTTTACAAGGAGCACGTGTGCGCCTAAGTTGGAAAATGTAGATGCACACAAAGACATTTAGGAGCACAATGAAAAATATTTGAGACAATAAAGACAGAATCCTTCGTTTTTCTAGGCATTCCGGGTCGCACAGCTACATATGTCAGTGCATATGTGTGTAAAATGGTCCCACTGGGACCTGAACTGTATACCAGTGTATAACAGTGCACCACTGACTCTTTTACAGTACGTTTCAGCTCACAAACCTGAAGAAAACAACTATTCTTCGATACAGTACATGCAACACTTTAAAGGGGAAATCTGGGATCGGTAAACCGCTGTTTTACTTTTAAATTAATGATTTAAATGCTAAACTGATTCTTAAAGATCATCACTTATCAATAAACGTAGAAATGCATCAATGCATTTGAGAGGGTTTCCATTTCTCCAGCCCTGTCCCTCATTTGATCACCAGAAAAAGTGATGGGGTGTCCACTTTGTTGTTGCTTGAATTCTGGAGTAGGTTCCAGCAGCCCTAACATCTAGCAGTACTGCAATGTGCTGTAAAACCTACGGTGAGGATCTTCTACGAAGGAATAACTAACACAGCAGGACTATGATTACCACTCACAAGCTGGGCTGCTTTGGTTCTGACTCAAATCTGTTTTTCCTCAGGCATTAAGTGGAGAAGATCTGACACCCTAGTCTGCGTGATTGACAGCCAAACTGACAGAACCGTCTAGCTTCGTTTACATCACTGACGGTCCCTCATTATACAGTACTGACAGAGAGAGGGGGGCGAGGGAGGAGAGGGAGGAGAGGGGGACGAGGGAGGAAAGGGAGGAGAGGGGGACGAGGGAGGAGAGGGAGGAGAGGGGGGCGAGGGAGGAGAGGGAGGAGAGGGGGGAAGGGAGGGAGGAGAGGGAGACGAGGGAGGAGAGGGGGACGAGGGAGGAGAGGGGGACGAGGGAGGAGGAGGGAGGAGAGGGAGGAGAGGGAGGAGAGGGGGACGGGGAGGGAGGGGGACGAGGGAGGGGGAGAGGAGGATGGGGGGAGGGAGGAGGGGGGAGGGAGGAGAGGAGGATGAGGGAGGAGAGGGGGACGAGGGAGGAGAGAGGGAGGAGAGGGAGAAGAGGGGGACAAGGGAGGAGAGGGGGGCGAGGGAGGAGAGGGGGACGAGGGAGGAGAGGGGGACGAGGGAGGAGAGGGAGGAGAGGGAGAAGAGGGGGACGAGGGAGGAGAGAGAGGAGAGAGAGACGAGGGAGGAGAGGGGGAGGAGGGGGAGAGGGGGAGAGGGGGGACGAGGGAGGAGAGAGGGAGGGGAGGGAGAGGGAGGGGGGGGAGAGGGGGAAGAGGGAGGAGAGGGGGACGAGGAGGAGGGGAGGAGAGGGAGGAAGAGGGGGACGAGGGAGGAGAGAGAGGAGAGAGAGACGAGGGAGGAGAGGGGGACGAGGGAGGAGAGGGGGGAGAGGGGGACGGGGGGACGAGGGAGGAGAGGGGGAGAGGGAGGGAGAGGGAGAAGAGGGGGAAGAGGGAGGAGAGGGAGGAGAGGGGGACGAGGGAGGAGAGGGGGACGAGGGAGGAGAGGGGGACGAGGGAGGAGAGGGGGACGAGGGAGAAGAGGGAGGAGAGGGAGGAGAGGGGGACGAGGGCGGAGAAGGAGGAGAGGGGGGGAGAGGGAGGAGAGGGAGGAGAGGGGGAAGAGGGGGAAGAGGGAGGAGGACGAGGGAGGAGAGGGGGAAGAGGGAGGGGGACGAGGAGGAGGGGGATGAGGGAGGAGAGGGGGATGAGGGAGAAGAGGGAGGAGGGGAGGAGAGGGGGAGGGGGGACGAGGGAGGAGAGGGGGAGGGGAGGAGAGGGGGAGAGGGAGGGGGAGAGGGAGGAGAGGGGGACGAGAGGGAGAGGGGGAGAGGGAGGAGGGGGACGAGGGGAGAAGAGGGAGGGAGAGGGAGGAGAGGGGGAGAGGGAGGAGAGGGAGGAGAGGGGGACGGGGGACGGAGAAGGAGGAGAGGGGGGAAGAGGGAAGGAGAGGGAGGAGAGGGGGAAGAGGGGAGGAGAGGGGGAGGGGGGACGAGGGAGGAGAGGGGGACGAGGGAGGAGGAGAGGGGGAAGAGGGAGGAGAGGGGGACGAGGGAGGAGAGGGGGATGAGGGAGAGGGGAAGGGGAGGAGAGGGGGAGAGGAGGAGAGGGAGGGAGGAGAGGGGGACGAGGGAGGGGGACGAGGGAGGAAGAGAGGGGGGAGAGAGGGAGGAGGGGAGGAGGGGGAAGAGAGGGAGGAGAGGGGGACGAGGGAGGAGAGGGAGGAGAGGGGGAGAGGGAGGAGAGGGGGGGGAGAGGGAGGAGAGGGTGACGGGGGAGGAGAGGGGAGAGGGGAGAGGGAGGATGAGGGAGGAGGGGAGGGAGGGGGACGAGGGAGGAGAGAGGGGATGAGGGAGGAGAGGGAGGAAGAGGGAGGAGGAGGGGGACGAGGGAGGAAGAGGAGGGGGAGAGGGAGGGGAGAGGGGGGAGAGGGAGGAGAGGGGGACGAGGGAGGAGAGGGAGGAGGGAGGGGGGGACGGGGGAGGAGAGGGGGACGAGGGAGGAGAGGGGAGACGGGGGAGGAGAGAGGGGGAGAGGGGGGGATGAGGGGGAGAGGAGGAGAGGGGAGAGGGAGGAGAGGGAGGAGGGGGAGGGGAGGGAGGAGAGGAGGGAGGAGAGGCAGGGACAAGAGGAGGAGAGGGGGACGAGGGAGGGGGAAGAGGGAGGGGGAGGGAGAGGGGGGAAGAGGGGGACGAGGGAGGAGAGGGGGACGAGGGAGGAGAGGGGAGAGGAGGGGGAGAGGGGGGGAAGAGGGGAGGGAGGAGGGAGGGAGGGAGGGAGGAGGAGGGAGGAGAGGGGGAAGAGGGAGGAGAGGGGGACGAGGGAGGAGAGGGGGGACGAGGGAGGAGAGGGGGACGAGGGAGGAGAGGGGGATGAGGGAGAAGAGGGAGGAGAGGGGGGGGGAGAGGGGGAGAGGGGGAGGGGGGAGGGGGAGGAGAGGAGGGAGGAGGAGAGGGGGAGAGGGGGAGGAGGGGGGGGAGAGGGAGGAGAGGGAGGAGAGGGGGACGAGGGAGGAGAGGGAGGAGGGAGAGGGGGACGAGGGAGGAGAGGGGGACGAGGGAGGATAGAGGGAGGGAGAGAGGGAGGAGAGGGGGGAGAGGGGGAGGGGGGAGAGGGAGGAGGGGGAGGGGAGGAGGGGGAGGGGGAAGAGGGGGACGAGGGAGGAGAGGGGGACGAGGGAGGAGAGGGGGACGAGGGAGGGGGAGGGGGAGAGGGAGAAGAGGGGGGAAGAGGGAGGAGGGGGGAGGAGAGGGAGGAGAGGGGGACGAGGGAGGAGAGGGGGACGAGGGAGGAGAGGGGGACGAGGGAGGAGAGGGAGAAGAGGAGGACGAGGGAGGAGAGAGAGGAGAGAGAGACGAGGGAGGAGAGGGGGACGAGGGATGAGAGGGGGACGAGGGAGGAGAGGGGGAAGAGGGGAGGAGAGGGGGAAGAGGGAGGAGAGGGGGACGAGGGAGGAGAGGGGGAAGAGGGAGGAGAGGGGGAAGAGGGAGGAGAGGGGACAAGGGAGGAGAAGGAGGAGAGGAGGAAGAGGGAGGAGGGGGGAAGAGGGAGGAGAGGAGGACGAGGGAGAAGAGGGGCACGAGGGAGGAGAGGGGGACGAGGAAGGAGTGGGAGAAGAGGGGGACGAGGGAGGAGAGGGGGGACGAGGGAGGAGAGGGAGGAGAGAGAGGAGAGGGGGATGAGGGAGGAGGGGGGGCGAGGGAGAAGAGGAGGGAGGAGGAGAGGGGGACGAGGGAGGAGAGGGGGAGAGGGGGACGAGGGGGTTTGATTAGGGATTCCTTCTCATGAAGGGGAGGATTAGAGAGGGAGGAGGGGAGAGGGGGAAAGAGGGAGGAGGAGGGGGAAGAGGGAGGAGAGGGGGACGAGGGAGGAGAGGGGGAAGGGGGGAGGGAAGAGGGAGGAGAGGGGGAGAGGGAGATTCCTTCTTATGTAACGGGGGATGAGGGAGAGGGATTCCTTCTCATGAGGGAGGAGAGGGAGGGAGGAGGGAGGGGAGGAGAGGGGGATTAGTGTTATTCCTTCTCATGAGGGGGCTGTTGGGTGTTAGGAGAGGGAAGAGAGGGGGTTGAGGGAGGAGAGGGGGATTAGGGAGGAGGGAGGAGGGGGGACGTGGGGGACGAGGGAGGAGAGGGGGACGAGGGAGGATTAGTGGAGAGGGGCTGACGGGGGAGGAGAGAGAGGAGAGGGGGGAGATGAGGGAGGAGGGGGAGGGAGGGAGGAGGAGGGGGAGGAGAGGGGGATGAACGGGGAGGGTTATTCCTTCTCAGGGAGGAAGAGGGAGGAGAGGGGATTAGTGTTATTCCTTCTCATGTAACGTGGGCGAGAAGAGGGGGACGAGAGGAGGGAGATTCCTTCTTGGGGACGAGGGAGGAGAAGGAGGAGAGGGGGAAGAGGGGAGGAGAGCGGGACGAGGGAGGAGACGGGGACGAGGGAGGAGAGGGGTGTTATTCCTTCTCGAGGGAGACCGTAACGTGGCTGTTGGATTAGTCCGTTGGATAACCATACTAAATATTATGACTTTGGGTGTTATTCGCAAAACTGTTAATGTATTATAGTATGTAAAACTTAAAAAATTAAGTATGCTTTAAATGCCAGGATGTCATACTCTTTTCGGCTTATCATCAAGTAGATTTCATTGCACACTATTTAGGAAGAGCAATCCTCTTTTTCACACCAACATGTTTCTTTTTTTTTTTACAACTGCTCCTCCCGCGCTTCATTTGATTTGTTGATTTGTGTCGCTTACTGCATTCGTTCTCACTAAAGAGAACATTCTAAATAGTATGTAGTACGATTAGTACCAAGTAGGCAGTTTTAATAAGTAGTAGGGGGGAGAAAACGAGAAAGAGGCAGATAAATGAACAGATAAATGAACAAAAGATGAAAAAAACTGATTTCAGAGGTAAACAATGGATCAGGTGGATGTTGATAATGTCCGCTGACAGTCAGTCCTTCTCATGTAACGTGGGCTGTTGATTAGTGTTATTCCTTCTCATGTAACGTGGGCTGTTGATTAGTGTTATTCCTTCTCATGTAACGTGGGCTGTTGGATTAGTGTTATTCCTTCTCATGTAACGTATTAGTGTTATTCCTTCTCATGTAACGGGCTGTTTGATTAGTGTTATTCCTTCTCATGTAACGTGGGCTGTTGGATTAGTGTTATTCCTTCTCATGTAACGTGGGCTGTTTGATTAGTGTTATTCCTTCTCATGTAACGTGGGCTGTTGGATTAGTGTTATTCCTTGTAACGTGGGCTGTTGGATTAGTGTTATTCCTTCTCATGTAACGTGGGCTGTTGGATTAGTGTTATTCCTTCTCATGTAACGGGCTGTTGGATTAGTGTTATTCCTTCTCATGTAACGTGATTAGTGTTATTCCTTCTCATGTAACGTGGGCTGTTGGATTAGTGTTATTCCTTCTCATGTAACGGGCTGTTGGATTAGTGTTATTCCTTCTCATGTAACGTGGGCTGTTGGATTAGTGTTATTCCTTCTCATGTAACGTGGGCGCTTTGATTAGTGTTATTCCTTTCTCATGTAACGGGGCTGTTGGATTAGTGTTATTCCTTCTTCTGTGGGCTGTTGGATTAGTGTTATTCCTTCTTAACGTGGGCTGTTGTTAGTGTTATTCCTTCTCATGTAACGGGGCTGTTGGATTAGTGTTATTCCTTCTCATGTAACGTGGGCTGTTGGATTAGTGTTATTCCTTCTCATGTATTAGTGTTATTCCTTCTCATGTAACGTGGGCTGTTGGATTAGTGTTATTCCTTCTCATGTAACTGGGCTGTTTGATTAGTGTTATTCCTTCTCATGTAACGTGGGCTGTTGGATTAGTGTTATTATTCCTTCTCATGTAACGTGGGCTGTTGGATTAGTGTTATTCCTTCTCATGTAACGTGGGCTGTTGGATTAGTGTTATTCCTTCTCATGTAACGTGGGCTGTTGGATTAGTGTTATTCCTTCTCACGTGGGCTGTAACATGGGCTGTTGGATTAGTGTTATTCCTTCTCATGTAACGTGGGCTGTTGGATTAGTGTTATTCCTTCTCATGTAACATTCCTTCTCATGTAACGTGGGCTGTTGGATTAGTGTTATTCCTTCTCATGTAACGGGGCTGTTGGATTAGTGTTATTCCTTCTCATGTAACGTGGGCTGTTGGATTAGTGTTATTCCTTCTCATGTAACGTTATTAGTGTTATTCCTTCTCATGTAACATGGGCTGTTGGATTAGTGTTATTCCTTCTCATGTAACATGGGCTATTAGTTTATTCCTTCTCATGTAACGTGGGCTTGTTGGATTAGTGTTATTCCTTCTCATGTAACGTGGGCTGTTGGATTAGTGTTATTCCTTCTCATGTAACATGGGCTTTGATTAGATGTTGGATTAGTGTTATTCGCCGCTAACTTGGCATCGTCCTGCCATCCTGATGCAATGCAACACAAACCAGAACAGGAACAAGAGAAAACATGAGACTGGAAGTCCCTTATGTTGGAGCTGGTGAAAAGTGTTTGGACAGAAAACTGAGGAGTTGGGGTATATCTACACAGTGCATGGAGAGGAGTTGGGTATATCTACACAGTGCATGGAGAGGAGTTGGGTATATCTACACAGTGCATGGAGAGGAGTTGGGGAAAATATCTACACAGTGCATGGAGAGGAGTTGGGTATATCTACACAGTGCATGGAGAGGAGTTGGGTATATATACACAGTGCATGGAGAGGAGTTGGGGTATATCTACAAAGTGCATGGAGAGGAGTTGGGTATATCTACACAGTGCATGGAGAGGAGTTGGGTATATATACACAGTGCATGGAGAGGAGTTGGGGTATATCTACACAGTGCATGGAGAGGAGTTGGGGTATATCTACACAGTGCATGGAGAGGAGTTGGGGTATATCTACACAGTGCATGGAGAGGAGTTGGGTATATCTACACAGTGCATGGAGAGGAGTTGGGGTATATCTACACAGTGCATGGAGAGGAGTTGGGTATATCTACACAGTGCATGGAGAGGAGTTGGGTATATCTACAAAGTGCATGGAGAGGAGTTGGGTATATCTACACAGTGCATGGAGAGGAGTTGGGTATATCTACACAGTGCATGGAGAGGAGTTGGGTATATCTACACAGTGCATGGAGAGGAGTTGGGTATATCTACACAGTGCATGGAGAGGAGTTGGGTATATCTACACAGTGCATGGAGAGGAGTTGGGTATATCTACACAGTGCATGGAGAGGAGTTGGGTATATCTACAAAGTGCATGGAGAGGAGTTGGGGTATATCTACACAGTGCATGGAGAGGAGTTGGGGTATATCTACACAGTGCATGGAGAGGAGTTGGGTATATCTACACAGTGCATGGAGAGGAGTTGGGTATATCTACACAGTGCATGGAGAGGAGTTGGGGTATATCTACACAGTGCATGGAGAGGAGTTGGGTATATCTACACAGTGCATGGAGAGGAGTTGGGATATATCTACACAGTGCATGGAGAGGAGTTGGGTGTATCTACACAGTGCATGGAGAGGAGTTGGGTATATCTACACAGTGCATGGAGAGGAGTTGGGTATATCTACACAGTGCATGGAGAGGAGTTGGGGTATATCTACACAGTGCATGGAGAGGAGTTGGGTATATCTACAAAGTGCATGGAGAGGAGTTGGGTATATCTACACAGTGCATGGAGAGGAGTTGGGTATATCTACACAGTGCATGGAGAGGAGTTGGGGTATATCTACACAGTGCATGGAGAGGAGTTGGGGTATATCTACACAGTGCATGGAGAGGAGTTGGGTATATCTACACAGTGCATGGAGAGGAGTTGGGTATATCTACACAGTGCATGGAGAGGAGTTGGGGTATATCTACACAGTGCATGGAGAGGAGTTGGGGTATATCTACACAGTGCATGGAGAGGAGTTGGGTATATCTACACAGTGCATGGAGAGGAGTTGGGGTATATCAAACACAGGCTTTTTACAAATGTTTGCAAATTTATTACAAATTCAAAACAGAAATACCTTATTTACATAAGTATTCAGACCATTTGCTACGAGACTCGAAATTGAGCTCCAGTGCATCCTGTTTCCATTGATCATCCTTAAGATGTTCCGACAAGTTGACTGGAGTCCACCTGTGGAAAATGTAGTTGTTTGGACATGATTTGGACATGATTTGGAAAGGCACACACCTGTACATATAAGATCCCACAGTTGACAGTCAAAGTAAGAGCAAAAACCAAGCCACGAGGTTGAAGGAATTATCCGAAGAGCTCCGAGACAGGATTGTGTTGAGGCACAGATCTGGGGAAGGGTACCAAAACATGTCTGCAGCATTGAATGTCCCCAAGAACACAGTGGCCTCCATCATTCTTAAATGGAAGAAGTTTGGAACCACCAAGACTCTTCCTAGAGCTGGCCGCCCGGACAAACTGAGCAATCAGGGGACAAGGGCCTTGGTCAGGCAGGTGACCAAAAACAAGATGGTCACTCTGACAAAGCCCCAGAGTTCCTCTGTGGAGATGGGAGAACCTTCCAGAAGGACAACCATCTTTGCAGCTCTCCACCAATCAGGCCTTTATGGTAGAGTGGCCAGACGGAAGCCACTCCTCAGTAAAAGGCACATGACAGCCAGCTTGGAGTCTGCCAAAAAAGTATCTAAAGGACTCTCAGTCAATGAGAAGCAAGATTCTCTGGTCTGATGAAACCAAGATTGAACTCTGTGGGCTGAATGCCAAGCGTCACGTCTGGAGGAAACCTGGCACCATCCCTACGGTGAAGCATGGTGGTGGCAGCATCATGCTAAGGGATGTTTTTCAGTGGCAGGGACTGGGAGACTCGTCAGGATCGAGGGAAAGATGAACGGAGTAAAGTACAGAGAGGTCCTTGATGAAAACCTGTTCCAGAGTGCTCAGGACCTCAGACTGGGGTGAAGGTTCACCTTCCAACAGGACAACGACCCTAAACACACAGCCAAGACAACGCAGGAGTGGCTTTGGGACAAGTCTATGAATGTCCTTGAGTGGACCAGCCAGAGCCCGAACACGATCAAACATCTCTGGAGAGACTTGAAAACAGCTGTGCAGTGACGCTCCCCATCCAACCTGACAGAGCTTGAGAGGATCTGCAGAGGAGAATGGGAGAAACTCCCCAAATACAGCTGTGCCAAGTTTGTAGCATCATACCCAAGAGGATTCAAGTCTGTAATCACTGCCAAAGGTGTTTCAGAAAAGTACTAACTAAAGGGTCTGAACATTTTTGGGAGTAAAAATGTCTAAAAACCTGTTTTTGCTTTTCATTATGGGGTGTCGTGATGTCATTATGGGGTATTGTGTGTAGACTGATGAGGGGAAAAAAACAATTTAATCCATTTTAGAATAAGGCTGTAACGTAACAAAATGTGGAAAAAGTCAAGGGGTCTGAATACTTTCCGAATGCACTGTATATACCGACCTACCTCAATGACCGCGTACCCCTGCACATGGACTCGGTACTGGTACCCTGTATCACAGTAGGTTGGACCTTCATTGGGGAGGACAGGCTCATGGTAATGGCTGGAGGGGAATGGTATCAAATACATGGCTTCCATGTGTTTGATGTCGTTCCATTTGCTCTGTTACGGCCATTACTATGATCCATCCTCCCCTCAGCAGCCTCCTTTGCCGTGAATATAGCCAAGTTCTTGTTATAATTTGTGAGAGCCCGTAAGTCAGCATTTAGTCCACACCTGTTGTTTACCAAGCATGTGACAAATAACATGTGATTTGATGTTGTGGTACTGTTGTGATATTGACTGTATCACTGCCACCTCTATAACAACGAGTGATGCTGCACCAGTGGAGGCTGCAGATGGGAGGACGGCTCATAGTGATGGCTGGAATGGAGTCAATGGAATGGCATCGAACACGTGGTTTTCCAGCCATTATCGTGAGCCGTGCTCCCCTCAGTGGCATCCAGTGCTGCAGCTCTACTGTCTAGAACAGTAGATGAGAGAAACACACACCATCTACATCACTCCCCCATCATGACGTTTACTTACGTTCATTCTTCGGTCATCCGCTGCAGCTGATTCTCTCTCACACACACACATACGCACGCACGCACGCACGCACGCACTCACACACACACACACACCTACCTAACCTTCTGTCTCTCTGCATCCTTTTCTCTCTTTCCTCAGCATGTCTCTCTCTCTCTCTTCTCCTCAGCATGTCTCTCTCTCTTTTCCTCAGCATGTCTCTCTCTCTCTCTTTTCCTCAGCATGTCTCTCTCTCTCTTTTCCTCAGCATGTCTCTCTCTCTCTCTTTTCCTCAGCATGTCTCTCTCTCTCTCTCTTTTCCTCAGCATGTCTTCTCTCTCTTTTTCCTCAGCATGTCTCTCTCTCTTTTCCTCAGCATGTCTCTCTCTCTCTTTTACTCAGCATGTCTCTCTCTCTCTTTTCCTCAGCATGTCTCTCTCTCTCTTTTACTCAGCATGTCTCTCTCTCTCTTTTCCTCAGCATGTCTCTCTCTCTCTCTTTTCCTCTGTATGTCTCTCTCTCTCTTTTTCCTCAGCATGTCTCTCTCTCTCTTTTTCCTCAGCATGTCTCTCTCTCTCTTTTCCTCAGCATGTCTCTCTCTCTCTTTTTCCTCAGCATGTCTCTCTCTCTCTTTTTCCTCAGCATGTCTCTCTCTCTCTTTTTCCTCAGCATGTCTCTCTCTTCTCTTTCCTCAGTTTGTCTCTCTCTCCCTCTTCTCCTCAGCATGTCTCTCTCTCTCTTTTTCCTCAGCATGTCTCTCTCTCTTTCCTCTTTTCCTCAGCATGTCTCTCTCTCTCTTTCCTCTTTTCCTCAGCATGTCTCTCTCTCTCTCTTCTCCTCAGCATGTCTCTCTCTCTTTTCCTCAGCATGTCTCTCTCTCTCTTTTCCTCAGCATGTCTCTCTCTCTCTTTTCCTCAGCATGTCTCTCTCTCTCTTTTCCTCAGCATGTCTCTCTCTCTCTTTTCCTCAGCATGTCTCTCTCTCTCTTTTCCTCAGCATGTCTCTCTCTCTCTCTTTTCCTCAGTTTGTCTCTCTCTTCCCTCTTCTCCTCAGCATGTCTCTCTCTCTTTCCTCTTTTCCTCAGCATGTCTCTCTCTCTCTCTTCTCCTCAGCATGTCTCTCTCTCTTTTCCTCAGCATGTCTCTCTCTCTTTCTCCTCAGCATGTCTTTCTCTTTTTCCTCAGCATGTCTCTCTCTCTCTTTTTTCCTCAGCTCTCTCTCTCTCTTCCTCAGCATGTCTCTCTCTCTCTCTTTTCCTCAGCATGTCTCTCTCTCTCTCTTTTCCTCAGCATGTCTCTCTCTCTCTCTTTTCCTCAGCATGTCTCTCTCTCTCTTTTTCCTCATGTCTCTCTCACTCTCTCCTCAGAATCTCTCTCTCTCTTCCTCAGCATGTCTCTCTCTTTTCCTCAGCATGTCTCTCTCTCTCTCTTTTCTCAGCATGTCTCTCTCTCTCTTTCCTCAGCATGTCTCTCTCTCTCTCTTTCCTCAGCATGTCTCTCTCTCTCTTTTCCTCAGCATGTCTCTCTCTCTTTTCCTCAGCATCTCTCTCTCTTTTCCTCAGCATGTCTCTCTCTCTCTCTTTTCCTCAGCATGTCTCTCTCTCTCTTTTCCTCAGCATGTCTCTCTCTTCTCCTCAGCATGTCTCTCTCTCTCTCTTTTCCTCAGCATGTCTCTCTCTCTCTCTTTTCCTCAGCATGTCTCTCTCTCTCTCTTTTCCTCTGTATGTCTCTCTCGCTCTCTTTTCCTCAGCATGTCTCTCTCTCTCTCTTTTCCTCAGCATGTCTCTCTCTCTCTTTTCCTCAGTATGTCTCTCTCTCTCTCTTTTCCTCAGCATGTCTCTCTCTCTCTCTTTTCCTCAGCATGTCTCTCTCTCTCTTTTCCTCAGCATGTCTCTCTCTTTTTCCTCAGCATGTCTCTCTCTCTCTCTTTTCCTCAGCATGTCTCTCTCTCTCTCTTTTCCTCAGCATGTCTCTCTCTCTTTTTCCTCAGCATGTATGTCTCTCTCTCTTTTTTCCTCAGCATGTCTCTCTCTCTCTCTTTTCCTCAGCATGTCTCTCTCTCTCTTTTCCTCAGTATGTCTCTCTCTCTCTTTTCCTCAGCATGTCTCTCTCTCTCTCTTTTCCTCAGCATGTCTCTCTCTCTCTCTTTTCCTCAGCATGTCTCTCTCTCTCTTTTTCCTCAGCATGTCTCTCTCTCTCTCTTTTCCTCAGCATGTCTCTCTCTCTTTCCTCTTCTCCTCAGCATGTCTCTCTCTCTTTCCTCTTCTCCTTAGCATGTCTCTCTCTTCCCTCTTCTCCTCAGCATGTCTCTCTCTCTCTCTTTTCCTCAGCATGTCTCTCTCTCTTTCCTCTTCTCCTTAGCATGTCTCTCTCTTTCCTCTTTTCCTCAGCATGTCTCTCTCTCTTTCCTCTTCTCCTCAGAATCTCTCTCTCTCTCTATTTCCTCTTCTCCTCAGCATCTCTCTCTCTCTATTTCCTCTTCTCCTCAGCATGTCTCTCTCTCTCTCTTTTCCTCAGCATGTCTCTCTCTCTCTTTTCCTCAGTATGTCTCTCTCTCTCTTTCCTCAGCATGTCTCTCTCTCTCTTTTCCTCAGCATGTCTCTCTCTCTCTCTTTTCCTCAGCATGTCTCTCTCTCTCTCTTTTCCTCAGCATGTCTCTCTCTCTTTCCTCTTCTCCTCAGCATGTCTCTCTCTCTTTCCTCTTCTCCTCAGCATGTCTCTCTCTCTTTCCTCTTCTCCTTAGCATGTCTCTCTCTTCCCTCTTCTCCTCAGCATGTCTCTCTCTCTCTCTTTTCCTCAGCATGTCTCTCTCTCTTTCCTCTTCTCCTCAGCATGTCTCTCTCTTTCCTCTTTGCCTCAGCATGTCTCTCTCTCTTTCCTCTTTTCCTCAGCATGTCTCTCTCTCTCTTTCCTCTTTTCCTCAGCATGTCTCTCTCTCTCTCTTCTCCTCAGCATGTCTCTCTCTCTCTTTTCCTCAGCATGTCTCTCTCTCTCTCTTTTCCTCAGCATGTCTCTCTCTCTCTCTTTTCCTCTGTATGTCTCTCTCACTCTCTTTTCCTCAGAATGTCTCTCTCTCTCGTCTCCTCAGCATGTCTCTCTCTTCCCTCTTCTCCTCAGCATGTCTCTCTCTTCCCTCTTCTCCTCAGCATGTCTCTCTCTCTCTCTTTTCCTCAGCATGTCTCTCTCTCTTTCCTCTTCTCCTCAGAATCTCTCTCTCTCTCTTTCCTCTTCTCCTCAGCATCTCTCTCTCTCTCTATTTCCTCTTCTCCTCAGCATCTCTCTCTCTCTCTCTCTCTATTTCCTCTTCTCCTCAGCATCTCTCTCTCTCTCTCTCTATTTCCTCTTCTCCTCAGCATTTCTCTCTCTTTCCTCTTTGCCTCAGCATGTCTCTCTCTCTCTCGTCTCCTCAGCATGTCTCTCTCTCTTTCCTCTTCTCCTTAGCATCTCTCTTTCCTCTTTTCCTCAGCATATCTCTCTCTCTCTATTTCCTCTTCTACTCAGCATGTCTCTCTCTCTCTTTCCTTTTCTCCTCAGCATGTCTCTCTCTCTCTTCCTCTTTGCCTCAGCATGTCTCTCTCTCTCCTTTCCTCAGCACGTCTCGCTCTTTACTCTTCTCCTCAGCATGTCTCTCTCTCTTTCCTCTTCTCCTCAGCATGTCTCTCTCTCTTTCCTCTTTTCCTCAGCATATCTCTCTCTCTCTCTTTCCTCTTCTCCTTAGCATGTCTCTCTCTCTTTCCTCTTCTCCTCAGCATCTCTCTCTCTCTCTCTCTCTATTTCCTCTTCTCCTCAGCATCTCTCTCTCTCTCTCTCTATTTCCTCTTCTCCTCAGCATCTCTCTCTCTCTCTCTCTATTTCCTCGTCTCCTCATCATGTCTCTCTCTCTTTCCTCTTCTCCTCAGCATGTCTCTCTCTTTCCTCTTCTCCTCAGCATGTCTCTCTCTCTCTTTCCTCTTCTCCTCAACATGTCTCTCTCTCTTTCCTCGTCTCCTCAGCATCTCTCTTTCTCTTTCCTCTTCTCCTCAACATGTCTCTCTCTCTCTTTCCTCTTCTCCTCAGCATCTCTCTCTCTCTCTCTCTATTTCCTCTTCTCCTCATCATGTCTCTCTCTCTTTCCTCTTCTCCTCAGCATGTCTCTCTCTTTCCTCTTCTCCTCAGCATGTCTCTCTCTCACTTTCCTCTTTTCCTCAGCATATCTCTCTCTCTCTTTCCTCTTTTCCTCAGCATGTCTCTCTCTCTTTCCTCTTTTCCTCAGCATGTCTCTCTCACACTTTCCTCTTTTCCTCAGCATATCTCTCTCTCTCTCTTTCCTCTTGTCCTCAGCATGTCTCTCTCTTTCCTCTTTTCCTCAGCATGTCTCTCTCTCTTTCCTCTTTTCCTCAGCATGTCTCTCTCTCTCTTTCCTCTTCTCCTCAGCATGTCTCTCTCTTTCCTCTTCTCCTCAGCATGTCTCTCTCTATTTCCTCTTCTCCTGAGTATGTCTCTCTCTCTTTCCTCTTCTCCTCAGCATGTCTCTCTCTTTCCTCTTTTCCTCAGCATGTCTCTCTCTCTCTTTCCTCGTCTCCTCAGCATGTCTCTCTCTCTCTTTCCTCGTCTCCTCAGCATCTCTCTCTCTCTCTCTATTTCCTCTTCTCCTCAGCATGTCTCTCTCTTTCCTCTTCTCCTCAGCATGTCTCTCTCTCTCTTTCCTCTTCTCCTCAACATGTCTCTCTCTCTCTTTCCTCGTCTCCTCATCATGTCTCTCTCTTTCCTCTTTTCCTCAGCATGTCTCTCTCTCTCTTTCCTCGTCTCCTCAGCATGTCTCTCTCTTTTCTCTTTTCCTCAGCATGTCTCTCTCTCTTTCCTCTTCTCCTCAGCATGTCTCTCTCTCTTTCCTCTTCTCCTCAGCATGTCTCTCTCTCTTTTCTCTTCTCCTCAGCATGTCTCTCTCTTTCCTCTTCTCCTCAGCATGTCTCTCTCTCTCTTTCTTCATGTCCTCAGCATGTCTCTCTCTTTCCTCTTTTCCTCAGCATGTCTCTCTCTCTTTCGTCTTCTCCTCAGCATGTCTCTCTCTTTCCTCTTCTCCTCAGCATGTCTCTCTCTCTATTTCCTCTTCTCCTCAGCATGTCTCTCTCTTTCCTCTTCTCCTCAGCATGTCTCTCTCTTTCCTCTTTTCCTCAGCATGTCTCTCTCTCTTTTGTCTTCTCCTCAGCATCTCTCTCTCTCTATTTCCTCTTCTCCTCAGCATCTCTCTCTCTCTTTCCTCTTCTGCTGAGTATGTCTCTCTCTCTCTTTCCTCGTCTCCTCAGCATGTCTCTCTCTCACTTTCCTCGTCTCCTCAGCATGTCTCTCTCTCACTTTCCTCTTCTCCTCAACACGTCTCTCTCTCTCTTTCCACTTCTCCTCAGCATGTCTCTCTCTCTCTTTCCTCGTCTCCTCAGCATGTCTCTCTCTCACTTTCCTCTTCTCCTCAGCATGTCTCTCTCTCTCTTTCCTCATCTCCTCAGCATGTCTCTCTCTCTTTCCACTTCTCCTCAGCATGTCTCTCTCTCTCTTTCCTCATCTCCTCAGCATGTCTCTCTCTCTCTTTCCTCTTCTCCTCAGCATGTCTCTCTCTCTCTTTCCTCATCTCCTCAGCATGTCTCTCTCTCTCTTTCCTCTTCTCCTCAGCATGTCTCTCTCTCTCTTTCCTCATCTCCTCAGCATGTCTCTCTCTCTTTCCTCTTCTCCTCAGCATGTCTCTCTCTCTCTTTCCTCGTCTCCTCAGCATGTCTCTCTCTCTCTCTTTCCACTTCTCCTCAGTATGTCGCTCTCGCTCTTTCCTCATGTCCTCAGCATGTCTCTCTCTTTCCTCATGTCCTCAGCATGTCTCTCTCTTTCCTCTTCTCCTCAGCATGTCTCTCTCTTTCCTCATGTCCTCAGCATGTCCCTCTCTCGCTTTCGTCTTCTCCTCTCCTGTCCTCTCTCTCTCTCTCTGTCATTTGGTCAGACACTATCAAATAAAACACATTCAGACTTGAAGAGCTCAACTCCTTCAGAACAGGTGTGTGTGATATAACCATACTAAACAGATAGGTAGGAGTGTCTATTTTCTCAGTTTGTCACCATGTTATCATTTATTAAGCAGATTGAGTACAGCAGTTGAAATGACCCCCCCGCCCCATGCACCCTGTCCCGGTGTCTGCAGCCTCTCAGCTAGCAGCATCAAGTAGCCTCTCCACCCTTCACTCTGAAGACGGCGCCTCAGACTCACTTTATAAGGAAGCTGAAAAAGAGAGAGAGACACACAGAGAGAGACAGAGAAAGACAGAGAGAGAGACAGAGAGAGACACAGAGAGAGCGTGTGATTACAGAGCGCTCGCCAGTTAGTGTGTGACAAAGTCAACTGTGATCTGACTGTATTAAATAGTGTTCAGTAGATTTCATTGTGATCTGACTGTATTAAATGCTGTTCAGTAGATTTCATTGTGATCTGACTGTATTAAATGCTGTTCAGTAGATTTCATTGTGATCTGACTGTATTAAATGCTGTTCAGTAGATTTCATTGTGATCTGACTGTATTAAATGCTGTTCAGTAGATTTCATTGTGATCTGACTGTATTAAATGCTGTTCAGTAGATTTCATTGTGATCTGACTGTATTAACCTCTTGAAACTCCCCATCGCGGATCCGGGATTGTGACTAAGCCTCAGGCTCATTAGCATAACGCAACGTTAACGATTTCTGAAAATCGCAAATAAAATTAAAATAATGTGTTTGCTCTCAAGCTTAGCCTTTTCTTAACAACACTGTCATCTCAGATTTTCAAAATATGCTTTTGAACCATAGAAATTGACTAATTTGTGTAAGAGTATGCAAAGCTAGCATAGCATTTTGTGTAGCATGTAGCACGCAACATTTTCACAAAAGCCAGATAACCAAATAAATAAAATCATTTACCTTTGAAGAGCTTCTGATGTTTTCAATGAGGAGACTCCCAGCCACATACCAAATGCGCAGTGTTTCCTGAAAGCGTCTGTGTGTAGGAGAAATCGTTCCGTTTTCTACATTGCGCCTGGCTACCGAAACGAACCGAAAATGCAGTCACCTACAACGTGAAACTTTTTCCGGATTAACTACATAATATCGACCGAAACATGGCAAACGTTGTTTGGAATCAATCCTCAAGGTGTTTTTTCACATATCTCTTCATTGACATGCAGTTCTTGGAAGCTTGCTTCTCTCTCTCTGCCCCATGGAAAAATACTGGCAGGTGACTTTTGCGCACCAATTTCGGCGCAGGACACCGGGCGGACACGTGGTAAATGTGGTCTCTTATGGTCAATCTTCCAACGATCTGCCTACAAATACGTCACAATGCTGCAGACACCTTGGGGAAACGACAGAAAGGGCAGACTCATTCCTCTTGCGTTCACAGCCATATAAGGAGATCATGAAAGACAGAGCCTCAAAAATCCTTGTCATTTCCTGGATGCCAAGTCATCTTGGTTTTGCCTGAAGCTCACGTTCTAGGGCACGCACAGAGAAGATATTTGTATTTCTGGACACGTCAGAGTGTTTTCTTTCGAACAGTAGCAATTATATGCATAGTCGAGCATCTTTTTGTGACAAAATATCTTGTTTAAAACGGGAACGTTTTTCTTCCAAAAATGAAATAGCGCCACCATAAGTGTAAGAGGTTAAATGCTGTTCAGTAGATTTCATTGTGATCTGACTGTATTAAATGCTGTTCAGTAGATTTCACTGTGATCTGACTGTATTAAATGCTGTTCAGTAGATTTCATTGTGATCTGACTGTATTAAATGCTGTTCAGTAGATTTCATTGTGATCTGACTGTATTAAATGCTGTTCAGTAGATTTCATTGTGATCTGACTGTATTAAATGCTGTTCAGTAGATTTCATTGTGATCTGACTGTATTAAATGCTGTTCAGTAGATTTCATTGTGATCTGACTGTATTAAGTGTGGTTCAGAAGTTCTCTCGGACTGCGTGCTGCTAACTGTTGTTTTGATGATTATGGGTGTTACTTGTTACTTATATTCTGATAGCTGGAGAATCTGGATGTGTCCTAAATGGTATCCTACCAGATCTCTACGGGTCCTGGACAAAATTAGTGCTCATAAAAGAACAAAGGTCGCTATTTGGGGCGAAGCCATTGATTCGAGCAGAGGCTGACAAAATCCTTTTGGGTTAAAGCATCTGAAGACTCATCTGACGACTCTTAAAAAAATATAAATATATATTTTTTTTAACTAGACAAGTCAGTTAAGAACAAATTCTTATTTTCAATGACGGCCTATGAACAGTGGGTTAACTGCCTGTTCAGGGGCAGAAAGACAGATTTGTACCTTGTCAGCTCAGGGGTTTGAACTTGCAACCTTCCGCTTACTAGTCCAACGCTCTAACCACTAGGCCAACCTGCCGCCCAGAGTAGTCTGACGGCTCATCTGACACGGCTCATCTGACGACTCATCTGACGACTCATCTGACGCGACTCATCTGACGCGACTCATCTGACGACTCATCTGACGACTCATCTGACGACTCATCTGACGCGACTCATCTGACGACTCATCTGACGACTCATCTGACGCGACTCATCTGACGCGACTCATCTGACGCGACTCATCTGACGACTCATCTGACGCGACTCATCTGACGCGACTCATCTGACGCGACTCATCTGACGCGACTCATCTGACGACTCATCTGATGACTCATCTGACACGGCTCATCTGACGCGACTCATCTGACGACTCATCTGACGCGACTCATCTGACGACTCATCTGATGACTCATCTGACACAGCTCATCTGACGACTCATCTGACGCGACTCATCTGACGAAGTTCAAAAGTGGGTAAAGTTGTCTTCCAAGGGCAGTTTGAGTTCGCTCGGTTAGGAAAAAATGCAACACGATGTTCTGGGTGAAAAGTGTCTGAGTGTGTTCCATGTTAGAGTGTGGATGGTGTGAACTTAGACACCCCTGGAGACCTGGAGTGAAGTACTCTATTTATTCACTATGTAGGGCCAGGAGTTTATCCAGACCACCTCAACTGAAAAACTCTGAGCACAGACGTTTTCCTGGTTAAGTCACGTGTCCAGGAAAACTCATGGCCCTAATGTGTGTGTGAATGCCATTGGTAGCATGGTGAAGTCCAGGTATGTATGTTACCTGTAGGGGTAGCCGTGGTACTTGGACCTGAAGATGGACAGCAGGAAGCTGAAGAAGAACACCACCAGGCCCAGTCCCACCAGGCAGATAACTGAAACACATAGCACAACATTACACACACACAGTCCCACCAGGCAGATAACTGAAACACACAGCACAACATTACACACACACTATCACACACGTACACTCACAACCACACACACTATCCCTTACAAGCACACACACACTACCACTCACACATACTACCCCTCATACACACACACACACACACACACACACACACACACACACACACACACACACACACACACACACACACACACACACACACACACACACACACACACACACACACACACACACACACACACACCCCTTTAGTATGGTAACAAGGCAATTTATAGTTATTTTGGGATGGTTAAAAACACCTCAATGACAAAAGATGACGGGACTGTTAAAATCATCTCAATGACAAAAGATGAGAATGATTCACTCCCCCTCCCTCCCTCCCTCGCTCCCTCCCTCCCTCCCTCCCTCCCTCCCTCCCTCCCTCCCTCCCTCCCTCCCTCCCTCTCTCCCTCTCTCCCTCTCTCCCTCCCTCTCTCTCTCTCTCTCTCTCCCTCCCTCCCTCCCTCCCTCCCTCCCTCTCTCTCTCCCTCTCTCTCTCCCTCCCTCCCTCTCTAGGTTGACCATATTCCCCACTGCAGTATGTTGTCTGGTAGTATAATTAGCTATCAGACAGTGGTAACTGTAAAGGGTGTGTGGAGGACCTATTGAATGGATTTGATGTCACCACTGAGATCCTTCAACAGTCCTCTACATAGCTGTGGGTTGAAGACAGGGCTGAGAGGAACTAATGTCACATTGTCACGTAAGCAGTGTAATGTAAGCTCTTCGTAATCATCACTAATGATTATATTCTGACGTTTACCAGCCTGTGGTTTTTATAATCATATCATATATATATATTTTTTTTTAAATAATGGGTTTCTATGAAAATTAGTCACTACGATATCGTCCCTAATGGGTCCCTACTTGGGACGCGCTACGTTTGACCAAGGCCCAAAGGGAGGGAACAGGGTGCCATTTGGGACTCATGCTGTGAATGATGGGTGTTTCTCCCGATTCAGTGGCCCGGCAGTTCTAGCCTTTATTTATTTATTTTATTTCTCCTTTATTTAACCAGGTAGGCAAGTTGAGAACAAATTCTCATTTACAACTGTGACCTGGCCAAGATAAAGCAAAGCAGTTCGACACATACAACGACAGAGTTACACATGGAGTAAAACAAACATACAGTCAATAATACAGTATAAACAAGTCTATATACGATGTGAGCAAATGAGGTGAGATAAGGGAGGTAAAGGCAAAAAAGGCCATGGTGGCAAAGTAAATACAATATAGCAAGTAAAACACTGGAATGGTAGATTTGCAATGGAAGAATGTGCAAAGTAGAAATAAAAATAATGGGGTGCAAAGGAGCAAAATCAATAAATAAATACAGTAGGGAAAGAGGTAGTTGTTTGGGCTAAATTATAGGTGGGCTATGTACAGGTGCAGTAATCTGTGAGCTGCTCTGACAGCTGGTGCTTATAGCTAGTGAGGGAGATAAGTGTTTCCAGTTTCAGAGATTTTGGTACTTCGTTCCAGTCATTGGCAGCAGAGAACTGAAGGAGGAGAGGCGGAAGGAAGAATTGGTTTTGGGGGTGACTAGAGAGATATACCTGCTGGAGCGCGTGCTACAGGTGGGAAATGCTATGGTGACCAGCGAGCTGAGATAAGGGGGGACTTTACCTAGCAGGGTTTGGGTTTGGCGATGAGTATGAAGCGAGGGCCAGCCAACGAGACTGTACAGGTCACAATGGTGGTTAGTATATGGGGCTTTGGTGACAAAACGGATGGCACTGTGATAGACTGCATATTATTTGTTGAGTAGGATATTGGAGGCTATTTTGTAAATGACATCGCCGAAGTCAAGGATCGGTAGGATGGTCAGTTTTACGAGGGTATGTTTGGCAGCATGAGTGAAGGATGCTTTGTTGCAAAATAGGAAGCCGATTGTAGATTTAACTTTGGATTGGAGATGCTTAATGTGAGTTTGGAAGGAGAGTTTACAGTCTAACCAGACACCTAGGTATTTGTAGTTGTCCACGTATTCTAAGTCAGAACAGAGTAGTGATGCTGGATGGGCGGGCAGGTGCAGGCAGCGATAGCTGAGAGGCAAACTTAAAAAGGGGCTTGTTTTCTCCATGTCCTGTCAGTCGACACGTTGCAGACGGATGAAGGACTGTCACTGGACACGTTACAAAGACCTTGTTTTGCATTTTAATTACCGCTTTCTCAAGGATAACTGCTTTTGTACAACTATGTGTATGTGTGTACATGCATGTGTTTGTCTGGTCTCAGTAGAACTACAACAGTGGTCCTATGAAGCTCTGTATTAATCATGTTTACAGTACGCTCCAGAGCGCACACACACACACGCACGCACACACACACACACACACACACGCACACAAACAACCACACACACACACACACACACACACACACACACACACACACACACACACACACACACACACACACACACACACACACACACACACACACACACACACACACAAGGTTGGCCTTCTGTGCTGCGCACGCACCACAAACACACACGCCGTGGGGGTCAGGGTTCATCTCTCTGGTGTTAATTAAAGGAACAGTGGACTGAGTGCCGGCCTCTTCACATCTGCCAGACTTAATTGACAGTCATGCAAATATCCATCATGCTTCTACAAATGATAATGTCATGTCATTATGTATGCAGCATGTGTGTTCCACTGGAACTACCTCAGTGAGTCTAGTGGACTGGAAGGGAAGGTTGTGTGTGTGTGTGTGTGGGGGGGGGGGCACAACCCAGTCATAAAACATGCCTTGGTCCCCTGTTCCTCCCCCTGCTGTGAGGAGGAGACCCCCTACACACACAGGCACACACATAGTGGGAGAAGAGAGGAGCAGGGGAAGGTGGAGAGAGGAGCAGGGGAAGGAGGAGAGGGAGGAGGAGAGAGGAGCAAGGGGAATTGAGGAGAGAGGAGTAGGGGAAGAAGGAGAGAGGAGCAGGGAAA
Organism: Oncorhynchus masou masou; assembly: GCF_036934945.1. NCBI lineage: Eukaryota > Metazoa > Chordata > Actinopteri > Salmoniformes > Salmonidae > Oncorhynchus > Oncorhynchus masou. Next base: position 19,036,677 of record NC_088231.1, read on the forward strand.
GGAGGAGAGAGAAGGAGGAGAGGGGAGCAGGGGAAGGGGGAGAGAGGAAGGAGGAGAGAGGAGCAGGGGAAGGAGGAGAGGGGAGCAGGGGAAGGAGGAGAGAGGAAGGAGGAGAGAGGAGCAGGGGAGGGAGGAGAGGGGAGCAGGGGAAGGAGGAGAGAGGAGCAGGGGAAGGAGGAGGGGAGCAGGGGAAGGAGGAGAGGGGAGCAGGGGAAGGAGGAGAGGGGAGCAGGGAAAGGAGGAGAGAGAAGGAGGAGAGGGGAGCAGGGGAAGGGGGAGAGAGGAAGGAGGAAAGAGGAGCAGGGGAAGGAGGAGAGGGGAGCAGGGGAAGGAGGAGAGAGGAAGGAGGAGAGAGGAGCAGGGGAAGGAGGAGAGGGGAGCAGGGGAAGGAGGAGAGGGGAGCAGGGGAAGGAGGAGAGAGAAGGAGGAGAGGGGAGCAGGGGAAGGGGAGAGAGGAAGGAGGAGAGGGGAGCAGGGGAAGGAAGAGAGAGGAGGAGGGGAAGGAGGAGAGAGGAGCAGGGGAAGGAGGAGAGGGGAGCAGGGGAAGGAGGAGAGGGGAGCAGGGGAAGGAGGAGAGAGAAGGAGGAGAGGGGAGCAGGGGAAGGGGGAGAGAGGAAGGAGGAGAGGGGAGCAGGGGAAGGAAGAGAGAGGAGGAAGGAGGAGAGGGGAGCAGGGGAAGGAGGAGAGGGGAGCAGGGGAAGGAGGAGAGAGGAGCAGGGGAAGGAGGAGAGAGGAGCAGGGGAAGGAAGAGAGAGGAGGAAGGAGGAAAGGGGAGCAGGGGAAGGAGGAGAGGGGAGCAGGGGAAGGAGGAGAGAGGATGAGAGAGGAGCAGGGGAAGAAAGAGAGAGGAGGAAGGAGGAGAGGGGAGCAGGGGAAGGAGGAGAGGGAGAGGAGGAGGGAGCAGGGGAAGGGGGAGAGAGGAAGGAGGAGAGAGGAGCAGGGGAAGGAGGAGAGGGGAGCAGGGGAAGGAGGAGAGAGGAAGGAGGAGAGAGGAGCAGGGGAAGGAGGAGGGGGAGGAGGGGGGAGCAGGGGAGGAGGAGAGGGGAGTAGGGGAAGGAGGAGAGAGAAGGAGGAGAGGGGAGCAGAGGAAGGGGGAGAGAGGAAGGAGGAGAGGGGAGCAGGGGAAGGAGGAGAGGGGAGCAGGGGAAGGAGGAGAGAGGAAGGAGGAGAGAGGAGCAGGGGAAGGAGGAGAGGGGAGAAGGGGAAGGAGGAGAGGGGAGCAGGGGAAGGAGGAGAGGAGCAGGGGAAGGAGGAGAGGGGAGGGGGGCAGGGGAAGGAGAAGAGGGGAGCAGGGAAAGGAAGAGAGAGGAGGAAGGAGGAGAGGGGAGCAGGGGAAGAAGGATAGAGGAGGAGAGAGGAGAGGGGAGCAGTGGAAGGAGGAGAGGGGAGCAGGGGAAGAAGGAGAGAGGAGGAGAGAGGAGCAGGGGAAGGAGGAGAGAGGAGCAGGGGAAGGAAGAGAGAGGAGGAAGGAGGAGAGGGGAGCAGGGGAAGGAGTAGAGGGGAGCAGGGGAAGGAGGAGAGAGGATGAGAGAGGAGCAGGGGAAGAAAGAGAGAGGAAGAAGGAGGAGAGGGGAGCAGGGGAAGGAGGAGAGGGGAGCAGGGGAAGGAGGAGAGAGGAGGAGAGGGGAGCAGGGGAAGGGGGAGAGAGGAAGGAGGAGAGAGGAGCAGGAAGGAGGAGGAGAGGGGAGGAGGGGAAGGAGGAGAGAGGAAGGAGGAGAGAGGAAGGAGGAGAGAGGAGCAGGGGAAGGAGGAGAGGGGAGCAGGGGAAGGAGGAGAGGGGAGCAGGGGAAGGAGGAGAGGGGAGCAGGTGAAGGAGGAGAGGGGAGCAGGGGAAGGAGGAGAGAGAAGGAGGAGAGAGGAGCAGGGAAGGGAGGAGAGGGGAGCAGGGGAATGAGTAGAGAGGAGCAGGGGAAGGAGGAGAGGGGAGCAGGGGAAGGAGGAGAGGAGCAGGGGAAGGAGGAGAGAGGAGCAGGGGAAGGAGGAGAGGGGAGCAGGGGAAGGAGGAGAGAGAAGGAGGAGAGGGGTGCAGGGGAAGGGGGAGAGAGGAAGGAGGAGAGAGGAACAGGGGAAGGAGGAGAGGGGAGCAGGGGAAGGAGGAGAAAGGAAGGAGGAGAGAGGAGCAGGGGAAGGAGGAGAGGGGAGCAGGGGAAGGAGGAGAGAGAAGGAGGAGAGGGGAGCAGGGGAAGGAGGAGAGGGGAGCAGGGGAAGGAGGAGAGGAGCTGGGGAAGGAGGAGAGGGGAGCAGGGGAAGGAGGAGAGAGAAGGAGGAGAGGGGAGCAGGGGAAGGAGGAGAGGGGAGCAGGGGAAGGAGGAGAGAGACAGAGGAGAGAGGAGCAGGGGAGGGGAAGAGGGGAGCAGGGGAAGGAGGAGAGGGGAGCAGGGGAAGGAGGAGAGAGGAGCAGGGGAAGGAGGAGAGGGGAGCAGGGGAAGGAGGAGAGAGGAAGGAGGAGAGAGGAGCAGGGGAAGGAGGAGAGGGGAGCAGGGGAAGGAGGAGAGGGGAGCAGGGGAAGGAGGAGAGATGAGGAGAGGGGAGCAGGGGAAGGAGGAGAGAGAAGGAGGAGAGGGGAGCAGGGGAAGGAGGAGAGAGAAGGAGGAGACGGGAGCAGGGGAAGGGGGAGAGAGGAAGGAGGAGAGAGGAGCAGGGGAAGGAGGAGAGGGGAAGGATTAGAGAGGAGCAGGGGAAGGAGGAGAGGGGAGCAGGGGAAGGAGGAGAGGGGAGCAGGGGAAGGAGGAGAGGAGCTGGGGAAGGAGGAGAGGGGAGCAGGGGAAGGAGGAGAGGGGAAGCAGGGAAAGGAGGAGAGAGAAGGAGGAGAGAGGAGCAGGGAAGGGAGGAGAGGGGAGCAGGGGAATGAGTAGAGAGGAGCAGGGGAAGGAGGAGAGGGGAGCAGGGGAAGGAGGAGAGGGGAGCAGGGGAAGGAGGAGAGGAGCAGGGGAAGGAGGAGAGGGGAGCAGGGGAAGGAGGAGAGGGGAGCAGGGAAAGGAGGAGAGGGGAGCAGGGAAAGGAGGAGAGAGAAGGAGGAGAGGGGTGCAGGGGAAGGGGGAGAGAGGAAGGAGGAGAGAGGAGCAGGGGAAGGAGGAGAGGGGAGCAGGGGAAGGAGGGGAGAGGAAGGAGGAGAAAGGAGCAGGGGAAGGAGGAGAGGGGAGCAGGGGAAGGAGGAGAGGGGAGCAGGGGAAGGAGGAGAGAGAAGGAGGAGAGAGGAGCAGGGAAGGGAGGAGAGGGGAGCAGGGGAATGAGTAGAGAGGAGCAGGGGAAGGAGGAGAGGGGAGCAGGGGAAGGAGGAGAGGAGCAGGGGAAGGAGGAGAGGGGAGCAGGGTAAGGAGGAGAGGGGAGCAGGGAAAGGAGGAGAGAGAAGGAGGAGAGGGGTGCAGGGGAAGGGGGAGAGAGGAAGGAGGAGAGAGGAGCAGGGGAAGGAGGAGAGGGGAGCAGGGGAAGGAGGAGAAAGGAAGGAGGAGAGAGGAGCAGGGGAAGGAGGAGAGGGGAGCAGGGGAAGGAGGAGAGAGAAGGAGGAGAGGGGAGCAGGGGAAGGAGGAGAGGGGAGCAGGGGAAGGAGGAGAGAGAAGGAGGAGAGGGGAGCAGGGGAAGGAGGAGAGGAGAGCAGGGGAAGGAGGAGAGAGACAGAGGAGAGAGGAGCAGGGGAGGGGAAGAGGGGAGCAGGGGAAGGAGGAGAGTGGAGCAGGGGAAGGAGGAGAGAGGAGCAGGGGAAGGAGGAGAGGGGAGCAGGGGAAGGAGGAGAGAGGAAGGAGGAGAGAGGAGCAGGGGAAGGAGGAGAGGGGAGCAGGGGAAGGAGGAGAGGGGAGCAGGGGAAGGAGGAGAGAGGAGGAGGAGAGAGGAGCAGGGGAAGGAGCAGAGAGGAGCAGGGGAAGGAGGAGAGAGGAGCAGGGGAAGGAAGAGAGAAGAGGAAGGAGGAGAGAGGAGCAGGGGAAGGAGGAGAGGGGAGCAGGGGAAGGAGGAGAGAGAAGGAGGAGAGAGGAGCACAGGGGAAGGAGGAGAGAGGCAGAGGAGAGAGGAAGAGGAGAGAGGAGCAGGGGAAGGAAGAGAGAGGAGGAAGGAGGAGAGGGGAGCAGGGGAAGGAGGAGAGGGGAGCAGGGGAAGGAGGAGAGAGGAGGAGGAGAGAGGAGCAGGGGAAGGAGCAGAGAGGAGCAGGGGAAGGAAGAGAGAGGAGGAAGGAGAGAGGAGCAGGGGAAGGAGCAGAGAGGAGCAGGGGAAGGAAGAGAGAGGAGGAAGGAGGAGAGGGGAGCAGGGGAAGGAGGAGAGAGGAGGAGAGAGGAGCAGGGGAAGGAAGAGAGAGGAGGAAGGAGGAGAGGGGAGCAGGGGAAGGAGGAAAGAGGAAGAGGAGAGAGGAGCAGGGGAAGGAGGAGAGGGGAGCAGGGGAAGGAGGAGAGAGAAGGAGGAGAGAGGAGCAGGGGAAGGAGGAGAGAGGAGCAGGGGAAGGAGTAGAGAGGAGCAGGGGAAGGAAGAGAGAGGAGGAGGGGAATGTTTGCATACGGTATATGTGTGTGTGTGTGTGTGTGTGTGTGTGTGTGTGTGTGTGTGTGTGTGTGTGTGTGTGTGTGTGTGTGTGTGTGTGTGTGTGTGTGTGTGTGTGTGTGTGTGTGAGAGAGAGATCAAGGATTAGATGCTGTGAGGCAATGACAAATGTGTGTTTCTGTTTCTTCATGTGCTTATGGGGGATGTCCTTCTGGAAATCGGTGAGAGAGAGAAAGAGAGAAAGAGAGAGAGAAAGAGAGAGAGAAAGAGAGAAAGAGAGAGAGAAAGAGAGAGATAAGTGGTGAGAGAGGGAGTGGTGGCATAATGTGTCTGACTGTGTGTTTTTCACTGAGAGATGTGTGTAGCTCCAGTTTGAGGCTGATTAATTTAAATGTAATTAAAAATGTGTGAGCTTGCATCCATGCGAGCATGTGACTACGCGACTGAACAGTAGTTAGTGACAGTCTGTGTCAGTTTGTGTGTCTGTGATTGAACAGTAGTTAATGACAGTGTATGTCTATATGATTGAACAGTAGTTAGTGACAGTGTGTCACTATGTGATTGAACAGTAGTTAATGACAGTGTGTGACTATGTGATTAAACAGTAGTTAGTGACAGTGTGTGACTATGTGATTAAACAGTAGTTAGTGACAGTGTGTCACTATGTGATTAAACAGTAGTTAATGACAGTGTGTGACTATGTGATTAAACAGTAGTTAGTGACAGTGTGTGACTATGTGATTGAACAGTAGTTAGTGACAGTATGTGACTATGTGATTGAACAGTAGTTAGTGACAGTGTGTGACTATGTGATTGAACAGTAGTTAATGACAGTATGTGACTATGTGATTGAACAGTAGTTAATGACAGTGTGTGACTATGTGATTGAACTAGTATTGAACAGTAGTAATGACAGTGTGTGACTATGTGATTGAACAGTAGTTAATGACAGTATGTGACTATGTGATTGAACAGTAGTTAATGACAGTGTGTGACTATGTGATTGAACAGTAGTTAGTGACAGTATGTGACTATGTGATTGAACAGTAGTTAGTGACAGTACTATGTGATTGAACAGTAGTTAATGACTATGTGATTGAACAGTAGTTAATGACAGTGTGTGACTATGTGATTGAACAGTAGTTAATGACAGTGTGTGACTATGTGATTGAACAGTAGTTAGTGACAGTGTGTGACTATGTGATTGAACAGTAGTTAATGACAGTGTGTGACTATGTGATTGAACAGTAGTTAATGACAGTGTGTGACTATGTGATTGAACAGTAGTTAATGACAGTGTGTGACTATGTGATTGAACAGTAGTTAATGACAGTGTGTGACTATGTGATTGAACAGTAGTTAATGACAGTGTGTGACTATGTGATTGAACAGTAGTTAATGACAGTGTGTGAATATGCGATTGAACAGTAGTTAATGACAGTGTGTGACTATGCGATTGAACAGTAGTTAGTGACAGTGTGTGACTATGTGATTAAACAGTAGTTAGTGACAGTATGTGACTATGTGATTGAACAGTAGTTAATGACAGTGTGTGACTATGTGATTGAACAGTAGTTAGTGACAGTATGTGACTATGTGATTGAACAGTAGTTACTATGACAACAGTAGTTAATGTGACTATGTGATTGAACAGTAGTTAATGACAGTGTGTGACTATGTGATTGAACAGTAGTTAGTGACAGTATGTGACTATGTGATTGAACAGTAGTTAATTGAACAGTGACAGTGTTGAACAGTGACTATGTATGATTGAACAGTAGTTAATGACAGTGTGTGACTATGTGATTGAACAGTAGTTAATGACAGTATGTGACTATGTGATTGAACAGTAGTTAGTGACAGTGTGTGACTATGTGATTGAACAGTAGTTAATGACAGTGTGTGACTATGTGATTGAACAGTAGTTTGTGACAGTGTGTGACTATGTGATTGAACAGTAGTTAGTGACAGTATGTGACTATGTGATTGAACAGTAGTTAGTGACAGTTACTATGTGATTGAACAGTGTTAGTGACAGTGTGTGACTATGTGATTGAACAGTAGTTAGTGACAGTATGTGACTATGTGACTATGAACAGTAGTTAGTGACAGTGTGTGACTATGTGATTGAACAGTAGTTAATGACAGTGTGTGACTATGTGATTGAACAGTAGTTAGTGACAGTGTGTGACTATGTGATTGAACAGTAGTTAATGACAGTGTGTGACTATGTGATTGAACAGTAGTTAATGACAGTGTGTGACTATGTGATTGAACAGTAGTTAATGACAGTGTGTGACTATGTGATTGAACAGTAGTTAATGACAGTGTGTGACTATGTGATTGAACAGTAGTTAGTGACAGACTATGTGATTGAACAGTAGTTAGTGACAGTATGTGATTGATTGAACAGTAGTTAATGACAGTGTGTGACTATGTGATTGAACAGTAGTTAATGACAGTGTGTGACTATGTGATTGAACAGTAGTTAGTGACAGTGTGTGACTATGTGATTGAACAGTAGTTAGTGACAGTGTGTGACTATGTGATTGAACAGTAGTTAATGACAGTGTGTGACTATGTGATTGAACAGTAGTTAGTGACAGTGTGTGACTATGTGATTGAACAGTAGTTAGTGACAGTGTGTTGAACTATGTGATTGAAACAGTAGTTAATGACAGTGTGTGACTATGTGATTGAACAGTAGTTAATGACAGTGTGTGACTATTGAACAGATTGAACAGTAGTTAATGACAGTGTGTGACTATGTGATTGAACAGTAGTTAATGACAGTGTGTGACTATGTGATTGAACAGTAGTTAGTGACAGTGTGTGACTATGTGATTGAACAGTAGTTAATGACAGTGTGTGACTATGTGATTGAACAGTAGTTAATGACAGTGTGTGACTATGTGATTGAACAGTAGTTAATGACAGTGTGTGACTATGTGATTGAACAGTAGTTAATGACAGTGTGTGACTATGTGATTGAACAGTAGTTAGTGACAGTGTGTGACTATGTGATTGAACAGTAGTTAATGACAGTGTGTGACTATGTGATTGAACAGTAGTTAGTGACAGTGTGTGACTATGTGATTGAACAGTAGTTAGTGACAGTGTGTGACTATGTGATTGAACAGTAGTTAATGACAGTGTGTGACTATGTGATTGAACAGTAGTTAATGACAGTGTGTGACTATGTGATTGAACAGTAGTTAATGACAGTGTGTGACTATGTGATTGAACAGTAGTTAATGACAGTGTGTGACTATGTGATTGAACAGTAGTTAATGACAGTGTGTGACTATGTGATTGAACAGTAGTTAATGACAGTATGTGACTATGTGATTGAACAGTAGTTAATGACAGTGTGTGACTATGTGATTGAACAGTAGTTAATGACAGTGTGTGACTATGTGATTGAACAGTAGTTACAGTATGTGACTATGTGACTATTGAACAGTAGTTAATGACAGTAGTGTGACTATGTGATTGAACAGTAGTTAGTGACAGTGTGTGACTATGTGATTGAACAGTAGTTAATGACAGTGTGTGACTATGTGATTGAACAGTAGTTAGTGACAGTGTGTGACTATGTGATTGAACAGTAGTTAATGACAGTAGTTAGTGACTATGACTATGTGATTGAACAGTAGTTAATGACAGTGTGTGACTATGTGATTGAACAGTAGTTAATGACAGTGTGTGACTATGTGATTGAACAGTAGTTAATGACAGTGTGTGACTATGTGATTGAACAGTAGTTAATGACAGTGTGTGACTATGTGATTGAACAGTAGTTAGTGACAGTGTGTGACTATGTGATTGAACAGTAGTTAATGACAGTGTGTGACTATGTGATTGAACAGTAGTTAATGACAGTGTGTGACTATGTGATTGAACAGTAGTTAATGACAGTGTGTGACTATGTGATTGAACAGTAGTTAATGACAGTGTGTGACTATGTGATTGAACAGTAGTTAATGACAGTGTGTGACTATGTGATTGAACAGTAGTTAATGACAGTGTGTGACTATGTGATTGAACAGTAGTTAATGACAGTGTGTGACTATGTGATTGAACAGTAGTTAGTGACAGTGTGTGACTATGTGATTGAACAGTAGTTAGTGACAGTGTGTGACTATGTGATTGAACAGTAGTTAATGACAGTGTGTGACTATGTGATTGAACAGTAGTTAATGACAGTGTGTGACTATGTGATTGAACAGTAGTTAATGACAGTGTGTGACTATGTGATTGAACAGTAGTTAATGACAGTGTGTGACTATGTGATTGAACAGTAGTTAATGACAGTGTGTGACTATGTGATTGAACAGTAGTTAATGACAGTGTGTGACTATGTGATTGAACAGTAGTTAATGACAGTGTGTGACTATGTGATTGAACAGTAGTTAATGACAGTGTGTGACTATGTGATTGAACAGTAGTTAATGACAGTGTGTGACTATGTGATTGAACAGTAGTTAATGACAGTGTGTGACTATGTGATTGAACAGTAGTTAATGACAGTGTGTGACTATGTGATTGAACAGTAGTTAATGACAGTGTGTGACTATGTGATTGTGTGTTAGTGACATGTGATATGATTGAACAGTAGTTAATGACAGTGTGTGACTATGTGATTGAACAGTAGTTAATGACAGTATGTGACTATGTGATTGAACAGTAGTTAGTGACAGTGTGTGACTATGTGATTGAACAGTAGTTAATGACAGTGTGTGACTATGTGATTGAACAGTAGTTAGTGACAGTATGTGACTATGTGATTGAACAGTAGTTAATGACAGTGTGTGACTATGTGATTGAACAGTAGTTAGTGACAGTGTGTGACTATGTGATTGAACAGTAGTTAATGACAGTGTGTGACTATGTGATTGAACAGTAGTTAGTGACAGTGTGTGACTATGTGATTGAACAGTAGTTAGTGACAGTGTGTGACTATGTGATTGAACAGTAGTTAGTGACAGTGTGTGACTATGTGATTGAACAGTAGTTAGTGACAGTGTGTGTCTATGTGATTGAACAGTAGTTAGTGACAGTGTGTGACTATGTGATTGAACAGTAGTCTCATTAGGGTGGGCTCTGCTGATCCTGTTATTGATGGTGGCCTTCGTCAGACTGGGGTTAACTGAGTTTGATGGAGCCTCCGTTAGCTTTCATTCCACCCAGCAGCTGCCACTGTTTTCACTGTGTGTGTGTTTTCACTGAGCCGCTGCAAGTTGATCAGCCACCGCAATCACACACACATGCTAACAATGGTGGAAGGGTGTGTGTGTGGCTGCCATATTAACACAACATCTGGTTATTTGTGCTTCTGTGTACATACTTGCGATAAAGGTCAGTGATTTTCCTCTAATAGAAATTTAATAAAACCCTGCATCACTCCTTCAGTTTATGTTGCTAAGTGTTTTTAAAGATTTCACTCATTACAGAGAACATTTAAAGATATTATCTAATCAGTCCTTCTAATCGATTTTGTTCAATGTGTACTCGCGCTTAAGTTAATCTGATCCCGGACCAGGGAACCGGCCGATCCAACTGTTTCATGTCACGGCCTGTTTGTTTCATCGTGAGAGCTAATTTAAGCCCTGTTTATAATTTCCCTCATTAGCTACGCAGCTTGGTTTGGGCTGTGCTTTTCAGGATTAGCACGGAAGATCAAAGTTCAGCCAACCTCTGATTCCACCACTGGCCTAAGCCCCATAATAGGAGCATGATCCTAGCGCGCTAATTAGCATTTCAAAGGCTTGTTAGCGGTTGATGCTAAAAGGAATGCTTATGATGGTAACAATGATAAACTGGCATTTGCCTTTACTTTACATTGTTAAGGGGATAACACACTCCTTTAACCGCCATTTTGTTTTTAAGTTTACTTATCTGGGTCCTGCTTGGTAGAGAAGTTGTGTCTGAACACTCCACACGCAGCAGCTAAAACAGTAGAGTTGAAGAGTGATCGGGTGTCTGATGTCAAAGACCAGGACGTTACCTCACCAATATTTTCAGCATAACAATTATCAACGGGATGATAGTTTCATGCTGTGTATGTGTCACGCCCTGGTCTTAGTATTTTGTGTTTTCTTTCTTTATTTGGTCAGGCCAGGGTGTGACATGGGTTTTGGTACGTGGTGTGTTTTTGTCTTGGGGTTTTTCACAGGTTTTGGGATTGTAGCTTAGTGGGGTTTTCTAGCTTAGTCTATGGCTGTCTGAAGTGGTTCTCAATCAGAGGCAGGTGTTTATCGTTGTCTCTGATTGGGAACCATATTTAGGCAGCCATATTCTTTGAGTGTGTCGTGGGTGATTGTCCTTGTTACTGTCTGTGTTACTTTGCACCAGTATAGGCTGTTTCGGTTTTCGTTTCTTGTTTTGTAGTGTTTGTGTTTAGTTGTTTTTTTTATTAAACATGAATCTCAATAGCCACACCGCATTTTGGTCCGACTCTCTTTCGGATACAGAAAAACCGTTACAGTGTGACTGAGTTTTCAGACACACACAAACAAACGCAGGTGACCCAATCACTGACAGTGGAACAAGAGATCCTCTCATTTCCATACAAAGCCCCTCTATACTAACCACAACAATCACACCCCTCATACTACAGAGATTACAACGTAGCAGCAGGACTATTCAACTGCAGTGCTGGAGCCGAGGTAGAAAACCTTCTAATCAGGGACCTGGGACAGCACTGACCAACCACCTGACAGTTCACCAGTTGACTAGCAGGTAGAGAAGGAAAGCAGCAGTACAGCACTTGGGCCCTTGGGGGCCCGGCAGCTGAATGGCCCTGTAATGCAGTCCGTGATACAATAACAAACCAGGAGGAATCACTCACTTCTCCTCTTGCCCACATCTCCTTTGGACGTCGCCGCCTCGTTGAGCAGGACCATCCCCATGGTGATGGCGGCATCTGTGGGCAGTTGTCAAGGAAACGGACTAACCACAGTGTGTGTGCTGTAAGTGTATGTTTGTGATAGTGTGCGCGTGCACTGTGTATAACCCAGACAATGTCAATCTTCCAAAAGTCAAAAGTCTATTCAGCTGCAGTGTGTTCTCACTCAGTGTGAGCAGTGAGCCGTTAACTCCAGGCTGTGAAAGTAGCGATTACTAAGGGATAAATGGTTAATCAACTCCTCGGCTATTGTAGCTATTGTGCAGGCATTGCTAACGACGGAATAGGAAATGGCTAGAGAACAGAAGGAGAAGAGATGCCGATGGACCACGACGTTAGCTGTGGACAGGGGAGTTGTGTGGACCCCCCAGACATAAAGACTCTGGAGCCACAAGGTGGCTGAGGTTCGGACCACTGGATGCACACATCTCGACTCCTATTTAGAAAGTTCCAATAGCTCAGCGGGTTAGAGTGTAGTGATGGTAACGCCAGGGTCGTGGGTTTGACTCCCGCATGCGTCACATACCATATACTGAACACTACCTGTCACTGTGGATATAGAAGTGTCTGGTATTATGACCAGTAAGTAAAGTAAGGAAAATGAAATATTAACAAAACAATTTCATTTAAGTGTATTACAGTCATACCTAAAGCAAGTCTAGCCATTTCCTTGTGCACAGGCTCTCATGCATATGGAAATCATGGATCTTTTTGAAAGGCCACTTCCATAACTAAACTAGGCCACCTTCGATGGAACACATTGTGATGTTGAGAGGCTTGACAACAGCATATGTGATTACGCCAACGGGTCCTTGAGAATCAGGCCTGAGACATACACACCTGCGCACGCACACATCGGCTTCTCATCTCCCCAAGCAGGGTGTGAGTGTGAGTCTGTGTGTGGGTGGGTGGGAGTGGGGGTTGGACAGAGCCAACACGGAGCAAACAAACCATTCTAATTAAAGTGGAATTAAAACTGGAAGAGACTGGAGATAGTACTAATGAAAAAAAGAAGACAACTGCCAGCTGTGTGTGTGTGTGTGTGTGTGTGTGTGTGTGTGTGTGTGTGTGTGTGTGTGTGTGTGTGTGTGTGTGTTTGTGAGAGAGAGAGTCTCAGGCCTCATTCTCAAGGCTGCTGCTCTCAAGCCTTTTAGCATGTGTTCCATTGATTGTGTGAGAGCTACAGTGTTTGAATGTGAACCACAGAGAAAGGGTAGAGCATGTGGGTGGAACTGTGTTTTGTGTACAGCTGTGCATCATGTCAGTGTGTTTTTATGGGCCCTTTACAGATGCTGCCTGACGTATGCGTGCCTTTGTGTTTTCACTGGTGTCTATATCCCACATATGTCCCAACCAGGTCTCTACAGCGATACACTATGGACTAGAATGACTGTAGGTCTCTACGGTGATACACTATGGACTAGAATGACTGTAGGTCTCTACGTCGATACACTATGGACTAGAATAACTGTAGGTCTCTACGGCGATACACTATGGACTAGAATGACTGTAGGTCTCTACGGCGATACACTATGGACTAGAATAACTGTAGGTCTCTACGGAGATATACTATGGACTAGAATAACTGTAGGTCTCTACAGCGATACACTATGGACTAGAATGACTGTAGGTCTCTACGGCGATACACTATGGACTAGAATGACTGTAGGTTTCTACGGCGATGCACTATGGACTAGAATGACACTGTAAGTCTCTACGGCGATACACTATGGACTAGAATGACTGTAGGTCTCTACGGCGATACACTATGGAATTGAATAACTGTAGGTCTCTACGGCGATACACTATGGACTAGAATAACTGTAGGTCTCTACGGAGATACACTATGGACTAGAATAACTGTAGGTCTCTACGGCGATACACTATGGACTAGAATGACACTGTAGTTCTCTACGGCGATACACTATGGACTAGAATGACTGTAGGTCTCTACGGCGATGCACTATGGACTAGAATGACTGTAGGTCTCTACGGCGATACACTATGGACTAGAATGACTGTAGGTCTCTACGGCGATACACTATGGACTAGAATGACACTGTAGGTCTTTATGGCGATACACTATGGACTAGAATGACGCTAGGTACAGTTGAAGTCGGAAGTTTACATACACATTAGTCAAATACATTTAAAATCAGTTTTTCACAATTACTGACATTTAATCCTATTAAAAATTCCCTGTCTTCGATCAGTTAGGATCACCACTTTATTTTAAGAATGTAAAATGTCAGAATAATAGTGGAGAGAATGATTTATTTCAGCTTTTTATTTCTTTCATCACATTCCCAGTGGGTCAGAAGTTTACCTACACTCAATTAGTATTTGATAGCATTGCCTTTAAATTGTTTATCTTGTGTCGAACATTTTGGGTAGCCTTCCACAAGCATCCCACAATAAGTTGGGTGAATTTTGGCCCATTCCCCCTGACAGAGCTGGTGTAACTGAGTCAGGTTTGTAGGCCTCCTTGCTCGCACACGCTTTTTCAGTTCTGCCCACAAAAGTTCTATAGGATTGAGGTCAGGGCTTTGTGATGGCCACTCCAATATATTGACTTTGCTGTCCTTAAGCCATTTTGCCACAACTTTGGAAGTATGCTTGGGGTCATTGTCCATTTGGAAGACCCATTTGCGACCAAGTTATAACTGATGTCTTGACATGTTGCTTCAATATATTCACAATTTTCCTACCTCATGATGCCATCTATTTTGTGAAGTGCACCAGTCCCTCCTGCAGCAAAGCACCCCCATAACAAGATGCTGCCACATCCGTGCTTCATGGTTGGGATGGTGTTCTTTGGATTGCAAGCCTCCCCTTTTTTCCTCTAAACATAACAATGGTAATTATGGCCAAACAGCTCTATTTTTGTTTCATCAGACCAGAGAACATTTCTCCAAAAAGTATGATCTTTGTCCACATGTGCAGTTGCAAACCGTAGTCTGGCTTTTTTTATGGCGGTTTTGGAGCAGTGGCTTCTTCCTTGCTGAGCGGCCTTTCAGGTTGTCGATATAGGACTCGTTTACTGTGGATATAGATACTTTTGTACCTGTTTCCTCCAGCATCTTCACAGGGTCCTTTGCTGTTGTTCTGGGATGGATTTGCACTTTTTGCTCCAAAGTACGTTCATCTCTAGGAGACAGAACGCGTCTCCTTCCTGAGCGGTATGACGGCTGCGTGGTCCCATGGTGTTTATACTTATACAGATGGACGTTCTACCTTCAGGCGTTTAGAAATTGCTCCCAAGGATGAACCAGACTTGTGGAGGTCTACAAGGTCTGTTTTTCTGAGGTCTTGGCTGATTTCTTTTGATTTTCCCATGATGTCAAGCAAAGAAGCACTGAGTTTGAAGGTAGGCCTCCAAATACATCCACAGGTCCACCTCCAATTGACTCAAATGATGTCAATTAGCCTATCAGAAGCTTCTAAAGCCATGACATCATTTTCTGGAATTTTCCAAGTTGTTTAAAGGAACAGTGAACTTAGTGTATGTAAACTTCTGACCCACTGGAATTATGATATACTGAATTATAGGTGAAATCATCTGCCTGTAAACAACTGTTGGAAAAATTACTTAAGTAGACGTCCTAACCGACTTGCCAAAACTATAGTTTGTTAACAAGTTGGTTAAAAAACTAGTTTTAATGACTCCAACCTATGTGTAAACTTCCCACTTCAACTGTATGTACTAAGCGCTCGCAACAGGTGTAAAGTTTACACCTGTTTTTCTATGCAGAGGAGAAATTGCTAGAGGTTTATGTGAAGTAATACACTATTACGGTCAACTGTAAATACAGAGTAAATAGTGTCGTATATGTGATATTATGAAGCTTCAGGATTCGCTTTCCTGTTGGTGTTTAGGTGCAAATGCCTCCTGAATCTGGCTCTAGAATAGGTAGTGAATACAGGCTTCCCATTGGTTACTCCTCTGTATCATATAGAGGAAGAAGTGAATACAGGCTTCCCATTGGTTACTCCTCCGTATCATATAGAGGAAATAGTGAATACAGGTTTCCCATTGATTAGTCCTCTGTATCATATAGAGGAAGTAGTGAATACAGGCTTCCCATTGGTTAGTCCTCTGTATCATATAGAGGAAGTAGTGAATACAGGCTTCCCATTGGTTAATCCTCTGTATCATACAGAGTACTGTAGGTTGTAAGTATAGGCTTCCTACTGGATAATCCTCTGTATCATACATAGTAGTTATTGAATACAGGCTTCACATTGGTTAATCCTCGATATCATATAGGGGAAGTAGTGAATACAGGCTTCCCATTGGTTAATCCTCAGTTCTCCCATGAGGCATTCGTCTTAAGGATACTGAGCAGCAGGATGATGTGGGACTCAGCTACAAACTGGGCCTGGCTGCTCCCATGGATATAACTCTGAAAAAGAGAGAGGAGGGGAGAACCGTAGAGAGAGGTATAGAGAGAGAGAGAGAGAACGAGAGAGAGAGAGAGAGAAGATAACATGTTAGTCACAATTGGTCGAAATTCCCTTGTTGTGAAAAAACAGGTAGGGAGAGAGATGGAATTGGAGAGACGTACAGCACGTGAGCTATAGACCATGAATGAGAGAGGGGGGGGAAAGGCCAAGATAAAAAATGTACAAATGAAATGGGTAAAAATTCCCTCACAATGGCCACATATTTCACAACGGTGCTAAACACTCGCGAGCTGTGTGGCTTCAAGATAAGCAATGCCTATTCCCCGTCTTTGACTCTCTCTCTCTCACACCACTCACCCAGGAAAACAAACATGGCCCTATGCCTTTTCACAGCTCCATGACAGAGAAGTCTGGTCTACCTGTTGTCACAAGGTCAAGGCACAACGCATTACTAACCATGGCCAATCACAACGCAGTACTAACTGTGGCCAATTACAACTCTTTACTAACTAACCTTAGCCAATAGGAGGAGAGAATGGTGCATGAAAGAGAAGTCTGGTCTACCTGTTGTCACAAGGTCAAGGCACAACACATTACTAACCATGGCCAATCACAACGCATTACTAACTGTGGCCAATCACAACTCTTTACTAACTAACCTTAGCCAATAGGAAGAGAGAATGTACACTACAGTGTACTCAGTTACCAGGAAAGTGTCCTCACACAAGGAGCCTGTGTCTCCACTGATAAGAAAACATCTATTTCCTATCCTTGTCCAAGGTGTGCGTGTGTGTGTGTTTTTACGAGACAGTGCGGTCAAACTGAGGCCCACCAGCTACATGGTATGGAGGGGGAAAAAGGCATCCCATGTCCCTGTACATACCATCTATCTCCCTATGGCGATAAGATTCCACAGGTGGGTGTGTGTGTTTACCAACCACAGTGGCTGTAAATAATTGAATTACAGACCGTTGGACAGAATCCATTCTGATTCTACTAGAGAACCCAATAGCAGAGAAATGTCTATTCTGAGCCCCAGGGAGAATAGCTGAGGGCCTATCGTGAGCCCCAGGGAGAATAGCTGAGGGCCTATCGTGAGCACCAGGGAGAATAGCTGAGGGCCTATCGTGAGCACCAGGGAGAATAGCTGAGGGCCTATCGTGAGCACCAGGGAGAATAGCTGAGGGCCTATCGTGAGCCCCAGGGAGAATAGCTGAGGGCCTATCGTGAGCACCAGGGAGAATAGCTGAGGGCCTATCGTGAGCACCAGGGAGAATAGCTGAGGGCCTATCGTGAGCACCAGGGAGAATAGCTGAGGGCCTATCGTGAGCCCCAGGGAGAATAGCTGAGGGCCTGAGGGCCTATCGTGAGCCCCAGGGAGAATAGCTGAGGGCCTATCGTGAGCCCCGGGAAGAATAGCTGAGGGCCTATCGTGAGCCCCAGGGAGAATAGCTGAGGGCCTATCGTGAGCACCAGATGAGAATAGCTGAGGGCCTATCGTGAGCCCCAGGGAGAATAGCTGAGGGCCTATCGTGAGCCCCAGGGAGAATAGCTGAGGGCCTATCGTGAGCCCCAGGGAGAATAGCTGAGGGCCTATCGTGAGCCCCAGGAAGAATAGCTGAGGGCCTATCGTGAGCCCCAGGAAGAATAGCTGAGGGCCTATCGTGAGCTCCAGGGAGAATAGCTGAGGGCCTATCGTGAGCTCCAGGGAGAATAGCTGAGGGCCTATCGTGAGCCCCAGGGAGAATAGCTGAGGCTTATTCAACAGATAATGGGGACCCAAATAAACTAAACTATCAACGGTTGATAGAAAAAATACATGCAAGACAAATTCCTATGTACTGGTAGGAAAGATGGGCACACGATAGAATGATGACAGTGTCCTTTGCAGCCAGATACGGTCTCATCATACTATACCTGGTAACATGCTTGCTTTACTTTTATCAGAAGTGAATCAGAAGTGAACCTTGAATCAGAAGTGAATAAGTATGAATTCCTGTATCTTCAAAGCGTATTTCTGGAGAACCAGGAAAAGTTGGTGAAGTGTTTTCGCAACCCATTTACTGACCGTTTCCCTTCTAGTACATTCGGTTCTGTTGATAACATAGAGACAGGATGAATTCCTTCCATTCACATGGTTGATAACATGGGCCTTTAACAGCCATATAGATACTAGTGTCAGTGCCATTTTGTCCTCATTTGGTCCCTGTGTGTGTGTGTGTGTGTGTGTGTGTGTGTGTGTGTGTGTGTGTGTGTGTGTGTGTGTGTGTGTGTGTGTGTGTGTGTGTGCGGGCGCTCGCTGCACTCCTGTCGTATGCGTGTGAGTCATCCATTCCCCCGTATCTCCGCGAGGCTACGTAACACGTGTGGGTTTCAGCCGCACCGTGTCTGCATAGTGGGGGCTGGCGGTCGGTCGTCATGATGGCCCTCCTGAGGGACTCCAGCATCTTACTAGCTACCACAGGATCGCTAACACAGGTTTACCATGATAATAATAATAATAATAACAACAATAACAATAAACCACTGAATTTATAACACGCTTTTCATAGAAAAACAATCTGAAAGTGGAGAGCATAATGATGATGATGAACATGACGAGGGGAGAGCCAGATGCCTCTCTGTTGTGTGTGTGTGTGTGTGTGTGTGTGTGTAGTACAAGACTTCATGCCAGCGTAGTCAAGTGGGCCGCCAACTTCGTCTGAAAATATAACAGCGTCTGTCGTCATTCCGGTTGCTAAGATACACAACCCAGAAATACACAGAGTACAATCTGCATACACCCCTCAGAGTGGAGAAACCCTGAAACCATAAACAGCACTGAGCTTCACGAAATCACATCATCACAGTCAACTTGTTGTCATTCAGCTCTCCCAGAACACGTCTACACCTACAGTGCTGACATGGGACACGGCAAGCAGAGCACGCGTGCTTCACGGCAGGTCCAAAACAACATTCAGCTCTCCCAGAACACGCCTACACCTACACTGTTGACATGGGACACGGCAAGCAGAGCACGCGTGCTTCACGGCAGGTCCAAAACAACATTCAGCTCTCCCAGAACACGCCTACACCTACACTGCTGACATGGGACACGGCAAGCAGAGCACGCGTGCTTCACGGCAGGTCCAAAACAACATTCAGCTCTCCCAGAACACGCCTACACCTACACTGCTGACATGGGACACGGCAAGCAGAGCATGCGTGCTTCACGGCAGGTCCAAAACAACATTCAGCTCTCCCAGAACACGCCTACACCTACACTGCTGACATGGGACACGGCAAGCAGAGCACGCGTGCTTTACGGCAGGTCCAAAACAACATTCAGCTCTCCCAGAACACGCCTACACCTACACTGCTGACATGGGACACGGCAAGCAGAGCACGCGTGCTTTACGGCAGGTCCAAAACAACATTCAGCTCTCCCAGAACACGCCTACACCTACACTGCTGACATGGGACACGGCAAGCAGAGCACGCGTGCTTTACGGCAGGTCCAAAACAACATTCAGCTCTCCCAGAACACGCCTACACCTACACTGCTGACATGGGACACGGCAAGCAGAGCACGCGTGCTTCACGGCAGGTCCAAAACAACATTCAGCTCTCCCAGAACACGCCTACACCTACACTGCTGACATGGGACACGGTAAGCAGAGCACGCGTGCTTCACGGCAGGTCCAAAACAACATTCAGCTCTCCCAGAACACGCCTACACCTACACTGCTGACATGGGACACGGCAAGCAGAGCACGCGTGCTTTACGGCAGGTCCAAAACAACATTCAGCTCTCCCAGAACACGCCTACACCTACACTGCTGACATGGGACACGGCAAGCAGAGCACGCGTGCTTTACGGCAGGTCCAAAACAACATTCAGCTCTCCCAGAACACGCCTACACCTACACTGCTGACATGGGACACGGCAAGCAGAGCACGCGTGTTTCACGGCAGGTCCAAAACAACATGCAGAAATAGCGGGGAATATCATCCTGTGCATTGCCAGAGGCGCTGGGAAAAACCTCTAGGTTTCTGTGTAGTCCATCTCTTCCGTTCTATCTCACCAACCTGGCAAACCAGAGCCAGTGCAGAGCCGCACACAGTGAACAGGCATGTGTCCCAAATGGCACCCTATCCCCGACATAGTACACTATGGGCACTAAGTAGT
Organism: Oncorhynchus masou masou; assembly: GCF_036934945.1. Classification (NCBI taxonomy): domain Eukaryota; kingdom Metazoa; phylum Chordata; class Actinopteri; order Salmoniformes; family Salmonidae; genus Oncorhynchus; species Oncorhynchus masou. Next base: position 19,056,623 of record NC_088231.1, read on the forward strand.
CAACTATCTAGGGAAAAGGGTGCACTTTGGGAACAACCCCCACCATTACAAGGCTACTGTCCAGCAGAAACTTTACAAATAAAACATTATCTAAATATTACAAAAGAGGAGGAACAGAGGAAGAACAGAGGAGGAATAAAGGAGGAACCGAGGATGAGATGGGAATAAAGGATTCTTCACTAAATAATAGTTTAAGGAAAAAAGGATTAAAAATATCTATGGGAGATTAACTTTATTTAAACTGACAGAAAACAACCAAGGAGTATATTAGAGAACTGAGGAGAGGAGTATAGTAGAGAACTGAGGAGAGGAGTATAGTAGAGAACTGAGGATAGGAGAGGAGTATACTAGAGAACTGAGGATAGGAGAGGAGTATATTAGAGAACTGAGGAGAGGAGAGGAGTATAGTAGAGAACTGAGGAGAGGAGAGGAGTATATTAGAGAACTGAGGAGAGGAGAGGAGAGGAGTATATTAGAGAACTGAGGAGAGGAGAGGAGTATATTAGAGAACTGAGAATAGGAGAGGAGTATAGTAGAGAACTGAGGAGAGGAGAGGAGTATATTAGAGAACTGAGGAGAGGAGAGGAGTATAGTAGAGAACTGAGGATAGGAGAGGAGTATAGTAGAGAACTGAGGAGAGGAGTATAGTAGAGAACCGAGGAGAGGAGTATAGTAGAGAACTGAGGAGAGGAGTATAGATGAGAACTGGGGAGAGGAGATGAGTATAGTAGAGAATGTAGGAGAGGAGTATAGTAGAGAACTGAGGAGAGGAGTATAGTAGAGAACTGAGGAGAGGAGAGGAGTATAGTAGAGAACCTTGGTGAGGAGTATAGTAGAGAACTGAGGAGAGGAGAGGAGTATAGTAGAGAACTGAGGAGAGGAGTATAGCAGAGAACTGAGGAGAGGAGAGGAGTATAGTAGAGAACTGAGGAGAGGAGTATAGTAGAGAACTGAGGACAGGAGATGAGTATACTAGAGAACTGATGAGAGGAGTATAGTAGAGAACTGAGGAGAGGAGTATAGTAGAGAACGGAGGATAGGAGAGGAGTATATTAGAGAACTGAGGATAGGAGAGGAGTATAGTAGAGACGTGAGGAGAGGAGTATAGTAGAGAACTGAGGAGAGGAGTATAGTAGAGAACTGAGGAGAGGAGAGGAGTATAGTAGAGAAGTGAGGAGAGGAGTATAGTAGAGAACTGAGGAGAGGAGAGGAGTATAATAGAGAACCTTGGTGAGGAGTATAGTAGAGAACTGAGGAGAGGAGTATAGTAGAGAACTGAGGACAGGAGATGAGTATACTAGAGAACTGAGGAGAGGAGTATAGTAGAGAACGGAGGATAGGAGAGGAGTATATTAGAGAACTGAGGAGAAGAGTATAGTAGAGAACTGAGGACAGGAGATGAGTATATTAGAGAACTGAGGATAGGAGAGGAGTATATTAGAGAACTGAGGATAGGAGAGGAGTATATTAGAGAACTGAGAATAGGAGAGGAGTATATTAGAGAACTGAGGAGAGGAGTATAGTAGAGAACGGAGGATAGGAGAGGAGTATATTAGAGAACTGAGGATAGGAGAGGAGTATATTAGAGAACTGAGAATAGGAGAGGAGTATATTAGAGAACTGAGGAGAGGAGTATAGTAGAGAACGGAGGATAGGAGAGGAGTATATTAGAGAACTGAGGATAGGAGAGGAGTATATTAGAGAACTGAGGATAGGAGAGGAGTATATTAGAGAACTGAGGATAGGAGAGGAGTATATTAGAGAACTGAGGATAGGAGAGGAGTATATTAGAGAACTGAGGAGAGGAGTATAGTAGAGAACGGAGGATAGGAGAGGAGTATATTAGAGAACTGAGGATAGGAGAGGAGTATAGTAGAGAACTGAGGAGAGGAGTATAGTAGAGAACTGAGGACAGGAGATGAGTATACTAGAGAACTGAGGAGAGGAGTATAGTAGAGAACGGAGGATAGGAGAGGAGTATATTAGAGAACTGAGGATAGGAGAGGAGTATATTAGAGAACTGAGGATAGGAGAGGAGTATAGTAGAGAACTGAGGAGAGGAGTATAGCATAGAACTGAGGAGAGGAGAGGAGTATAGTAGAGAACTGAGGAGAGGAGTATAGTAGAGAACTGAGGACAGGAGATGAGTATACTAGAGAACTGATGAGAGGAGTATAGTAGAGAACTGAGGAGAGGAGTATAGTAGAGAACGGAGGATAGGAGAGGAGTATATTAGAGAACTGAGGATAGGAGAGGAGTATAGTAGAGATGTGAGGAGAGGAGTATAGTAGAGAACTGAGGAGAGGAGTATAGTAGAGAACTGAGGAGAGGAGAGGAGTATAGTAGAGAAGTGAGGAGAGGAGTATAGTAGAGAACTGAGGAGAGGAGAGGAGTATAATAGAGAACCTTGGTGAGGAGTATAGTAGAGAACTGAGGAGAGGAGTATAGTAGAGAACTGAGGACAGGAGATGAGTATACTAGAGAACTGAGGAGAGGAGTATAGTAGAGAACGGAGGATAGGAGAGGAGTATATTAGAGAACTGAGGAGAGGAGTATAGTAGAGAACTGAGGACAGGAGATGAGTATATTAGAGAACTGAGGATAGGAGAGGAGTATATTAGAGAACTGAGGATAGGAGAGGAGTATATTAGAGAACTGAGAATAGGAGAGGAGTATATTAGAGAACTGAGGAGAGGAGTATAGTAGAGAACGGAGGATAGGAGAGGAGTATATTAGAGAACTGAGGATAGGAGAGGAGTATATTAGAGAACTGAGGAGAGGAGTATAGTAGAGAACGGAGGATAGGAGAGGAGTATATTAGAGAACTGAAGATAGGAGAGGAGTATATTAGAGAACTGAGGATAGGAGAGGAGTATATTAGAGAACTGAGGATAGGAGAGGAGTATATTAGAGAACTGAGGATAGGAGAGGAGTATATTAGAGAACTGAGGATAGGAGAGGAGTATATTAGAGAACGGAGGATAGGAGAGGAGTATATTAGAGAACTGAGGATAGGAGAGGAGTATATTAGAGAACTGAGGATAGGAGAGGAGTATATTAGAGAACGGAGGATAGGAGAGGAGTATATTAGAGAACTGAGGATAGGAGAGGAGTATAGTAGAGAACTGAGGAGAGGAGTATAGTAGAGAACTGAGGACAGGAGATGAGTATACTAGAGAACTGAGGAGAGGAGTATAGTAGAGAACGGAGGATAGGAGAGGAGTATATTAGAGAACTGAGGATAGGAGAGGAGTATATTAGAGAACTGAGGATAGGAGAGGAGTATAGTAGAGAACTGAGGAGAGGAGTATAGTAGAGAACTGAGGAGAGGAGTATAGAAGAGAACTGAGGAGAGGAGAGGAGTATAGTAGAGAAGTGAGGAGAGGAGTATAGTAGAGAACTGAGGAGAGGAGAGGAGTACAGTAGAGAAGTGAGGAGAGGAGTATAGTAGAGAACTGAGGAGAGGAGAATAGTAGAGAACTGAGGAGAGGAGAGGAGTATATTAGAGAACTGAGGAGAGGAGTATAGTAGAGAACTGAGGAGAGGAGAGGAGTATAGTAGAGAACTGAGGAGAGGAGAGGAGTATATTAGAGAACTGAGGAGAGGAGTATAGTAGAGAACTGAGGAGAGGAGAGGAGTATAGTAGAGAAGTGAGGAGAGGAGTATAGTAGAGAACTGAGGAGAGGAGAGGAGTATATTAGAGAACTGAGGATAGTAGAGGAGTATAGTAGAGAACTGAGGAGAGGAGTAGAGTAGAGAACTGAGGAGAGGAGTATAGTAGAGAACTGAGGAGAGGAGAGGAGTATATTAGAGAACTGAGGAGAGGAGTATAGTAGAGAACTGAGGAGAGGAGAGGAGTATAGTAGAGAAGTGAGGAGAGGAGTATAGTAGAGAACTGAGGAGAGGAGAGGAGTATAGTAGAGAAGTGAGGAGAGGAGTATAGTAGAGAACTGAGGAGAGGAGAGGAGTATATTAGAGAACTGAGGATAGTAGAGGAGTATAGTAGAGAACTGAGGAGAGGAGTATAGTAGAGAACTGAGGAGAGGAGTATAGTAGAGAACTGAGGAGAGGAGAGGAGTATAGTAGAGAACTGAGGAGAGGAGTATAGTAGAGAACTGAGGAGAGGAGTATAGTAGAGAACTGAGGAGAGGAGTATAGTAGAGAACTGAGGATAGTAGAGTAGTATAGTAGAGAACTGATGAGAGGAGTATAGTAGAGAACTGAGGAGAGGAGTATAGTAGAGAACTGAGGATAGTAGAGTAGTATAGTAGAGAACTGATGAGAGGAGTATAGTAGAGAACTGAGGAGAGGAGAGGAGCATATTAGAGAACTGAGGAGAGGAGTATATTAGAGAACTGAGGAGAGGAGAGGAGTATAGTAGAGAACTGAGGAGAGGAGTATAGTAGAGAACTGAGGAGAGGAGTATAGTAGAGAACTGAGGAGAGGCATATATTAGAGAACTGAGGAGAGGAGTATAGTAGAGAACTGATGAGAAGAGAGGAGTATAGTAGAGAACTGAGGAGAGGAGAGGAGTATAGTAGAGAACTGAGGAGAGGAGTATACTAGAGAACTGATGAGAGGAGAGGAGTATATTAGAGAACTGAGGATAGGAGAGGAGTATATTAGAGAACTGAGGAGAGGAGTATATTAGAGAACTGAGGAGAGGAGTATAGTAGAGAACTGAGAAGAGGAGAATAGTAGAGAACTGAGGAGAGGAGTATAGTAGAGAACTGAGGAGAGGAGAGGAGTATATTAGAGAACTGAGGAGAGGGAGAGGAGTATATTAGAGAACTGAGGAGAGGAGTATACTTGAGAACTGAGAAGAGGAGAATAGTAGAGAACTGAGGAGAGGAGAGGAGTATAGTAGAGAAGTGAGGAGAGGAGTATAGTAGAGAACTGAGGAGAGGAGAGGAGTATATTAGAGAACTGAGGATAGGAGAGGAGTATATTAGAGAACTGAGGATAGGAGAGGAGTATATTAGAGAACTGAGGAGAGGAGAGGAGTATAGTAGAGAACTGAGGAGAGGAGAGGAGTATATTAGAGAAATGAGGAGAAGAGAGGAGTATACTAGAGAACTGAGGAGAGGAGAGGAGTATATTAGAGAACTGAGGAGAGGAGAGGAGTATATTAGAGAACTGAGAAGAGGAGAATAGTAGAGAACTGAGGAGAGGAGTATAGTAGAGAACTGAGGAGAGGAGTATAGTAGAGAACTGTTGAGAGGAGAGGAGTATAGTAGAGAAGTGAGGAGAGGAGTATAGTAGGGAACTGAGGAGAGGAGCATATTAGAGAACTGAGGAGAGGAGTATAGTAGAGAACTGTTGAGAGGAGAGGAGTATAGTAGAGAAGTGAGGAGAGGAGTATAGTAGGGAACTGAGGAGAGGAGTATAGTAGAGAACTGAGGAGAGGAGTATATTAGAGAACTGAGGATAGGAGAGGAGTATATTAGAGAACTGAGGAGAGGAGAGGAGTATAGTAGAGAACTGAGGATAGGAGAGGAGTATATTAGAGAACTGAGGAGAGGAGAGGAGTATATTAGAGAACTGAGGAGAGGAGAGGAGTATATTAGAGAACTGAGGATAGGAGAGGAGTATATTAGAGAACTGAGGATAGGAGAGGAGTATATTAGAGAACTGAGGAGAGGAGAGGAGTATATTAGAGAACTGAGGAGAGGAGAGGAGTATATTAGAGAACTGAGGAGAGGAGAGGAGTATATTAGAGAACTGAGGAGAGGAGTATAGTAGAGAACTGAGGATAGGAGATGAGTATAGAAGAGAACTGAGGAGAGGAGAGGAGTATAGTAGAGAACTGAGGAGAGGAGAGAAGTATATTAGAGAACTGAGGAGAGGAATATATTAGAGAACTGAGGAGAGGAGTATATTAGAGAACTGAGGAGAGGAGAGGAGTATATTAGAGAATTGAGGATAGGAGAGGAGTATATTAGAGAACTGAGGATAGGAGAGGAGTATATTAGAGAACTGAGGAGAGGAGTATAGTAGAGAACTGAGGATAGGAGAGGAGTATAGAAGAGAACTGAGGAGAGGAGAGGAGTATAGTAGAGAACTGAGGAGAGGAGAGAAGTATATTAGAGAACTGAGGAGAGGAATATATTAGAGAACTGAGGAGAGGAATATATTAGAGAACTGAGGAGAGGAGTATATTAGATAAGTGAGGAGAGGAGTATAGTAGAGAACTGAGGAGAGGAGAATATTAGAGAACTGAGGAGGAGTATAGTAGAGAACTGAGGAGAGGAGAGGAGTATATTAGAGAACTGAGGAGAGGAGAGGAGTATATTAGAGAACTGAGGAGAGGAGAGGAGTATAATAGAGAACTGAGGAGAGGAGAGGAGTATAATAGAGAACTGAGGAGAGGAATATATTAGAGAACTGAGGAGAGGAGTATATTAGAGAACTGAGGAGAGGAGTATAGATGAGAACTGAGGAGAGGAGTATATTAAAGAACTGAGGAGAGGAAAGGAGTATAATAGAGAACTGAGGAGAGGAGAGGAGTATAATAGAGAACTGAGGAGAGGAGTATATTAAAGAACTGAGGAGAGGAAAGGAGTATATTAGAGAACTGAGGAGAGGAGAGGAGTATATTAGAGAACTGAGGAGAGGAGAGGAGTATAATAGAGAACTGAGGAGAGGAATATATTAGAGAACTGAGGAGAGGAGTATAGTAGAGAACTGAGGAGAGGCGTATATTAGAGAACTGAGGAGAGGAGTATAGTAGAGAACTGATGAGAGGAGAGGAGTATAGTAGAGAACTGAGGAGAGGAGAGGAGTATAGTAGAGAACTGAGGAGAGGAGTATACTAGAGAACTGATGAGAGGAGAGGAGTATATTAGAGAACTGAGGATAGGAGAGGAGTATATTAGAGAACTGAGGAGAGGAGTATATTAGAGAACTGAGGAGAGGAGTATAGTAGAGAACTGAGAAGAGGATTATAGTAGAGAACTGAGGAGAGGAGTATAGTAGAGAACTGAGGAGAGGAGAGGAGTATATTAGAGAACTGAGGAGAGGAGAGGAGTATATTAGAGAACTGAGGAGAGGAGTATACTAGAGAACTGAGAAGAGGAGAATAGTAGAGAACTGAGGAGAGGAGAGGAGTATAGTAGAGAAGTGAGGAGAGGAGTATAGTAGAGAACTGAGGAGAGGAGTATAGTAGAGAACTGAGGAGAGGAGTATAGTAGAGAACTGAGGAGAGGAGTATAGTAGAGAACTGAGGAGAGGAGTATAGTAGAGAACTGAGGAGAGGAGAGGAGTATATTAGAGAACTGAGGATAGGAGAGGAGTATATTAGAGAACTGAGGATAGGAGAGTAGTATAGTAGAGAACTGATGAGAGGAGTATAGTAGAGAACTGAGGAGAGGAGAGGAGCATATTAGAGAACTGAGGAGAGGAGTATATTAGAGAACTGAGGAGAGGAGAGGAGTATAGTAGAGAACTGAGGAGAGGAGTATAGTAGAGAACTGAGGAGAGGAGTATAGTAGAGAACTGAGGAGAGGAGTATAGTAGAGAACTGAGGATAGTAGAGTAGTATAGTAGAGAACTGATGAGAGGAGTATAGTAGAGAACTGAGGAGAGGAGAGGAGCATATTAGAGAACTGAGGAGAGGAGTATATTAGAGAACTGAGGAGAGGAGAGGAGTATAGTAGAGAACTGAGGAGAGGAGTATAGTAGAGAACTGAGGAGAGGAGTATAGTAGAGAACTGAGGAGAGGCATATATTAGAGAACTGAGGAGAGGAGTATAGTAGAGAACTGATGAGAAGAGAGGAGTATAGTAGAGAACTGAGGAGAGGAGAGGAGTATAGTAGAGAACTGAGGAGAGGAGTATACTAGAGAACTGATGAGAGGAGAGGAGTATATTAGAGAACTGAGGATAGGAGAGGAGTATATTAGAGAACTGAGGAGAGGAGTATATTAGAGAACTGAGGAGAGGAGTATAGTAGAGAACTGAGAAGAGGAGAATAGTAGAGAACTGAGGAGAGGAGTATAGTAGAGAACTGAGGAGAGGAGAGGAGTATATTAGAGAACTGAGGAGAGGAGAGGAGTATATTAGAGAACTGAGGAGAGGAGTATACTTGAGAACTGAGAAGAGGAGAATAGTAGAGAACTGAGGAGAGGAGAGGAGTATAGTAGAGAAGTGAGGAGAGGAGTATAGTAGAGAACTGAGGAGAGGAGAGGAGTATATTAGAGAACTGAGGATAGGAGAGGAGTATATTAGAGAACTGAGGATAGGAGAGGAGTATATTAGAGAACTGAGGAGAGGAGAGGAGTATAGTAGAGAACTGAGGAGAGGAGAGGAGTATATTAGAGAAATGAGGAGAAGAGAGGAGTATACTAGAGAACTGAGGAGAGGAGAGGAGTATATTAGAGAACTGAGGAGAGGAGAGGAGTATATTAGAGAACTGAGAAGAGGAGAATAGTAGAGAACTGAGGAGAGGAGTATAGTAGAGAACTGAGGAGAGGAGTATAGTAGAGAACTGTTGAGAGGAGAGGAGTATAGTAGAGAAGTGAGGAGAGGAGTATAGTAGGGAACTGAGGAGAGGAGCATATTAGAGAACTGAGGAGAGGAGTATAGTAGAGAACTGTTGAGAGGAGAGGAGTATAGTAGAGAAGTGAGGAGAGGAGTATAGTAGGGAACTGAGGAGAGGAGTATAGTAGAGAACTGAGGAGAGGAGTATATTAGAGAACTGAGGATAGGAGAGGAGTATATTAGAGAACTGAGGAGAGGAGAGGAGTATAGTAGAGAACTGAGGATAGGAGAGGAGTATATTAGAGAACTGAGGAGAGGAGAGGAGTATATTAGAGAACTGAGGAGAGGAGGGAGTATATTAGAGAACTGAGGATAGGAGAGGAGTATATTAGAGAACTGAGGATAGGAGAGGAGTATATTAGAGAACTGAGGAGAGGAGAGGAGTATATTAGAGAACTGAGGAGAGGAGAGGAGTATATTAGAGAACTGAGGAGAGGAGAGGAGTATATTAGAGAACTGAGGAGAGGAGTATAGTAGAGAACTGAGGATAGGAGATGAGTATAGAAGAGAACTGAGGAGAGGAGAGGAGTATAGTAGAGAACTGAGGAGAGGAGAGAAGTATATTAGAGAACTGAGGAGAGGAATATATTAGAGAACTGAGGAGAGGAGTATATTAGAGAACTGAGGAGAGGAGAGGAGTATATTAGAGAATTGAGGATAGGAGAGGAGTATATTAGAGAACTGAGGATAGGAGAGGAGTATATTAGAGAACTGAGGAGAGGAGTATAGTAGAGAACTGAGGATAGGAGAGGAGTATAGAAGAGAACTGAGGAGAGGAGAGGAGTATAGTAGAGAACTGAGGAGAGGAGAGAAGTATATTAGAGAACTGAGGAGAGGAATATATTAGAGAACTGAGGAGAGGAATATATTAGAGAACTGAGGAGAGGAGTATATTAGATAAGTGAGGAGAGGAGTATAGTAGAGAACTGAGGAGAGGAGAATATTAGAGAACTGAGGAGGAGTATAGTAGAGAACTGAGGAGAGGAGAGGAGTATATTAGAGAACTGAGGAGAGGAGAGGAGTATATTAGAGAACTGAGGAGAGGAGAGGAGTATAATAGAGAACTGAGGAGAGGAGAGGAGTATAATAGAGAACTGAGGAGAGGAATATATTAGAGAACTGAGGAGAGGAGTATATTAGAGAACTGAGGAGAGGAGTATAGATGAGAACTGAGGAGAGGAGTATATTAAAGAACTGAGGAGAGGAAAGGAGTATAATAGAGAACTGAGGAGAGGAGAGGAGTATAATAGAGAACTGAGGAGAGGAGTATATTAAAGAACTGAGGAGAGGAAAGGAGTATATTAGAGAACTGAGGAGAGGAGAGGAGTATATTAGAGAACTGAGGAGAGGAGAGGAGTATAATAGAGAACTGAGGAGAGGAATATATTAGAGAACTGAGGAGAGGAGTATAGTAGAGAACTGAGGAGAGGCGTATATTAGAGAACTGAGGAGAGGAGTATAGTAGAGAACTGATGAGAGGAGAGGAGTATAGTAGAGAACTGAGGAGAGGAGAGGAGTATAGTAGAGAACTGAGGAGAGGAGTATACTAGAGAACTGATGAGAGGAGAGGAGTATATTAGAGAACTGAGGATAGGAGAGGAGTATATTAGAGAACTGAGGAGAGGAGTATATTAGAGAACTGAGGAGAGGAGTATAGTAGAGAACTGAGAAGAGGATTATAGTAGAGAACTGAGGAGAGGAGTATAGTAGAGAACTGAGGAGAGGAGAGAGGAGTATATTAGAGAACTGAGGAGAGGAGAGGAGTATATTAGAGAACTGAGGAGAGGAGTATACTAGAGAACTGAGAAGAGGAGAATAGTAGAGAACTGAGGAGAGGAGAGGAGTATAGTAGAGAAGTGAGGAGAGGAGTATAGTAGAGAACTGAGGAGAGGAGTATAGTAGAGAACTGAGGAGAGGAGTATAGTAGAGAACTGAGGAGAGGAGTATAGTAGAGAACTGAGGAGAGGAGTATAGTAGAGAACTGAGGAGAGGAGAGGAGTATATTAGAGAACTGAGGATAGGAGAGGAGTATATTAGAGAACTGAGGATAGGAGAGGAGTATATTAGAGAACTGAGGATAGGAGAGGAGTATATTAGAGAACTGAGGAGAGGAGTATATTAGAGAACTGAGGAGAGGAGTATAGTAGAGAACTGAGAAGAGGAGAATAGTAGAGAACTGAGGAGAGGAGTATAGTAGAGAACTGAGGAGAGGAGAGGAGTATATTAGAGAACTGAGGAGAGGAGAGGAGTATATTAGAGAACTGAGGAGAGGAGTATACTAGAGAACTGAGAAGAGGAGAATAGTAGAGAACTGAGGAGAGGAGAGGAGTATAGTAGAGAAGTGAGGAGAGGAGTATAGTAGAGAAGTGAGGAGAGGAGTATAGTAGAGAACTGAGGAGAGGAGTATAGTAGAGAACTGAGGAGAGGAGTATAGTAGAGAACTGAGGAGAGGAGTATATTAGAGAACTGAGGATAGGAGAGGAGTATATTAGAGAACTGAGGATAGGAGAGGAGTATATTAGAGAACTGAGGAGAGGAGAGGAGTATAGTAGAGAACTGAGGAGAGGAGAGGAGTATATTAGAGAAATGAGGAGAGGAGAGGAGTATACTAGAGAACTGAGGAGAGGAGAGGAGTATATTAGAGAACTGAGGAGAGGAGAGGAGTATATTAGAGAACTGAGAAGAGGAGAATAGTAGAGAACTGAGGAGAGGAGTATAGTAGAGAACTGAGGAGAGGAGTATAGTAGAGAACTGTTGAGAGGAGAGGAGTATAGTAGAGAAGTGAGGAGAGGAGTATAGTAGGGAACTGAGGAGAGGAGCATATTAGAGAACTGAGGAGAGGAGTATAGTAGAGAACTGTTGAGAGGAGAGGAGTATAGTAGAGAAGTGAGGAGAGGAGTATAGTAGGGAACTGAGGAGAGGAGTATAGTAGAGAACTGAGGAGAGGAGTATATTAGAGAACTGAGGATAGGAGAGGAGTATATTAGAGAACTGAGGAGAGGAGAGGAGTATATTAGAGAACTGAGGAGAGGAGAGGAGTATATTAGAGAACTGAGGAGAGGAGAGGAGTATATTAGAGAACTGAGGATAGGAGAGGAGTATATTAGAGAACTGAGGATAGGAGAGGAGTATATTAGAGAACTGAGGAGAGGAGAGGAGTATATTAGAGAACTGAGGAGAGGAGAGGAGTATATTAGAGAACTGAGGAGAGGAGAGGAGTATATTAGAGAACTGAGGAGAGGAGAGGAGTATATTAGAGAATTGAGGATAGGAGAGGAGTATATTAGAGAACTGAGGATAGGAGAGGAGTATATTAGAGAACTGAGGAGAGGAGTATAGTAGAGAACTGAGGATAGGAGAGGAGTATAGAAGAGAACTGAGGAGAGGAGAGGAGTATAGTAGAGAACTGAGGAGAGGAGAGAAGTATATTAGAGAACTGAGGAGAGGAATATATTAGAGAACTGAGGAGAGGAGTATATTAGAGAACTGAGGAGAGGAGTATATTAGGTAAGTGAGGAGAGGAGTATAGTAGAGAACTGAGGAGAGGAGAATATTAGAGAACTGAGGAGGAGTATAGTAGAGAACTGAGGAGAGGAGAGGAGTATATTAGAGAACTGAGGAGAGGAGAGGAGTATATTAGAGAACTGAGGAGAGGAGAGGAGTATAATAGAGAACTGAGGAGAGGAGAGGAGTATAATAGAGAACTGAGGAGAGGAATATATTAGAGAACTGAGGAGAGGAGTATATTAGAGAACTGAGGAGAGGAGTATAGATGAGAACTGAGGAGAGGAGTATATTAAAGAACTGAGGAGAGGAAAGGAGTATAATAGAGAACTGAGGAGAGGAGAGGAGTATAATAGAGAACTGAGGAGAGGAGTATATTAAAGAACTGAGGAGAGGAAAGGAGTATATTAGAGAACTGAGGAGAGGAGAGGAGTATATTAGAGAACTGAGGAGAGGAGAGGAGTATAATAGAGAACTGAGGAGAGGAATATATTAGAGAACTGAGGAGAGGAGTATAGTAGAGAACTGAGGAGAGGCGTATATTAGAGAACTGAGGAGAGGAGTATAGTAGAGAACTGATGAGAGGAGAGGAGTATAGTAGAGAACTGAGGAGAGGAGAGGAGTATAGTAGAGAACTGAGGAGAGGAGTATACTAGAGAACTGATGAGAGGAGAGGAGTATATTAGAGAACTGAGGATAGGAGAGGAGTATATTAGAGAACTGAGGAGAGGAGTATATTAGAGAACTGAGGAGAGGAGTATAGTAGAGAACTGAGAAGAGGAGAATAGTAGAGAACTGAGGAGAGGAGTATAGTAGAGAACTGAGGAGAGGAGAGGAGTATATTAGAGAACTGAGGAGAGGAGAGTAGTATATTAGAGAACTGAGGATAGGAGAGGAGTATATTAGAGAACTGAGGAGAGGAGAGGAGTATAGTAGAGAACTGAGGAGAGGAGAGGAGTATATTAGAGAACTGAGGAGAGGAGAGGAGTATACTAGAGAACTGAGGAGAGGAGAGGAGTATACTAGAGAACTGAGGAGAGGAGAGGAGCATATTAGAGAACTGAGGAGAGGAGAGGAGTATATTAGAGAACTGAGAAGAGGAGAATAGTAGAGAACTGAGGAGAGGAGTATAGTAGAGAAGTGAGGAGAGGAGTATAGTAGAGAACTGTTGAGAGGAGAGGAGTATAGTAGAGAAGTGAGGAGAGGAGTATAGTAGAGAACTGAGGAGAGGAGTATAGTAGAGAACTGAGGAGAGGAGTATAGTAGAGAACTGAGGAGAGGAGTATAGTAGAGAACTGAGGAGAGGAGTATAGTAGAGAACTGAGGAGAAGAGAGGAGTATATTAGAGAACTGAGGATAAGAGAGGAGTATATTAGAGAACTGAGGATAGGAGAGGAGTATATTAGAGAACTGAGGAGAGGAGAGGAGTATAGTAGAGAACTGAGGAGAGGAGAGGAGTATATTAGAGAACTGAGGAGAGGAGAGGAGTATACTAGAGAACTGAGGAGAGGAGAGGAGCATATTAGAGAACTGAGGAGAGGAGAGGAGTATATTAGAGAACTGAGAAGAGGAGAATAGTAGAGAACTGAGGAGAGGAGTATAGTAGAGAACTGAGGAGAGGAGTATAGTAGAGAACTGTTGAGAGGAGAGGAGTATAGTAGAGAAGTGAGGAGAGGAGTATAGTAGGGAACTGAGGAGAGGAGCATATTAGAGAACTGAGGAGAGGAGTATAGTAGAGAACTGTTGAGAGGAGAGGAGTATAGTAGAGAAGTGAGGAGAGGAGTATAGTAGGGAACTGAGGAGAGGAGTATAGTAGAGAACTGAGGAGAGGAGTATATTAGAGAACTGAGGATAGGAGAGGAGTATATTAGAGAACTGAGGAGAGGAGAGGAGTATATTAGAGAACTGAGGAGAGGAGAGGAGTATAGTAGAGAACTGAGGATAGGAGAGGAGTATATTAGAGAACTGAGGAGAGGAGAGGAGTATATTAGAGAACTGAGGAGAGGAGAGGAGTATATTAGAGAACTGAGGATAGGAGAGGAGTATATTAGAGAACTGAGGAGAGGAGAGGAGTATATTAGAAAACTGAGGAGAGGAGAGGAGTATATTAGAGAACTGAGGAGAGGAGAGGAGTATATTAGAGAACTGAGGAGAGGAGAGGAGTATATTAGAGAACTGAGGAGAGGAGAGGAGTATATTAGAGAACTGAGGAGAGGAGAGGAGTATATTAGAGAACTGAGGAGAGGAATATATTAGAGAACTGAGGAGAGGAGTATAGTAGAGAACTGAGGAGAGGCGTATATTAGAGAACTGAGGAGAGGAGTATAGTAGAGAACTGATGAGAGGAGAGGAGTATAGTAGAGAACTGAGGAGAGGAGAGGAGTATAGTAGAGAACTGAGGAGAGGAGTATACTAGAGAACTGATGAGAGGAGAGGAGTATATTAGAGAACTGAGGATAGGAGAGGAGTATATTAGAGAACTGAGGAGAGGAGTATATTAGAGAACTGAGGAGAGGAGTATAGTAGAGAACTGAGGAGAGGAGAATAGTAGAGAACTGAGGAGAGGAGTATAGTAGAGAACTGAGGAGAGGAGAGGAGTATATTAGAGAACTGAGGAGAGGAGAGTAGTATATTAGAGAACTGAGGATAGGAGAGGAGTATATTAGAGAACTGAGGAGAGGAGAGGAGTATATTAGAGAACTGAGGAGAGGAGAGGAGTATACTAGAGAACTGAGGAGAGGAGAGGAGCATATTAGAGAACTGAGGAGAGGAGAGGAGTATATTAGAGAACTGAGAAGAGGAGAATAGTAGAGAACTGAGGAGAGGAGTATAGTAGAGAACTGAGGAGAGGAGTATAGTAGAGAACTGTTGAGAGGAGAGGAGTATAGTAGAGAAGTGAGGAGAGGAGTATAGTAGGGAACTGAGGAGAGGAGCATATTAGAGAACTGAGGAGAGGAGTATAGTAGAGAACTGTTGAGAGGAGAGGAGTATAGTAGAGAAGTGAGGAGAGGAGTATAGTAGGGAACTGAGGAGAGGAGTATAGTAGAGAACTGAGGAGAGGAGTATATTAGAGAACTGAGGATAGGAGAGGAGTATATTAGAGAACTGAGGAGAGGAGAGGAGTATATTAGAGAACTGAGGAGAGGAGAGGAGTATAGTAGAGAACTGAGGATAGGAGAGGAGTATATTAGAGAACTGAGGAGAGGAGAGGAGTATATTAGAGAACTGAGGAGAGGAGAGGAGTATATTAGAGAACTGAGGATAGGAGAGGAGTATATTAGAGAACTGAGGAGAGGAGAGGAGTATATTAGAAAACTGAGGAGAGGAGAGGAGTATATTAGAGAACTGAGGAGAGGAGAGGAGTATATTAGAGAACTGAGGAGAGGAGAGGAGTATATTAGAGAACTGAGGAGAGGAGAGGAGTATATTAGAGAACTGAGGAGAGGAGAGGAGTATATTAGAGAACTGAGGAGAGGAATATATTAGAGAACTGAGGAGAGGAGTATAGTAGAGAACTGAGGAGAGGCGTATATTAGAGAACTGAGGAGAGGAGTATAGTAGAGAACTGATGAGAGGAGAGGAGTATAGTAGAGAACTGAGGAGAGGAGAGGAGTATAGTAGAGAACTGAGGAGAGGAGTATACTAGAGAACTGATGAGAGGAGAGGAGTATATTAGAGAACTGAGGATAGGAGAGGAGTATATTAGAGAACTGAGGAGAGGAGTATATTAGAGAACTGAGGAGAGGAGTATAGTAGAGAACTGAGGAGAGGAGAATAGTAGAGAACTGAGGAGAGGAGTATAGTAGAGAACTGAGGAGAGGAGAGGAGTATATTAGAGAACTGAGGAGAGGAGAGTAGTATATTAGAGAACTGAGGATAGGAGAGGAGTATATTAGAGAACTGAGGAGAGGAGAGGAGTATAGTAGAGAACTGAGGAGAGGAGAGGAGTATATTAGAGAACTGAGGAGAGGAGAGGAGTATACTAGAGAACTGAGGAGAGGAGAGGAGTATACTAGAGAACTGAGGAGAGGAGAGGAGCATATTAGAGAACTGAGGAGAGGAGAGGAGTATATTAGAGAACTGAGAAGAGGAGAATAGTAGAGAACTGAGGAGAGGAGTATAGTAGAGAACTGAGGAGAGGAGTATAGTAGAGAACTGTTGAGAGGAGAGGAGTATAGTAGAGAAGTGAGGAGAGGAGTATAGTAGAGAACTGAGGAGAGGAGTATAGTAGAGAACTGAGGAGAGGAGTATAGTAGAGAACTGAGGAGAGGAGTATAGTAGAGAACTGAGGAGAGGAGTATAGTAGAGAACTGAGGAGAGGAGAGGAGTATATTAGAGAACTGAGGATAGGAGAGGAGTATATTAGAGAACTGAGGATAGGAGAGGAGTATATTAGAGAACTGAGGAGAGGAGAGGAGTATAGTAGAGAACTGAGGAGAGGAGAGGAGTATATTAGAGAACTGAGGAGAGGAGAGGAGTATACTAGAGAACTGAGGAGAGGAGAGGAGCATATTAGAGAACTGAGGAGAGGAGAGGAGTATATTAGAGAACTGAGAAGAGGAGAATAGTAGAGAACTGAGGAGAGGAGTATAGTAGAGAACTGAGGAGAGGAGTATACTAGAGAACTGAGGAGAGGAGAGGAGCATATTAGAGAACTGTTGAGAGGAGAGGAGTATAGTAGAGAAGTGAGGAGAGGAGTATAGTAGGGAACTGAGGAGAGGAGCATATTAGAGAACTGAGGAGAGGAGTATAGTAGAGAACTGAGGAGAGGAGTATATTAGAGAACTGAGGATAGGAGAGGAGTATATTAGAGAACTGAGGAGAGGAGAGGAGTATATTAGAGAACTGAGGAGAGGAGAGGAGTATAGTAGAGAACTGAGGATAGGAGAGGAGTATATTAGAGAACTGAGGAGAGGAGAGGAGTATATTAGAGAACTGAGGAGAGGAGAGGAGTATATTAGAGAACTGAGGATAGGAGAGGAGTATATTAGAGAACTGAGGAGAGGAGAGGAGTATATTAGAAAACTGAGGAGAGGAGAGGAGTATATTAGAGAACTGAGGAGAGGAGAGGAGTATATTAGAGAACTGAGGAGAGGAGAGGAGTATATTAGAGAACTGAGGAGAGGAGAGGAGTATATTAGAGAACTGAGGAGAGGAGAGGAGTATATTAGAGAATTGAGGATAGGAGAGGAGTATATTAGAGAACTGAGGATAGGAGAGGAGTATATTAGAGAACTGAGGAGAGGAGTATAGTAGAGAACTGAGGATAGGAGAGGAGTATAGAAGAGAACTGAGGAGAGGAGAGGAGTATAGTAGAGAACTGAGGAGAGGAGAGAAGTATATTAGAGAACTGAGGAGAGGAATATATTAGAGAACTGAGGAGAGGAGTATATTAGAGAACTGAGGAGAGGAGTATATTAGATAAGTGAGGAGGAGTATAGTAGAGAACTGAGGAGAGGAGAATATTAGAGAACTGAGGAGGAGTATAGTAGAGAACTGAGGAGAGGAGAGGAGTATATTAGAGAACTGAGGAGAGGAGAGGAGTATATTAGAGAACTGAGGAGAGGAGAGGAGTATAATAGAGAACTGAGGAGAGGAGAGGAGTATAATAGAGAACTGAGGAGAGGAATATATTAGAGAACTGAGGAGAGGAGTATATTAAAGAACTGAGGAGAGGAAAGGAGTATAATAGAGAACTGAGGAGAGGAGAGGAGTATAATAGAGAACTGAGGAGAGGAGTATATTAAAGAACTGAGGAGAGGAAAGGAGTATATTAGAGAACTGAGGAGAGGAGAGGAGTATATTAGAGAACTGAGGAGAGGAGAGGAGTATATTAGAGAACTGAGGAGAGGAGAGGAGTATAATAGAGAACTGAGGAGTGGAATATATTAGAGAACTGAGGAGAGGAGTATATTAGAGAACTGAGGAGAGGAGAGGAGTATAATAGAGAACTGAGGAGAGGAGAGGAGTATAATAGAGAACTGAGGAGAGGAATATATTAGAGAACTGAGGAGAGGAGTATATTAAAGAACTGAGGAGAGGAAAGGAGTATAATAGAGAACTGAGGAGAGGAGAGGAGTATAATAGAGAACTGAGGAGAGGAGTATATTAAAGAACTGAGGAGAGGAGAGGAGTATACTAGAGAACTGAGGAGAGGAGCATATTAGAGAACTGAGGAGAGGAGAGGAGTATATTAGAGAACTGAGAAGAGGAGAATAGTAGAGAACTGAGGAGAGGAGTATAGTAGAGAACTGAGGAGAGGAGTATAGTAGAGAACTGTTGAGAGGAGAGGAGTATAGTAGAGAAGTGAGGAGAGGAGTATAGTAGAGAACTGAGGAGAGGAGTATAGTAGAGAACTGAGGAGAGGAGTATAGTAGAGAACTGAGGAGAGGAGTATAGTAGAGAACTGAGGAGAGGAGTATAGTAGAGAACTGAGGAGAGGAGAGGAGTATATTAGAGAACTGAGGATAGGAGAGGAGTATATTAGAGAACTGAGGATAGGAGAGGAGTATATTAGAGAACTGAGGAGAGGAGAGGAGTATAGTAGAGAACTGAGGAGAGGAGAGGAGTATATTAGAGAACTGAGGAGAGGAGTATACTAGAGAACTGAGGAGAGGAGAGGAGCATATTAGAGAACTGAGGAGAGGAGAGGAGTATATTAGAGAACTGAGAAGAGGAGAATAGTAGAGAACTGAGGAGAGGAGTATAGTAGAGAACTGAGGAGAGGAGTATAGTAGAGAACTGTTGAGAGGAGAGGAGTATAGTAGAGAAGTGAGGAGAGGAGTATAGTAGGGAACTGAGGAGAGGAGCATATTAGAGAACTGAGGAGAGGAGTATAGTAGAGAACTGTTGAGAGGAGAGGAGTATAGTAGAGAAGTGAGGAGAGGAGTATAGTAGGGAACTGAGGAGAGGAGTATAGTAGAGAACTGAGGAGAGGAGTATATTAGAGAACTGAGGATAGGAGAGGAGTATATTAGAGAACTGAGGAGAGGAGAGGAGTATATTAGAGAACTGAGGAGAGGAGAGGAGTATAGTAGAGAACTGAGGATAGGAGAGGAGTATATTAGAGAACTGAGGAGAGGAGAGGAGTATATTAGAGAACTGAGGAGAGGAGAGGAGTATATTAGAGAACTGAGGATAGGAGAGGAGTATATTAGAGAACTGAGGAGAGGAGAGGAGTATATTAGAAAACTGAGGAGAGGAGAGGAGTATATTAGAGAACTGAGGAGAGGAGAGGAGTATATTAGAGAACTGAGGAGAGGAGAGGAGTATATTAGAGAACTGAGGAGAGGAGAGGAGTATATTAGAGAACTGAGGAGAGGAGAGGAGTATATTAGAGAATTGAGGATAGGAGAGAGTATATTAGAGAACTGAGGATAGGAGAGGAGTATATTAGAGAACTGAGGAGAGGAGTATAGTAGAGAACTGAGGATAGGAGAGGAGTATAGAGAGAACTGAGGAGAGGAGAGGAGTATAGTAGAGAACTGAGGAGAGGAGAGAAGTATATTAGAGAACTGAGGAGAGGAATATATTAGAGAACTGAGGAGAGGAGTATATTAGAGAACTGAGGAGAGGAGTATATTAGATAAGTGAGGAGGAGTATAGTAGAGAACTGAGGAGAGGAGAATATTAGAGAACTGAGGAGGAGTATAGTAGAGAACTGAGGAGAGGAGAGGAGTATATTAGAGAACTGAGGAGAGGAGAGGAGTATAATAGAGAACTGAGGAGAGGAATATATTAGAGAACTGAGGAGAGGAGTATATTAAAGAACTGAGGAGAGGAAAGGAGTATAATAGAGAACTGAGGAGAGGAGAGGAGTATAATAGAGAACTGAGGAGAGGGAGTATATTAAAGAACTGAGGAGAGGAAAGGAGTATATTAGAGAACTGAGGAGAGGAGAGGAGTATATTAGAGAACTGAGGAGAGGAGAGGAGTATATTAGAGAACTGAGGAGAGGAGAGGAGTATAATAGAGAACTGAGGAGAGGAATATATTAGAGAACTGAGGAGAGGAGTATATTAGAGAACTGAGGAGAGGAATATATTAGAGAACTGAGGAGAGGAGTATAGTAGAGAACTGAGGAGAGGAGAGGAGTATAGTAGAGAGCTGAGGAGAGGAGAACAACAGAGGATAGGAGGAGAGGAGAGGAAGAGGAGAGAGAAGAGAGAAGAGAAGGAGGAGGGAGAGGAGGGAGAAGATATTTCCCCGTTTGGAAAGACAAAACGCTGTATGTATTTTCCTAAATAAGAGAGAATATAAGTGAAAGGGTCTGGGCAACATTATTTCAGGAACTCATTAGAATAAAGAGATTTGGAGGAGAGGATAGGAGAGGAGGAGGAAATTACGGATGTGGAGAGTGTGCGATGGACGAGAGCGAGTGATTACCAATTCTGGAGAGTGAGTCTCCCTCTTCTCCCTTTGCCCTCTCTTTCTCTCTCTCTTTCTAGTTCTCTCCATCCCGACAGGCCCTTGTGCTGTGAATGCAGCACTCTGTAATGGAACCATGTGTTTGGAGGGGGCCTGCATTCATCTCTCTCTCTCTCACAACCCCCCCTCTCCCTTTCTCTCTCACTCCCCTCTCTCTCTCACACACTCCCCCCTCTCTCTATCACACATTCCCCCTCTCTCACACTCCCTCCTCTCTCTCTTTCTCTCACACTCCCTCCTCTCTCTCTCTCTCACACTCCCTCTTCTCTCTCTCTCTCACACTCCCTCCTCTCTCGCTCTCTCTCTCTCACACACTCCCTTCTCTCTCTCTCTCTCACACACTCCCTCCTCTCTCTCTCTCACACTCCCTCCTCTCTCTCTCACTCCCTCCTCTCTCTCTATCTCTCTCACACTCCCTCCTCTCTCTCTGTCTCTCTCACACTCCCTCCTCTCTCTCCCCCACTCTCTCTCACACACTCCCTCCTCTCTCTCTCTCACACTCCCTCCTCTCTCTCTCTCTCACACATTCCCTCCTCTCTCTCTATCTCTCTCACACTCCCTCCTCTCTCACACTCCCTCCTCTCTCTCTCTCTTACACTCCCTCCTCTCTCTCTATCTCTCTCACACTCCCTCCTCTCTCACACTCCCTCCTCTCTCTCTCTCTCTCTCACACACTCCCTCCTCTCTCTCTATCTCTCTCACACTCCCTCCTCTCTCTCCCCCCCACTCTCGCTCTCTCCCCAAACAGCAGTCTGCCGGTGAAAAATGAAGAGATGAGCCTGCCCAGAGTCTGTCTGGCTCTGATGTTGGTGGAGAGGTTAACCTGTTCACCTCTAAACACATACACCACAGTAGGTGGATTAATGGGAGGGTAAGGGAGGGAATGTAAAATTATAATGACCTTTTGACCCCCAAACACCCCTTGAGCAACAGGAAATGGGAGTCATAATATGCAGATGGGAGTGTATGCAGGTGTATTATGGGTGAGTGCGTGTGTGTGTGTGTGCGTGTGTGTGTGTGTGTGTGTGTGTGTGTATGCTTTGGGGCCTCAGATCTACCTGCCTCCATCACTTTTCCAGTGAGTAGAGACACTGAGTCTGTGTATGTACACCTCATTTGGCCCATAGGGAATATGTCTCCGCACTAACTAAACAACAATGCATGATTCTTACTCTGGTTATCTCAATACATTTCAGTAGAGATTTCCACTCATTGCACTTTCAAAATTGCTTCGGCTTTTCCAACTAGAGAAACTAATGGAGAGAATTTGTCAAACAGAATTTATGTTGATGATTTCTCATCAGAGAAAACCCATCTCGGCGATAAGCAACCTGATAACATCGTCTTCTCACGCGATCGGCACGCCCAATAAAATATTAGTCATCCCGTTTTCTCAATTCATTTCCCCCATTTTCCCACTTGGATGGACCCGGTTAATCTCATTCTCAATCAAGGACAACAACAGAATCAGAACAGCACCCCTGTCGCTCCCGAGTCCCAACTCCTGACTCTTAGTCCCAGAAACACAGGCTGAACGCTGGCGTGGTCTGGCGACATAAATCAGAATTGCAGAGCGTGGGACGGCGGGTTGAAAAACCGCTGCAAAACGCCGCACGGACGCATCCAATTAATCTGATGGATTAGGTTTTGTTCCCTCAATTCATTAGAGGGAATGTTCCTCTCCGTCTGGGATTAAAGAGCCGCGCCTCATTGGCTGCCGACGGCTTTAAGATGAATGCAATAACAACTTAGAGTAAACACTCCATACCTACACACCTTTACATAGAATGGAAGCTTACATTAGCTTCATATCTTCAATGTCTACAAACGTTCAATGACATGTAAAATAGGTTCACAAAGAGGTCAATAACTAAAAGACACATGTACACTGAGTGTAGAAAACATTAGGAACTAATATTGAGTTGCACCCCCCTTTTTGCCCTCAGAACAGCTTGGATTGGTCGGGGCAGGGAGGTGTTGAAAGCCTTCCACTGGGATGCTGGGCCATGTTGACTCCAATGATTCACACAGTTGTGTCAAGTTGGCTGGATGTCCTTTGGGTGATGGACCATTCTTGATACGCACGGGAAATTGTTGAGTGTGTTAAACCCAGCAGCATTGCAGTTCTTGACACACTCAAAACTGGCACCTGCTACCGTACCCCATTCAAAGGCACTTAAATGTGTTGTCTTGCCCGTTCACTCTCTGAATGACACACATACACAATCCATGTCTCAAGGCTTAAAAATCCTTCTTTAACCTATCTCCTCCCCTTCATCTTCACGAGTGGTCACCAACTGGTCGATCTCCAAGTCATTCCTAGTCGATCGACAAACATTTCTGTAAAAAAACGCAACGATAAAGCCTTGTGTCCTATTTTTTATTTTTTTGTCACGCGCTGTTGACGGTAGGCGCACCGGATCCAGCTGCCCTGTGCGCCGGGTAGGTGACGTGTTTCCATTTTCAGCCATTTCATATGTTTTAAAGGTGCAAACTCTGCCTTCCCAGGGGGTGCAAATCAAGTGCACCATAGGCCTACCACTGGCCAATCGGATGGCTCAGATTACCATGTCTGCAGTAACTAGGCAGGCGTGAAATAAATCTACAGCAAAGTTGATACTGTGAGACTTCTAAACTTTTAAAACCATGACGAATGAGTCAACGAATACACCAAAGAGCTGCTGTTTTTATGAGTGAGTTCATGTTCAAGTTTTCACTCAGCACTGTCAACACTTTTATACTCCATAAAATGTGCTTTCTTCCTACTTCCACTCGCCCTACAACCAGCACTGCAGCAGTAATGAATGAGTAGGAAAGTGGAATGGAAAGGCTTGTGTTGTTATTATTATTAGTGGCTTGGGTATCTTTTCCATATTGAGGAAAAAGTCACTTCCTCTGTTCAAAGGAGTAACAACATGAATTTGTGCATGAGGCAGATATAATGCGGTGCGACTGAAGTTTGGATGACAGTGTCCCTTTTTGGTCAGTGTCAGAGGAGGAAGGGGAGAGCCTGACCATCAGATGGATGACAGTGTCCCTTTTTGGTCAGAGGAGGAAGGGGAGAGCCTGACCATCAGATGGATGACAGTGTCCCTTTTTGGTCAGAGGAGGAAGGGGAGAGCCTGACCATCAGATGGATGACAGTGTCCCTTTTTGGTCAGAGGAGGAAGGGGAGAGCCTGACCATCAGATGGATGACAGTGTCCCTTTTTGGTCAGTGTCAGAGGAGGAAGGGGAGAGCCTGACCATCAGAGGGATGACGGTGTCCCTTTTTGGTCAGTGTCAGAGGAGGAAGGGGAGAGCCTGACCATCAGATGGATGACAGTGTCCCTTTTTGGTCAGAGGAGGAAGGGGAGAGCCTGACCATCAGATGGATGACAGTGTCCCTTTTTGGTCAGTGTCAGAGGAGGAAGGGAGAGCCTGACCATCAGATGGATGACAGTGTCCCTTTTTGGTCAGTGTCAGAGGAGGAAGGGGAGAGCCTGACCATCAGAGGGATGACAGTGTCCCTTTTTGGTCAATGTCAGAGGAGGAAGGGGAGAGCCTGACCATCAGATGGATGACAGTGTCCCTTTTTGGTCAGTGTCAGAGGAGGAAGGGGAGAGCCTGACCATCAGATGGATGACAGTGTCCCTTTTTGGTCAGTGTCAGAGGAGGAAGGGGAGAGCCTGACCATCAGATGGATGACAGTGTCCCTTTTTGGTCAGAGGAGGAAGGGGAGAGCCTGACCATCAGATGGATGACAGTGTCCCTTTTTGGTCAGTGTCAGAGGAGGAAGGGGAGAGCCTGACCATCAGATGGATGACAGTGTCCCTTTTTGGTCAGTGTCAGAGGAGGAAGGGGAGAGCCTGACCATCAGAGGGATGACAGTGTCCCTTTTTGGTCAATGTCAGAGGAGGAAGGGGAGAGCCTGACCATCAGATGGATGACAGTGTCCCTTTTTGGTCAGTGTCAGAGGAGGAAGGGGAGAGCCTGACCATCAGATGGATGACGGTGTCCCTTTTTGGTCAGTGTCAGAGGAGGAAGGGGAGAGCCTGACCATCAGATGGATGACGGTGTCCCTTTTTGGTCAGTGTCAGAGGAGGAAGGGGAGAGCCTGACCATCAGATGGATGACAGTGTCCCTTTTTGGTCAGTGTCAGAGGAGGAAGGGGAGAGCCTGACCATCAGATGGATGACAGTGTCCCTTTTTGGTCAATGTCAGAGGAGGAAGGGGAGAGCCTGACCATCAGAGGGATGACAGTGTCCCTTTTTGGTCAGAGGAGGAAGGGGAGAGCCTGACCATCAGATGGATGACAGTGTCCCTTTTTGGTCAGAGGAGGAAGGGGAGAGCCTGACCATCAGAGGCAGGTACCATCAACCCAGTAAAAAAATAACATTTTTTATTTTTATGTATGCTGTGCCTCACAAGTAATACAACAGCTGATCTATTACCGGTGTGATCATATATCCTACCTCACATGTTGAAATAAATGATCTGAGAAGAACATTGCATGTAATGTATTGGGCCTATAGCCTACTGCACCAACCTCATTACTACAGTACTGTTTTGAATAGGTTCATGTTACACGTTTTTTTAAGTCACGTTAACAAAAAAAACTGGCTTGCAATTTGACTCAGAAAGTGGTCTCGACTCAAAACAGGTTGGTGACCACTGATCTACACCGATTGAAGTGGATTTAACAAGTGACATCAATAAGAGATCATGGCTTTTACCTGGACTCACCTGGTCAATCCATGTTCATGGAAACACATAGATCAACTCTCACGTAGTCTTCACAAGGTCTAGAAACTTCTAATGACATTTATAATAGCGCCCAGGTTTTCCGTGTTTAACATAATCCTATAAAACTATGGGTTTAACCTTTTACGACAGAGATAGAAGTATAGATGCATCAATTGACAGCTCAATCTACAGTGGGAGACACCAGCTAAAGTACCCCTGTAAATAAATGGAGACCTTTTCTCAAAACTACCAAACAAATGTCTTTTCAATTGTCTTTTTTCTTCTCATGCATTTAGACCCTGAACACTGAGGAAACATCTCTTTAGGATTCCATCTACACACGTCCCGTTCTCCATCTCCACACGTCCCGTTCTCCATCTCCACACGTCCCGTTCTCCATCTCCACACGTCCCGTTCTCCATCTCCACACGTCCCGTTCTCCATCTCCACACGTCCCGTTCTCCATCTCCACACGTCCCGTTCTCCATCTCCACACGTCCCGTTCTCCATCTCCACACGTCCCGTTCTCCATCTCCACACGTCCCGTTCTCTCATCTACACACGTCCCGTTCTCCATCTCCACACGTCCCGTTCTCTCATCTACACACGTCCCGTTCTCCATCTCGTCTCAACAGTCTGACATTCACCCGCAGATGTATCGAAAAGCTGGTAAATGACCGCGAGCTCCCACTCAGAGCTTCAGAAAAAGAAAGCATCTAGTCAAACACGGTTGACTTGTTATTTTCCAGAGGGCACTCCAAAAACAAATAGTTTCCCAGAGAGCAACGGCTGGTGCCTAATGGGGAGCCGTGTGGTAACCTTTAACAAATGATTCTGTTCATTGTTTTTACCCAATGTTTCCGCGGCCTCTGTCTTCAAAGGTCAAAAGACGTGGCTCGAGGAGCCAGATAAATGAGGAGTTAACCAAGCAGAAAGGAGAGGCGGAGTAGGGAACAGGGAGAAACAGAGAGTGTGTGTTTTGGTTGGCGAGAAGCAAAGCGAAAGAGATGATTGTTAATTATACTAATTGTATACAGGGTAGATGGAAGGAGGAGGAAGTTCACCCATCACCCATTACTGACCCCTGTATTCTAACAGGGTACAATGCCACCCCATCACCCATTACTGACCCCTGTATTCTAATAGGTTACAATGCCACCCCATCACCCATTACTGACCCCTGTATTCTAACAGGTTACAATGCCATCCCATCACCCATTACTGACCCCTCTATTCTAATAGGTTACAATGCCACCCCATCACCCATGACTGACCCCTGTATTCTAACAGGTTACAATGCCATCCCATCACCCATTACTGACCCCTCTATTCTAACAGGGTACAATGCCACCCCATCACCCATTACTGATCCCTGTATTCTAACAGGTTACAATGCCACCCCATCACCCATTACTGATCCCTGTATTCTAACAGGGTACAATGTCAATCCATCACCCATTACTGACCCCTGTATTCTAACAGGTTACAATGTCACCCCATCACCCATTACTGACCCCTGTATTCTAACAGGTTACAATGCCACCCCATCACCCATTACTGACCCCTGTATTCTAACAGGTTACAATGCCACCCCATCACCCATTACTGATCCCTGTATTCTAACAGGTTACAATGTCACCCCATCACCCATTACTGATCCCTGTATTCTAACAGGTTACAATGCCACCCCATCACCCATTACTGATCCCTGTATTCTAACAGGTTACAATGCCACCCCATCACCCATTACTGATCCCTGTATTCTAACAGGTTACAATGCCACCCCATCACCCATTACTCTAACAGGTTACAATGCCACCCCATCACCCATTACTGACCCCTGTATTCTAATAGATTACAATGCCACCCCATCACCCATTACTGATCCCTGTATTCTAACAGGTTACAATGCCACCCCATCACCCATTACTGATCCCTGTATTCTAACAGGGTACAATGTCAATCCATCACCCATTACTGACCCCTGTATTTCTACAGGTTACAATGTCACCCCATCACCCATTACTGACCCCTGTATTCTAACAGGTTACAATGCCACCCCATCACCCATTACTGACCCCTGTATTCTAACAGGTTACAATGCCACCCCATCACCCATTACTGATCCCTGTATTCTAACAGGTTACAATGCCACCCCATCACCCATTACTGATCCCTGTATTCTAACAGGTTACAATGCCACCCCATCACCCATTACTGATCCCTGTATTCTAACAGGTTACAATGCCACCCCATCACCCATTACTCTAACAGGTTACAATGCCACCCCATCGCCCATTACTGACCCCTGTATTCTAATAGATTACAATGCCACCCCATCACCCATTACTGACCCCTGTATTCTAACAGGTTACAATGCCACCCCATCGCCCATTACTGACCCCTGTATTCTAATAGGTTACAATGCCACCCCATCACCCATTACTCTAACAGGTTACAATGCCACCCCATCGCCCATTACTGACCCCTGTATTCTAACAGGTTACAATGCCACCCCATCACCCATTACTCTAACAGGTTACAATGCCACCCCATCGCCCATTACTGATCCCTGTATTCTAACAGGTTACAATGCCACCCCATCACCCATTACTCTAACAGGTTACAATGCCACCCCATCACCCATTACTCTAACAGGTTACAATGCCACCCCATCACCCATTACTCTAACAGGTTACAATGCCACCCCATCACCCATTACTCTAACAGGTTACAATGCCACCCCATCACCCAATACTGACCCCTGTATTCTATTCAGTGGACACTGAGTGAAATGCATGTGAGCTGTACCTCTCCACTGTCTACCCATTTACTGGTATGCAGACAGACACTGTAGCATTCCTCAGATAAGAGTCAGAATGTGGTCTACAGCGGAGGCATTGTTCAGGAGTCAGTAGGAAGCCTGGTGTATAGGATCGATATTGCACAGAGCCTGGCCCGTTGTGAGTGAGAAAATGTGCATGTGTGTGTGTGTGTGTGTGTGTGAGTGAGTGAGTGAGTGAGTGAGTGAGTGAGTGAGTGAGCCAGAGCCAGAGAGAGAGGCAGAGACAGAGACAGAGAGGCAGAGACAGA